>NW_015090814.1:3338790-3448378 GCF_001431845.1 Calidris pugnax
GGCGGGCGGGAGAAGGGAGGGCGCCGCTCGCCTTCTGCCCGCCCCGCCGGCGCGCTACAGGTGGAGTGGAGCCGAGGGAGGTTCGGAGATGGCTGCTGCCACCTGGGAGATGGCTGAGGAGGAAGAGGGGCAGGGCTTCCCTTCCGGGCCACCGGCGCTAGGAGGGGGGAGGAAGACTCCGCAGGCAAGCGCCACCTGCCCCTGGGTGGGGTGGCTCTCCTGGGGGGTGACCTGTCCTCCCTTCTCTCCCCTGAAGAGAAGCCCCTGGGCCCCTGCTGCTGAGGGAGGAAGGAGCGCGGTAGGGTGCGGAGGGTGAGCGGGCTCCCCGCGGCCTTTCCCGGTCATGGGGTCCCGGTCACCCCCTCACGGGTCCGGCCTCCGCCCTGCCCGGAGCCCCGGCGCCGCTTCTGCTGCGGGGTGTGGGGTGAGGGCTTCGCCGGAGCGTCTTCGTGGTGCCCCTTCCCCTGTGGCCTTTAAAATAACTCTCCCCCCACCCTCTTCCCCCACGCTTCTTCCCCGGTGTACCTTAAAAAAAAAAAAACCAAGCTACAAAACATTTAAAAAAAATAAAATTCAACCTTCATTGATAGCTGAACGGTGGCTTTTGTGTTGTGTTGTCTTATTGAATTGTTAATACATTTTTGTAAAATTGGTTTTGGGGGTGGTTTCATAAAATCATGGAATGGTTTGGGTTGGAAGGGACCTTAAAGACAATCCAGTTCCAACCCCCCTGCCCTGGGCAGGGACACCTCCCACCAGACCAGGTTGCTCCAAGCCCCATCCAGCCTGGCCTTGAACCCCTGAACCAGGGGTTCACAGCTTCTCTGGGCAAATGTCTCATTACTATTTGTACGTCAGGTAAAAATTTTCTAAAAGACCTAACTGAAGGTTAGTGCCATGTTCTACTTTCAAATACTGGTATACCATCTCCGAGTGCAAGAGCTTGCCCTATCATGTTTTTGCTGCTTACTAGTGAGCCAGAGTCAACCAGAGGATGAGGAAACCATTGAGGAAATGCTTTGCCCAGGGAAGCTGTGGCTGCCCCATCCCTGGAGGGGTTCAAGGCCAGGCTGGATGGGGCTTGGAGCAACCTGCTCTGGTGGGAGGTGTCCCTGCCCAGGGCAGGAGGGTTGGAACTGGATGATCTTCAAGGTCCCTTCCAACTCTAACCATTCCATGATTCTGTGATTAGTCTGGAAATTAAAGGACTGAATTTCTAGATGTACCTTTTGGGCAGAGTGGGACGAGGCACCAGAGCATCAGCCTGCAGAATGCAGAGATGGTTGTGGAAACCAGGTGCCATCCCTGACCTTGGAGAATGGTGAACCAGCATGTGGCAGGGGGGTTGTCCCCAGCTGACTGTTCTCTGTTCCTCTGGTCCTGCTGCATCAGCCAGAATAACAGCCTTCCGTAGAAGTTAATCCTCATCCCTTCCTTGTGGAGAATTTGAGACAGCTTGCCCAGTCTATCCTGCCACCATGCTAAGGCCTTGCAAGCCTTGCATTCTTTTTGGAGTAGTTTCTTTGAGCACCTCTGTTTCTTTGTCTCCAACAGAGTGGTTGTAGCTGGTACAGTGATCAGTGGTACATCATAAATAAAGGTGCAGTGATCCCATTCCCCCTAATGGAGAGGCAGATAATGCTGACCAGTATTGCTTTAACCAGCTTCCCAAATGAATAATGGTTTGTGCCAAAATGACCTGTTGCCTTACGGGTATCCGTGTTTGGACTTTTAAAGGAATACCTTGGCATGGGGAATTCTGCTAAAGCTATAGGTGAATACCAGGCCTGGCTGTTAGAGCAAAACATATATTTTGCTGAGACGACTTGATCTGCGCCAGGGACTTTTTCTAGTCACTGTCAGTTAGAACCTGCAGGCTACTTTATTACCCAGCTGATAGTCAATACTGAAAATATTAATAGGGTAGACCTGATTTTAGCCTTATAACAGCTTTGCGAGAAAGTTAGAAGTCACATTAAGCATGTTGATTCTTAAAAAAAAATACACACTTTTTTAAAATTACCATATTCAGGTTGGTGTATTGAAAAAACTGCATCTTCAGCAACACAATTACTAAGCATAATTATTTCTAGTAATTTATTTTGGGAAAATCCTTTTGCCTGCTGGTTTAATGTCAATTATTTTTTTTTATAGACAGGTGCAAGTTCAGGAATTCTGACGTCAAAATGACTTTGGTCTTTCAAAACTGTCTGCTAGTGACCACATGGCAAGAGTAAGAATTTCCAAGGGGCTCTTGGTGGTAGTTTTGTACAAACCACCTGACTCCGGGTTTCCGTAGCCGAGTCAGAGCTTGCAAGTGTTCTTTAGCAAATGGAGTTTGCTATTGATTTTCACAGTCTGTTGGCAGAAATAGACTTGCAGTTGCAATATCATGAAGACAATGCATATCTGTATGTAAAGAGCGCTGAGGACTGCAGTTACCCTGTTTGTTCTAATTAATGTCTGTTTTCATATGCTGTACACAAGGTGATTTTACATGTAAAATAGGAAGAGGCCTGTCAAAAAGACACTCGGTTCCATGTCTTTCATTCCTGCTCTAACACGAATAGATTAAACTTTTTGGTTTTTCTTGATTGTTTCTTTTTTTTTTATCATGTGGTTTGAATCGTGACCCGCTCCAGCACCTCTTGTCGTGAGGGGCCCAAAACTGGACACAGTATTTGAGGTGGGGCCTCACCAGCGCCAAGTATAAAGGGACAATCACTGCCCTAGTCCTGCTGGCCACACTGTTCCTGATACAGGCCAGGATGCTCTTGGCCACCTGGGCACACTGCTGGCTCATGTTCAGCTGACAGTTGACCAACACCCCCAGGTCCTTTTCCATGGGGCAGCTCCAACCACTCTGCCCCAAGCCTGTAGTGCTGCTTGGGGTTGTTGTGACCCAAGTGCAGGACCCGGCACTTGGCCTTGTTGAACCTCATCCCATTGGCCTCGGCCATCGATCCAGCCTGTCCAGATCCCTCTGCAAAGCCTTCCTGCCCTCAAGCAGATCAACACTCCCACCCAACTCAGTGTTGTCTGCGAACTTACTGAGAGGGCACTCGATCCCCTTCTCCAGATCATTGATAAAGATTGAAGAGAACTGGCCCAAGTACCAAGCTCTGAGGAACGGATGGTGCCATACTGGTGTCATACAACAGCAGCGCCTTATAAAGAATTCCAAAATGCTTGTTAGATGCAGTGGATCCAATGTCTGTAAAGTTTTAGTGTCACATGCAGATTTCTAGTTTACTGGTAATTGGCACCAGTCAATGGCTGACCCAAGGCCTGTGATCCTTGTTGAGGATCTCAATTTGATCTCTGTTTTGTTGCTGGTGAAGTCCTGAAGATGTACAAAATAATATTATAGTTGTCCTACTTAACCTGAGAAGTGTTTTCTGACAAACCTAAAAGAAACCTGTTGGTGTGTACGTGTTAAAGCACAAAAGCATCACCGCTTTGCTGGAGCCTTTACATTTAAACATAAAACAGCACAAGAAAAAAAGAAAAGTATTTGATAAATGCCCCCAAAATTACTGTCTAGTACTTTTTAGTTTTCAAATTAATTGGAGTATTCCAAGAGTCCTTTATATTGTTTCATATATTTAAAATGTTGTCAGTGAGTATTAGATGCTTGTTTAGTAAAAAAAACTGTACAGAACGTTCTGTGTGAGAGGGAACAATTAGCACCTGCTTCTGGTGGGTTTACATACAACAATTGCATGTAGTGTTTGAGTGAAAATGCTGAAAAGCTGGGACTTTTAAGCCTTTGCTTCCAAGTGACAATAAAATGTGATAGTGAAAGTGCAGTTTCATGGTTGGAACAAGCTGATGAGACTGATCGGACTCAGCTGCGTATTCAGTAATTCTTACCCAAGAAAGGGAGAGGGGAAATGTGGTCAGGGGTGATGAGGAGGGCTGGTCTACTGTGCACAGGGGCACTGTCTTCTTAAATCATCTTGATGAGCTTTGAAACAGCACACTAATAGTTAGACTGTGGTCACTTTAAGTCAGAATAAGACAGACCTGCCACTGAAAAGAAGCAATCCTTCTTCCTGCTCCTGCCTATGTATGTTTCGTGCTTCCTTCGGTCAGCACAAGCATTTACATTGTCATGTCGTGAGTTACGGGCTGAATTATGTTCAGAATTTAATTAGGTTGAAACTAACCTGACGAGAAACAGAGGATTTTTAATCTAGATATATTCCATTTCCTGATTCATCAGGCAACCTCACCAATGTTTGTGTTAGCTCAAGGGAGGGGATAACACAAGGACAGGAACACGAGAACAGGCAAGAGGAGGGCAGGCTTGCATTTTTGGGCAACAGTACCAGTTTACACCAATTCAAAGTATCGTTTACTGCTTTTTAATTTTAATATAAAATCTCTTCAGTGTTTTCATTGTGCAAGAGACCACTCAGCCCCATCTCTGTATGTGACCCCATATGTGGGTTGGATAGGTTAATGGATGGGACCGGTGTACTAGTGCCTTTAATTCTGGTGGCTCACTTGTTGGCACCTTCTTTAGCTGCAGCGTCGTACTTTGCATTCGCTCCTGTTCTCTTTTCGTGTACCAGATGCAGATAATCAGTGCGTGATGGATCAGGGTCCAGATGGATCCGGCAGATGGGAACCTGGAACAGGAGAGAAGCTGTGATTCTGTTCTGCAACTGCAGGGACCTCGGTGGAGAAGTTTCCAAGTCTTGTACTGAATGCAGAAGATTTAACAGCTCTGTTGGTGGTGCTGGGTCATGTCATATTGGGGTACAAAGAACGCATTTCTCTGTGTCCCTTTGGGGAGCCCTAGGCCTGCCACCCTTGTAAAAACAAGTGAAGCATAATCCAAAATATCCACCGTGTTCCATTCTGCAATAGATCCCAATCTGTCAACGAAACTGCAAGAGATACACTCACTATAAATGTACTTTAATATTTTTAAAAGTTGGGGTTTTTTTAAGATAAATTCAGAAGCTGAAGTGAAGAGTTCATAGTTTGTTCACAGAGTGAGTATTCTAAGAGGTTGGAACAGGCTGCAGTACATCCACTGCTGCACTGAAACAACAAAAAGCAAATGTTTATTAGCACGGGGAATATTAATCAATAGATAATTCCTAGGTTGCTTGCAAACATTTGTACAGAAGCGTATGACACCCCAGAGTGACCAGTAATGACATAAACATCCATCACGCTGAGGAGGCTCTTGCAAGGTGACAAATTTATTCCTTAAAGCTAAAAAGTACAGGCATTTGCTGTACTGAAATCCATTCTCCATACTACCGTTAAGCAAGTTTACATACTCCTAGTAAAGCATATTTGTCAATTTATGACAGCTGTAGGAAAAGTGTTAGATAGCAGTGAATAAATAAAAAAAAAACCACCTCTTATGGTTGGTGCAATAAGGTTTGAATTGTGGCTGGAAGCTGTGGAGGATATCAGACATTCCCAGCTGTACCTTGCATTTATGTGCTGGAAGCTTATCCCACTGCATTTGCTGGAATGGGATCCCTTTTTGCTGGGACTTTTTCTGTGGGAATACATTTTCTTCTAGCCTACCTACAGGAGTTTTCAACTTCTTCTTTCTTCAGCATTTTGCTCCTGCTAATAGGTGAATAATTCAATTCCCAGCTTCCATGGCACCTCAACATATCATTCCCTAATACTGTGAATGAAGACGGAATACGAGTATCCATCTTAAAGACAGGAGGAAATTGGTTATATAGGGTTCTTTTTTAAAGTTTCTTCAGTAGTTTTTCAAACTCGAGGACCTGGTTATGGCTGTATCAGCCATAACTGTCTGAGAAGGCGATTTTCTGAGATAACCCTGTTTGAGAAAAGACGGAGTGTTTCTTTTGGGGAACAGAGAAATGAATAGCACATCTGCAAATGGAGAGGTAAATCCAAGCCGGTATGGTGACCCCTTCAGAATGGCAAATATTCCTGTGTATGTGTACCAAGAATACAAAGTTCTGGCAATCCCCTGAGAGCCTTGCACTGCAAAAGAAGACATATGGAGGTGTACAGGAAAGGTAGCAATAAGATCTGCTGATGTATTGCTTCTGCTAGCCAGCTCCAGCAGATAAAATTGCTGAGGAACTATTACTGGATTTTAAGGAGAAACTATTGAAGGGGCCAGTCGCAACATGATCGCCCTCTTTCTTGGGTGTGCTGTTCCTGCTATTATGGCTTTCCTAGATTTTTCTGTGGCTGTGAGCCTGGTTAATTAGTTATGTCCCCAAATACATGTAATAGGAAGGACTATCATAGTTTATGTTTATCTCAAATTCTAATTTCTCCACTTTTATCCCCGTTTGAGGTAAAACAGAACGAACTTTCTGTTCAGTAATTTTACGTCTTAGCTAGGCCTTGTCTAGCCCTCTGAAATTAACAGCATATTGTGGAGACAATTGCTCGGTCTCAGAGTGATAAGGCCAATGTTTGTACTTCATGCCAAGGAACAGTATGCAGAGAGGCTCTTGCTTATACTTACTGCTATAACAACCAAGGTCAGCCAGTTCTGTTATTTGCCCCGTTGGAGGGTAGAAAATGGAAAAAGCATAGAGGGGTCCCACCTGTGGGGAGGAGAGGACAAGACAGGTGACCCAAACCTGACCAACAGGGTATTCCATCCCATCTGCTCAGTATAAAAGCTGAGGGATCAAAGGGTCAACTCTTTTTCTTCAATGGCCAAAGTCCAAAGAGTACCCTTGTCTGTTCATCTGCCTTTGATCCCGATCCATGTATTCCTGACTCCAGACCTGGAACCCAGTTCCCATCCATCACTGAGTCCAGTCTGGGACTTCCCTAGTGCCTGCCAGTAACGTCATCCTGGGAGCTCGATACAGTTTTGTGTGTGGGACTTCCCTAGATGGTGACATCATCCTGGGAGCTTGATACGGTTTTGATTTTAATATTAATACTTCATTAAAGTAGTTTAGCCCTTTTTTTGATTTTAATATTAATACTTCATTACAGTAGTTTAGTTCATTCTAAACTCACAAATCTCCTTATCTCTTCCTCTCCTCTCATGGGAGGTTGGGGGAAAGGGCCATTTGTCATTCTGTTTGGCCTAAACCAGGACAAGTTTCAGTTTACAAATATTCTGACTTGTAAAAAAATTAGAAAAGTAACAAATTTACTGAAAATTATGACTCTCCTACCTTTAAACCCTAGCTTCAGACTCCTGTGGGTCTTTGTAACTGATGTGACATGACCAGCATGATGCACGCTGAGTTCTCTTACGGATTAGGCATTAAATAGCCTAGATATTGGGAGCATGAAGTGTTAGTTTTAACCTATTTCTTTACATGCCGAATGACTCTCTTGCCCTTGATCTGAGGTGAATTCAGCGTGTCGCTTTAGAACTTGTGCATTTTCAAAGCTTTATGCAGATCTCTTTCAATAAGCTGATAATAACAAAAGAAAGTTTGAAAATGAAAAGGAT
The DNA here is from genome assembly GCF_001431845.1 of Calidris pugnax. Lineage (NCBI taxonomy): Eukaryota > Metazoa > Chordata > Aves > Charadriiformes > Scolopacidae > Calidris > Calidris pugnax. The sequence continues at coordinate 3,346,232 of NW_015090814.1, forward strand.
CTGAGAAGAAGTTGAATGGAATTCAGCTGGAGAAAAATATCCCTTTAATCTGTGGGTAGGGTAAGTCAAATGAATAACAAGGATGGTTTCCAAGCATTTTAATATCCGTGTTGAAAAGCTTAGACAGGGAGGTCATAAAAGTCATGTGAATTAAGGTGAGAAGCAATGAAACTGCAGCAATAACCACTTTGAACTGCCATGAAGTGATCTTTGAATCTGCCTGATTGTTTCCTCCAGCAACTGCAGTGGGTTATTTCCTGTCAAAAATGCAATAACTGGTATTTCAGCATATACGTTATAAACTGTGGCTTTGTGGCAGGAATGAAAGATTTTGAATATGAATAACTAGAAAGATGAAATGGAAGGGGAGTTATGGATATTCTTGCCTTGAAGAAAGACATTAAAGAAGCACCGTAGCGATTCGTTCTAGTATCCCAATTAACTCACTAAGTGTTTACTAGTGAGTAAAAATGTCTTTACCAGACATTTTGAAATACCTACAAGAGTTTTGCTTAGGCTTCCAAGATGTTTCTACTTTCAAGTCCGGTGTCAGAGCTGACGTGCCATCTGGATCATTAAAAACTGGACTGACTGGTTCCAAGCACGTAGGACGGATGGTTTCTCGTGACACTCAAAGCTGCTGCCGGCGGGGCTCGGAGCCAGGCAGACCTGGAGTGTGTAGGTTTGATATCTGAAAGTGTGTGTTGTGTTCTGTTTCTCACTAAAAGGTTTAAAATTTTTAGTTCTCCCCATGCAGGAGCAGGGACAGTGGCTATCAGAAAACATCGCTGTGCCACTGGCGAGACTGTCGAGGTGTAATTTGTAATTGTTTGTGGCTGAGAAGGCCAAGCAAACAAATGTTGTTGGGCTGGTAGAAACCTCATTTATCATAGTTGTGAGACATGCAGCAGATAATTCCACCGGGCCAAGTTCCTCCAAACCCACAGAGCCATTGCTGGTTTTTGTGACTGCTTCCCTTCTCAGGTCCCGACGAATGTGATTTGGGGTTAAGTTGTGTTTGCCAGCACTGCGACCTTTGCTTAAACACCGGGTCTGTAAAGAGGAGGCTTTGTGCAGGGCCCTTAGAATAGGTACATAATGATGCAAGTAAACAATAACGATCATTTTTATGGCATTTTATACCTGCTTGGACCAAACTTGCTAGCACTGGGACTAGATACATTTTGCAATAAAAGCTTTCATACTAATATGAATTTAATAGCGGGTTATGGCAGCGGAGCTTGAATTGGTTTCATTTTGTATGGATGGAGGTCACACCTCTGGACAGCCACGGTTATGGCATTTTATACCTGCTTGGACCAAACTTGCTAGCACTGGGACTAGATACATTTTGCAATAAAAGCTTTCATACTAATATGAATTTAATAGCGGGTTATGGCAGCGGAACTTGAATTGGTTTCATTTTGTATGGATGGGATGGAGGTCACACCTCTGGACAGCCACGGGTGTCCTCCTTAAAATGCTCACTCGACAAACCGCTTCTCTTCATTAATTTGTTCTTCATTAACTTTTCTTGGACTGAACTCTTGCCAGCACATTGCTTTCCCTTTGCTCACCGTTTCCGAACGGAACTAAGACACGGGATATCGCACGTAAACGCAGATGTGAGAAGGAAACAATATGGCAGGGTTTTTCAACACGAAGTGTGCTGGCAGTAAGCTCTCTCACTTGGATGAGGTCAACCCAAATCTGGCTGCTTAGAAACCAGAGCACTCAGCATGGGAATTTCAACTGGAATTTCTGCCTTTCTTGGTCCAGAAGTATGTATGGCACCTGCAAGACAGCTTCCTTAATCCTAAGGCATAATAGTTCGTGGAGAAATATGCAAAGGAGGGTAGACGATGGTGCATATTTTTAAAATAATAATTTGTGGCATTCGTGTCACAAAATGTGAGACCAGAATTTTCCCCAAGTTTGTGGAGGTTTAATTAATGGCTTCACTTCCTTTCATTGTAGTGCTGGATCAAATGTAGAAGGTTAAAATCCAAATTGACTTTAAATTCACAGCGTACCATGTAAGAATGAGGTTGTGTCCTTCAAAATAGGTGTGAGCCCTCTGTGGAAGCTGACTGGGGTCTGTTTTAAAAATCCAAAAGGTAACAGCAATGTCTTATAACTGGTCTTTGCATATTTGTGCACATTTGGAAGTGTGGTCACTGTGTGAAATGCAGTATTAAAACATTCTGCTGTATCTGCAAACCTAAATGTTGTTGCAATAATTGCAAACATTCATTTATTTAAAAAAAAAAAAGACACAGAAATCTGTAGTCCCCATATTTCTATGCATATTTTCTGAGGTTATTTTTACTATGCCATTTACTAGAAAGCATTTAGTTCGCTCACGCAATTCTAATAAATGTTTTACCATGAAGCTATGACTGTGTTTTGTTTTTCCTGCTCATAAAGAGCTCAGAGCGGATTTTCTTTCTAATGAAGGTATTGGCTTTTATAGGAACAAGATTGGTTTCTGCAGTGGGAGCCTGAAGAGGCTATAGCTCACTTTGAATATTTGTTTACTGGTCTCAATTACTGATCATTTGCATCAAACATGAAGTTCTTATACATTCTTATAAGAATAAGATAACATTTTCCCTTTAAATGTAGGGGGTGCTTTAAACTCAGTAGCCTTTAAATATCGTATAATGCCTGCTAGAAGCAGGAAAAAGATAATTAACAGAGGAGACTGACTGCTTAAAGGGGTGTCTCCTATGGATTTAGCAGGCAGCTGGCAGCCAGTCAGCTGCTGGGGTAAAATCCACAGGGTCTCACCAACCCTGGAATTTGCTATTTTCAGTGGCAGATTTAGAACTGCCCTGTGATAGATTTTGAATACTTTACATTGCTTGGTTATTCTTGTACTGCTGTGCTGTGTGTCTTTGGTATTTTCTGAGTGCTGCATGGTATCATTTGTTCAACTTGTAAAAATCTGTGCTGGAACAAAGAAGAAAAAGAATGCATCAAGCAGCTAACTGGAAGTTAGACAGCTAATTGTTATTAATGGGGGCTCTTACATTTTTTGGCTCCCTCTCCGGCAAACTACAAGGACAAGAAATGAAATGTGAATGTAGAGTAACAAAAATAACTGGCAGGATTAAAAGAGACATGAGAGAGAGGGACAGAAAGGGAGAAGTGTTCATGGTCCACAGCACCTGAAAGACGCCGGGCTTCGCTTGTGGTGGCTGAAGAAATTAGGTCTCCTTGAATTACAGTTGAAGTTACATGCCAGAAATATATGTGGACAGTTCGCTGATTATGTGTACATTATTTTCTATAAAACAAATACTTACAGCTAAAATAAATGACATTTATTTTTAAGAAGTCTGTTTGTTCCCTGAATGTCCCATGTGCCATGGGCAACCCTGAGAGAAAGAACTGCCGGCATCTGAATTCAGCCAGAACTGGAATGTGAGCATGGGTGATGTACTGGTCATTAAAGGGTATGTCTCATCCTAAGGTTGGAATTTGTCTTAATTAATTTTAACAGTTATAAAAGCTAGGCACCTAGTCTAAGCTGTCATCTGGGCTCGTTGCTGCGCAAAAAAGACTAATGAGTTACTCATGCAGTACCGATGGCACCAAGCCCAAGATAGATGTGACCTGTCATCCTCGACATCCTTTATTTGCCTCCACCGACTACAGAGGAAACGAAGTCAATTTGGTTGAAATGAGTAGCTTTCATATCGTTGAAGTCAGACGAGTTAAATCCCACCTTTGGAGCAGGAGGACTGTGAAGTTCTCCTCCCGGGCAGGTGGAAGTTGAGGCCTGCCAGGGGATGGATACAGGGAAAACAGAAGGGGAATGGCAGCATCAGTAAGCCAGTAACTCTTAACACCTCCTTGTTCCTTAGTACCCTGCATTACTGTCCCCCAGGAGGAGGTACAAGGGCTGCCTCTTTTTTTCCAACCATGAAAGAATGAGAGGATTTACTGGGATATCTCAGAAATCTCAAGTAATGCTTTTGGCTGCAGGATTATTGGCAGTTGTTGTCAATGTGCTGAATAATGGTGAATGGGCTGTTCCAGATTTGGATCTTTTTCCCCGTGGTGTATAGAATTGTCAGGGAACACCTAAGGGAAAACAGGGAGAGGTTTGTAATTAATGTGTGTGAGCCTTGATAAGTAATGCTCTTTTTGTATAACAAAGAAATTTGAAGAGTTTAAACTTATCGTTCCTTTTTTTTTTAAAAGATATACTCTTTTTGTATAACAAAGAAATTTGAGGATTTTAAAGATTATTATTTACTTATCGTTCCTTTTTTTTTTAAAAGATATATACTAGGCAAATAGACTGACTCTGGCTGCGTTAAAATGATTTCCCAGCCTGAATGACAAGTAAAATGATACATATCCAGTAGTTTTCCCTTTCATTGCAGCCTTGACTTCTGTGCTCCAGTGAATTTGAGCATTAAAGTGCGGTTTACAGAGATATACGTTGTCAAGACTTAGTGAAGCCTAAGAGCCTTCCTTGGAAACGTTCCCATATAAGCCTCATCTCCTGCGTTCCACTGCTGCTTTTTGCTTGGAATTTATTGCATGTCTTTAATTTCATACTGTATATTGGTGGTGCCGCAACTTTATCCTTTTCGGCTACGGTATCAATCTCTTCTGGAAAAGCTGTGAACTTATGAAAATGCATTGCAATGCAGAAGAAGAGAGAAAAATCATCATTGCCTGGCATTATGGATGCCTAATGAAAAGTGGAAGAAGAAACGCACTTCTACCATGCAATGGGGTCAATATTTTGATGAATTTTATGACAAATGAAGCTTTCTGTAAAGGAAGCTAATCTTAACCCTCTATACCTTTTGGTCTGCAGCATCTTACAGCAGATAAATGGTGCTTTTTACACTTATGTGTGGAAATATGGCCCAAAATTATCACAGATGACTTCTGCTACCTCTTGTATGGAGTCTGCTGCTCTGCTTCTTCACGCAGCAGATACCCTTCTGGGTTTGCTGTGTTAGGCTTCGTGCACATGTACAGCTGGAGAGGTGGAGATAAAGTGGCAGGTTCCATGGAGTGGGAAACGCTGGAATTGCCCAGGAAGGTAGTAGGCATCACTAGATACCTTTACCTCTTTGCTAATATCCACAGGCACTAAAAACTAATGATGTCATAGGGTTCCTGAATAGTAATTAACATCATTCCGATGGGAGTGCTCCAAAGGCAGGTAATTTTTTAGGTAGGAGAAGCTTGGTTGTGGGCTTTGACACCATCAGATGAACGGAGAAGTGATTCTCTCGATTTTAGTGTCCCTCTAGTCTTCCCTGCTTGTTACTTTTAGAAATAATCCCAACAGTATCTGTTTACTTTACTTACTCAGGATGAAGATATTTTTATACTTCTCACCGAGTGTCATTCAATCTAAAATGATTAGTCTTTGCTTGTTTGCCAATTTTTTTCTAGCTTTTGTTCTTCCAACTGCTGGTTAGTCACAGATAGCCCTTCACTCTCCCAGTAGGCCATCTGACCCAGCAGCCCTCTAATTATTCAACACATTAACATTATTCAACATTATTTCCTTTCATCTTTCTTACATATTGGTGCTTCAGTGATTTTATCCCTGGTTAAAAAGAAGAATGCCTTTCTTATACTAGTCTCTGCTGTTTTTGGGGCCTAGAGTCTTGCTATTTAATTTGTACTTTTTCCTCTACTCCATGTTAAACTTCTGTCCTTTGCCTTTTTTTTTAGTCCTGGTGCTGAGTGAAAATGGAAAACATGCTCCAAATGTTCCACCTTTGCTCTGTGTGTTCAGAATTTGAATATGAAGATGATACATACTGTACTTAGTATGGTTTTGGATAAAACTTTCAATGAATCATTTGTCCTCCAGGATTATTTTTTCTCCTGTACCTACAAACTGTTAGTTTTCAGCAGAATGGAAATCACTGAATCCAAAAAAGAATTTTTAAGAAATTAAGGGGACCTTCCTTTCTCTGTTGGAAGTCTGACACAGACTTTAATGTGGGTTTTTTGTTTGTTTGTTTTTGTGGGGGTTTTTTTTGAAAAGTGCAGTCCTGACAGCTGGTACTTTTTCCTCTACTCCATGTTAAACTTCTGTCCTTTGCCTTTTTTTTTAGTCCTGGTGCTGAGTGAAAATGGAAAACATGCTCCAAATGTTCCACCTTTGCTCTGTGTGTTCAGAATTTGAATATGAAGATGATACATACTGTACTTAGTATGGTTTTGGATAAAACTTTCAATGAATCATTTGTCCTCCAGGATTATTTTTTCTCCTGTACCTACAAACTGTTAGTTTTCAGCAGAATGGAAATCACTGAATCCAAAAAAGAATTTTTAAGAAATTAAGGGGACCTTCCTTTCTCTGTTGGAAGTCTGACACAGACTTTAATGTGGGTTTTTTGTTTGTTTGTTTTTGTGGGGGTTTTTTTTGAAAAGTGCAGTCCTGACAGCTGTTGAAACGTGATGTTCCTACTCTCAGCTCAAGAGGAAAGAGCTGTAGATGAGTTTTCCCAACATGTATTACCCAGTCTGCATCAAAACTGCTCTCTGAAGGGTAGCCCCTTCTTCAGACACGTTCGCTGCGAGGTCTCTGCTGAGACGTCTCCTGAAGGTTGCACTTATTATCCACAGCGTTGGTAGGTGTGTGTTTGACAGGTTGTGGACTGCATCCACTGATTCCCTAAACAGCCTCCAGGATGACAGCAACCTCAGGTTATATTTCTACCTCAACTTCTTAGAAAAAAGGCTTCATTTCTTGGAAAAGAAAACTCATTAAAATAATCACAATAGTCTTAATAGAAAGTCTTTCATAGAATCATGGAATGGTTTAGGTTGGAAGGGACCTTAAAGACCATATGATTCCAACCGCCCTGCCCTGGGCAGGGACACCTCCCACCAGACCAGGTTGCTCCAAGCCCCATCCAGCCTGGCCTTGAACCCCTCCAGGGATGGGGCGATTCCAACCCTCCTGCCCTGGGGCAGGGACACCTCCCACCAGACCAGGTTGCTCCAAGCCCCATCCAGCCTGGCCTTGAACCCCTCCAGGGATGGGGCAGCCACAGCTTCTCTGGGCAACCTCTTCCAGGGTCTCACCACCCTCACAGCAAAGAATTTCCTCCTAAAATCTAATATCAATCTCCCCTCTTTCAGTTTAAAACCCTTCCCCCTCATCCTATTGCTCCCCTCCCTGATCCAGAGTCCCTCCCCATCTCTCCTGGAGCCCCTTGAGGGACTGTAAGGGGCTCTAAGGTCTCCCTGGAGCCTTCTCTTCTCCAGGCTGAACAACCCCAACTCTCTCAGCCTGTCCTCACAGCAGAGGTGCTCCAGCTCTCAGATCATATTTGTGGTCCTCCACTGGACCCATTCCAACTTTAAAATGTATCCCTGTTTCACTTTAAAACCATTACCCCCTGTCCTATGGCTCCCCTCCCTGATCCAGAGTCCCTCCCCATCTCTCCTGGAGCCCCTTTAGGGACTGGAAGGGGCTCTAAGGTCTCCCTGGAGCCTTCTCTTCTCCAGGCTGAACAACCCCAACTCTCTCAGCCTGTCCTCACAGCAGAGGTGCTCCAGCTCTCAGATCATATTTGTGGTTCTCCACTGGACCCGTTCCAACTTTAAAATGTATAAGAAAAGGGTGGGTTTTTTCTCTGAAATTATTGTTTTACTTTAAAATGTATAAGAAAAGAGTGGGTTTTTTCTCTGAAATTATTGTTTTACAAATGTATTCTTGGAAATGGCTCATCTATGGAAGGATTGTTCATGGGCTAAAGCAGCCCTGCTGGTACGGGCCTGGAGGCTCTCTAGTGCTCTCCTTAGTGTTTCCAGACTTCACAGGAACAGCCTTAGATACCCCTTTGGTCACTCTGGGCAATGGTATAGGGCCTTTTTCATAACCCGTATGGAATGGAATTTCGTAACAGGAATTTTACTTTTCAGTAAGGTCTCTTCTAATGCTTGGGAAAACTACATTTTTAGAAGACTCTAGTGTTGAAATTTGTGAAAATATTTACTTTATAGCCAGCTATGGCGTGTGGGTTTCAAGGTCTCAGTGTTTTCAAGCCTTGCCAGGTGTGGGGATGAGGAGAGGCAAGACCCAGGCACTTGACCCAAGCTGCCACGAGGATTATTTGGAAGCATGAATGTCACATTCAATATAAATTAGACAGTTTGCTGAGAAGTTCTCTCTATTCCTTGATGGCTGTGATCCCAAGAACTCTTCACCCCTGTACTCGAACCCTGAGGCCTTCCCTTCTGAAGCCGCAGTGCTGGCAGTGTCCGACATTTGCTGTCCCTGCTGGGAACAGAGAGCTTCCTCCTGAGAGATGGGCTGGCTATAATCCTGGTGTATTTTGTATTAGTATCAGGGTCAATACTAGTTCTTTAGTATTATTAATGTTAATTATTTATTTACAAATGTATTCTTGGAAATGGCTCATCTATGGAAGGATTGTTCATGGGCTAAAGCAGCCCTGCTGGTACGGGCCTGGAGGCTGGATGGGGCTGGATGGGGCTTGGAGCAACCTGGTCTGGTGGGAGGTGTCCCTGCCAGGGCAGGGGGGTTGGAACTAATGATCTTTAAGGTCCCTTCCAACCCAAACCATTCTGTGATTCTATGACTCTATGATTTAATCTTACTCTATGAAATCTGTGAAAGGAGGTTGCAGATAGGTAGGTTCGGTCTCTTCTCCCAAGTCACAGGTGAAATCTTAGTCTATGAAATCTGTGAAAGGAGGTTGTAGATAGGTGGGTTTGGTCTGTTCTCCCAAGTCCCAGGCCATAGGACAAGAGGAAATGGCCTCAAGTTGCACCAAGTTGTTCAGATTGGAGATTAGAAACAATTTTTACACGGAAAGGGTTATTAAGCATTGGAATGGGCTGCCCAGGGCAATGGTGGAGTCATCATCCCTGGAGGTATTTAAAAGACAGGTTGACATAGTGCTTAGAGACATGGTTTAGTGATGGGTTTTTATCAGAGTTAGGTTGATGGTTGGGCTAGATGATCATAAAGATTCCTTCCAACATAGACAATTCTATGATTCTGTATTTCAACCCTCGTGTTCCCTTATTTTTTCCCTGATTTCCCTTCCCAGCTGGGGAGGAGTCATCGGGTGACGGAATAATTGCCGTTTAGAGGACAACAAGTTGTGGTGGGTTCCTCACACCGTAACCCAGTGAAATAGCGCCGGGGCTTGTAGGGAACTGTCCGAACGAGCTCAAACTTGTGTGTGCTCCACAGCAGGCAGAGGAGAGACGCCGAACACATGCTGCCTGCTATCAGCAGCCCCCGGCGGCTGCCAAGAACTGCAGCGACACCGTGACGTAAACCGTCACCAACGCAGCACAGGTTGTGCAGACAGACACCCTGTTTGTGTGTGTGTGTGTGCGAACGGCTCTGCGTAGCTGTGCGGGGAAGTTCACACATTTTAACAGGTTCGCCGTTTTAAATTTAGTCCCCCCCTCCCACCAAAAGTTAGGTGCTTTTTTTTTTTTTTTTTTTTTCCATGATTCTATATTTCAACCCTCGTGTTCCCTTGTTTTTTCCCTGATTTCCCTTCCCAGCTGGGGAGGAGTCATCGGGTGACGGAATAATTGCCGTTTAGAGGACAACAAGTTGTGGTGGGTTCCTCACACCGTAACCCAGTGAAATAGCGCCGGGGCTTGTAGGGAACTGTCCGAACGAGCTCAAACGTTGACTTCAACAAACATCTGAAGAACTGAATGCTTGCTCTGAGATACTGAAGACCACATGAATTTCTTTGGGTTTGGACTTCTTCTTTAGGAAACAATCTACTTATCAAAGTGAACACTAGATTCCAATTACTTAATACAAACCCCTTAATACAAAGTCTTTCAGTTAAAAATTTCTAGGTAGGTGTTTGGGGCTTCGTTCTAAAGGTGGTGTGTTTTTTTTTTTTTTTTTTTTCACCCCGAAGTCGTCGCCGACAGACAGCGTTCGCTTCTGGTTTTTCGGAATGGAGGAAGAGCAATGGAGACGCGGGTGGCATGAGAGAGCAAATTTATCCTGTTAGATAAGGCTCGAGTGTATTTCACCTTTTTGACAGATTTTGTGCTAACAGGGCCAAAGAGCAGCTCTGGTTCTCCTGCCACACTAAGCAGGCGTTTCGCTCATTTAACCCTTGCAAAAACTGGCTGGCTTGCAGGAAAATAACAATTCACCATTCCAAACCGTGCTAAGTTCTGTGAAGGTGATGATTTTATTCAAACACAATTAGTCTTTATAAAGAACTTAAAATATAACAAGTTGGGTGGTTTGTTTTGTTTTGTTTTTTTTTTAAAGTAGCTATTTATAGCTCATTAAGCACAGCAGAACCCTCTACACTCAGCTTTTTTGACTGCACTCCTTCACTTCAGCCCAATCAACCCAGATTTTCTCAATCGAGAAACAAAGTGAAGTGAAACAAGGGAAACGAAACAGTAAGTAGATCAGTCATGTCTGCTCAGCTTTTCAGGCTGCTATGGTGGGGTTTTTTTTCAGTTATGACATGCTGAAAACAATAAGCCGCCTGAAAACTCTGGCTGTGATTTTAACATGCATTATTTTCAAGCAAATTGAACATTCTGTTATAAAATGAAACTTTCCCAGACTCTTTTGTATATGTATGTATACACACATATATATCTTCAGACCTAACTTGATATTCTGCTCAGAACTGGTAAAAAAATTGAAAAGGATCGGTATTTGGTTAAAAAAGATGACAGTTCTCCCAGCATCGAGCCATTCTGGTGTGCAGAGGCATGGCCTCTGAAAAAAAATGTAAAAGGATCGGTGTTTGGTTAAAAAAGGAGACAGCTCTCCCAGCATCGAGCCATTCTGGTGTGCAGAGGAATGGCCTCACACGTAGTAGTCGGCATGAAAGATTAAAACACCTGCTCGCAGTCGTACCACAGTATTTATTTCAGAAGCGGTTATCTATTACACGAGATAAAGTCCGTGCTCCCACAGGCCTGGGGGCAGATTGAAATATTTCATTGTTATGGGCTCTTCTGCCCCGTGTCTTTTTCAATAACGCCGAGCAGTGCTAAGGTGGCCGGGCTCTGAGAGCGGGCAGGATGGATAAAATATATTACTCCATCTCTTTATGGCAACGGATGCATTTTCTTTGTGGCAGGCGAAGTGCGCTTTCTGCAGGGCTGGGGGACAGTGGCAGATTTTTATTTCTATTTTTTTTTAATTAACATTTGAATCTATTATTTATGAGTGCATTCCCTGATGTCTAAATCCGAGGGCAAGCCCTGCCGTGCTTGTCTCGGTCTCTCAGGGGAAGGGCTGGAAAGGATCTGCAAGTGGAGACAGCCAAGATGTTCTGCTTGACCGCTCCGGCCTGTCAATTCGGGGGCTAAATATTCACCTCTTCCAAATGTCCTCGCCCCAAACATCATTTGCTAAGGAGTGTTAGCTCACCACACTGGTGAGCTGGCTCTGGTTATCCCAGACACTGCCTCTGACACTGGTTATCCCAGATTTGCAGATGCTCACAGAAGACATCGTTGTTAAGGCGAGCCCTTTTGACACCACACGCAGCCCGAGGCTGGGAATTTCTGACAAGCTGCTCGCCCAGCTTGGGGTGACAGGCACGTTGAGCCGAGGACTCCAATAACCACTCCGGAGTAGTTCACCTTCATCCAAGACAGACCCATCAACAGCGTGTGTGCTCCAGGCTTCAGGCTGCTGACAAGGCTTGAAAGCCTCATCGCTGCAATCAGCCAGGAGGCAGCTCTCCCCACACCCAGCTTTCCTCCTACACGGCTGAAGGGGGAAGCAATTACAGCTCTCTGGCCCTTGATTTCTTAGCCTGGATGAGTACGAGAATCGGGATACATCAGACACGCCAACTGGTCTCCATTTTCAGTGGACAGAAGATCTTTAAGTTTACAACCCAGAAATTTTTTTTTTTTGCAGTGAAAAAAAAATGTTTTTGGAAGAAGTGTAGCTAATGTCATGGGGTTTATATTTGAAAACTCTCTCTGTAATTTATTTGAATTTCTGTTCTCTTGTCCTGTTTTCTACAGCAGAGGGGGAGTTGTATCTCTGCACATCTGAGATATTCTGGTGTTTAACCATCACTTAAGAACTGCATGAAAATGGTAGCATCTGACTTCTAATCACATAAGTAAATCATAGAATCATAGAATCATAGAATCATAAACTGCCTGGGTTGGAAGGGACCTTTCAGACCATCGAATGCAACCATCAACCTAACACTGATAAAATCACTGCAAAGCCATGTCCCTCAGCATCACGTCTGCCTGTCTTTTAAATACCTCCAGGGATGACGATTCCACCACTTCCCTGGGCAGCCTGTTCCAATGCTTAATAACCTTAATTTCTTCCTAATATCCAATTTAAACCTCCCCTGGCGCAACTTGAGGCCATCTCCTCTTGTCCTATCGCTTGTTACCTGCTCTACTAATGCTAACAAGTATCTTATTCTTTGAGTGATACCATTAAATTGAATATAAACATAAAAAGAGAAGGGATTGCTTGACATGAATAAGCTAGAATAGTAAATGGTAACCAGGTTTGGATAGGAAATGTAGTGCTTTCTTCTTAACTTTAAGAATTAGATGCAGTCTTTTCAATAAACAGCTATTTTGTGCAGTCTCCTTGAGTAGGCAGCGCAATCTGCTCACCGCAGCTGGTTGCAGAGAAGAGGACTGCCACTGGATGTTTCACAGTAAATGCATGGTGGCATTCAAGGTCATTTGGACTGTTTCTATTCAAATTCCAGAAATTTTGAGAAAGAATTTTTCCATAGGCTTTGCCTGTTACATGACTGACCAAATACATTGGCCTTTCTGAAGCAACTGCTGAAAAAGACATGGGGATCTTCACGATCTTCACCCATCAGCTGTGCTCTTTCTTCAAGTTTTGCAGCCAAAACTCAATACTCTTTTTGACCTATAAAGGTCAATTTTTAATGAATTTATTAATGATGTTTCTAAGTTATTTGGAATCTTAATAAGTTTTCATTTGGGATATTTTTTTTTGTTGTTGGGAAGGGTGAATTGCAGAGATACAGGCCTGTTTCCTTCCCATGAATTAATCTCAGGGTTTTGTTGATAAAAATTAAAAGCTATCAAAAAGAAGGACAGATGTTCACAAAACCTTGTCTGAGCACTTTTTCCAAGGTACAGAAGCAGTTATAATTATTCAATTAAAAATCAATGGAAGTATAACTCCTGGATTTCACATAATCATTATATATGTGATTTTGACTGTTGGGTTAATAACCAGCGTTTTGCTGTTCATGTACTTTTTATTGTGTTGAATGATAAACTCTACCTCCGATCACAAAATAAATTCACTTTTCTCAAAACCTGTTATTGATTCTGTGGTCCTGTAGGCAATAAAGACTGCTGAAGAGAGGAACAAAGGGAAGAGAAATAAGCAGTTATGGAGATAAAAAAAGAGCTGTTCAGAGAAGTAACATTTGTAAGTCACAAAGGCTGTCGTTCTATATCCAGCGAGCTGATTTCCAGTAGTTCTTTCCTTAGGGTAAACTACTCTGTTTAGAATCGTTCTTGCTGATAAATTGTCTTACAAATTCTTAATTCGGGAAATAGGGTTTGTTCTTTTCTAGTGAGTTTCTTTCTGATCAGCTTTAGTGACCCTGAAATTAGGGGGCTCAGAGGCTGTTTACACCTGTGTTCAGCTATGGGGCAACAAATTACCCCGCACAGGACTTCAAATCTCAGGTCAGAGTTTTCAGTTGCATATAATACATAGTGTTCAGGCTGAGCCCATCCAGGTGCCAGGAGGTAGCTATATTCATGGACTCGTTTTGATACCAAGCACTTTTAAATATCAAAGCTTCTTAGATAAATGTAAGAATACTTGCAATTATTCCTGTCCAAGGAGGTCAACTAGATCTACAATCTTAGGTCTTTTCAGTAACTAAAAGAGGGCCTTAGTCTCTTTTTTTCCTTTCTTGCTCCAAGAGTTCAATTACTTTTTAGTACCAGGGGAGATGTGATGGTATAAAGAGAAAGCTGAAATGTTTCATACGACGAACTGTTGGACTACAAGCAGGAGTCACACCATCACATCTGAGTCTGGTTTCTCCTGACATGATGGTATAAAGCTGAAATGTTTCATATGACGAACTGTTGGACTACAAGCAAGAGTCAAACCATCACATCTGAGTCTGGTTTCTCCTGACCCATACTTGGAAAGATTTTTACTGTAGCAACTTAGAGGTAAATTTGCCTCATGCTGATTAGTATCTCTTATGCCTTCTGTCCTTCACTTCAGTCTCTTATGTCCTTGTATTAGTTCCATCTAGTCACCTAATTCCAGAATAACTCACAACTACTGGTGATAATATTTAATTTACACCACTGTCAAGACTGCTGGTCAAGAATCTGTGTATAGCAAAAGATAGTTACTGTTGTCTTCAAACTATTTAATGGCTATGATCATAAGCAATTGGAAATGACTGGTGGATAGGTATTTTGAGAGCTTCTGTCCCCTCGATTTTTATTAAACCAGAATAGAAACTTGCATTACTCAAACAAGTCTGAACTAATCAAAGCTGAACAAGCTTTCAGAAAGCTTGATTAAAAAAAAATACTTTTTAACAACAAAATATTAAACAAATGGAATGCAATTCTGTCATCTTTGCTCACTGGTTGCCTTTTGCAGTCCTGAAAACAATGGTATTCTTAATTAAATGCAGGGTTTTCTAATACCTCAAATTCCTCATAATAAATAAATATCTAATTCCTCAGAAAGGTTGCCCATTTGCTAAGTTCAAGTACTTAGAGAAGATGTAGGTGTTTTAAAATATCACATCCTTGGTGTCAATAATATTTTACAGATAGGTGAAATCGTCACATTGTTGAACTACTTAGAGAAGATGTAGGCTTTTTAAAATATCACATTCTTGGTGTCAATAATATTTTATAGATAGGTGAAATCGTCACATTGTTGAACTAAAGCTTTAACACTTAAATGAAATATCAAGAATACTTTGAAAGCCTTTGATGATTTTATTAACAAATATGTTTTATTTAACATGTTATGGCATAAGATTAAACTCGAAATTAATAAAGTAAAATATATGCTTTTGCAGATATAATAAGATCAAAAAATACTATTTTAAAAGTACCAAAAAAACCCCTCAACAAGTTGTTATATTCTTTGTGCTTTTGTTAATATTCTTTCAAACATGGTGCTTATTCACTGTATTTCAGCTGTAAAGCTTCTGCTTTCACCTCCGGCTCACTTAAGAATCTATTATTAATTCCATTAAAACATGCAAAAAATACGCCTTCCAAGAAGAACAGCCACGCAGCCATAGAGCTACAGAACTCACTGCAAGAATGCCGATAAATAAAACATCAGGTAATTACAGTTTAAGGCTAGATCTTCAGCTGGTGGGAATGGGCAGACGCTGACTAGAGCAGAACCCAGATGCACCAGGCGACCCCCTGTTTCCAAGTCCTAAGTCATGGCAAGTTGGTTTGTCAGTTCTGGTCTCTCCATAAAGCAGAGTATTGTATGTCTCAATAATATTTCATTATCATTCTTACGCAGCTCTAGGAAAGTTATGTCTCAAAGGCAATATGTTGATCTTGAGTCCTGCCCCCCACAATATATACATTTGAAAATAGGTTTCGCTAAACAGTTAAAGGAAACCTTGGGTCAAATTCTTCCATTACATGAAAAAAACCATAGCAAAAGTGCATATACATATATCTGTATATGTGCAGAACAAAGCCACGTTGCCACTTGCAGCATGGCCAGCTGCAATATATGCCATTTACTGCCACAGGCCTGTCATTTACTATGTACTGACATTTTACAGTACTGACATTTTCTGCCATTAGACACACTACATATACATGAATGTAAACTTTATCCCTTGGTTCGAGAGACTCCTCACTAAGGGAATTCTTCCTTCTAGGGAAAGCAGTATGGCCAGGGAATGGCTGGAAGTGGAGTTTTATTTCAGGCACCTGTATGTGGACCTGGGCCTGCCCAGCTGGAGCTGCAGAATCAAAGCTTTATTGCAAAAATAACAGACTATTTTACTCCAAACTGGTAACTAAGTTAGTATATCAACTTTATGGACTTTTGTAGCGCAGATATTAAATGATATTTTTGGTTTTCCACCAGGCAGATCTGGTAGAAACACCACCACATTTCCCATTAGCTTCCGTAATATTGAAGTGGCCAAGCTTAGAATGGCAACCAAACACACTGCAAGGCATCAGCACTTGGGGAGTAAGTGCTCCTAGAAATAGCTCTCAGTGACATTTCTTCAGCAGATGAAGAGTTATATTTTTAACTGCAAGCATGGTCTCTGTGCAGGTTGGCTTGATCAGCATCTCGGGAAGTAAAAATCCAAAATGGCCAGTATCACGCAGCTCAAAGGCAAACGCGTAGGGGATGCCATTTTTGTAGGCCCAGTCCATAGAGCTCCCAGAACTCACATCTGAAAGAGGGAATTGGGAGAAAATTTTTAAAATACATTAAATGCAGGTTGTGTTGAAAGCACCAGCAGGTTCTTGTGGTACTTTGTCCCCAGGACTCAGTGGATATACTTGCAACTCCAGCTGTTGCTTGCCCTGATCCTGGACACACTCCAGAGAAGGACATGGGGGCCCGGCACCTGGTGAAAGGTGCTCAGCACAATATAGGATTAGATCCTTGGTTTTCACAGGGAAAAAAAATTAATAACTAACTTTTTTTTGTGTGTAAAGCAAAACCTTAATAAAAGAGAATATTTAAAATAAAGTTCTTGTCCCCAGATGAGTGCAGTCTAACGCTTTGCTTCCACAAAGGTTTCCCAGCTGGACTAGAGCTCTACAGGCTCCTAAGTTTAACTTGTTTTTTTTAGGCAATTCCTTCGCAGGGAGAAGGGATAAAGCTGATAAAGTAATCTACATTCTCCTTTTCAAAGTGCTTTTAAAATTCTTTTCATTTCTGTCTTGTTTTCTCAGCCTTTCCTTACAGCATGAGAGCATTTGCATAGGTGGTGTCTAATATTAACAAACCTTCCCGAGGAAATATGCTTCTTATGCTTTCGTTATCTCCATATGTTGATTACCCAAGACACTCATATTTATATAAAGATCCATCTCTCATGTGGCCTGCTGTCTCCTGTGCAATTCTGGCATTAATTCTGCTCTTCCTTTGACATAGCGACTGCCTGCGCTGTAATGAGCCCGAGGTGATGAATATGCTGTGGGGATGGAGGCCCACAGTGAGGTGGGGCTCCATCCAGAACACAGGAACAGCAGAGGAGATGCAGGTGGTTACTTGTATCTTGCTATTTACTTAAGCTTCTCCCTTTTTCAATGTCTGTTATCATTACCGAGAGCCTTTAGGCCTCAAAGTTTCAGTAAAAAAACCCTGTCTCATTGAAACACTGAAATCCAATGCTTAAAGGGTGGGTGTCAGGAGGATGGGGCCAGTCTCTTTTCAGTGATGCCCAGTGACAGGACAAGAGGTAACAGGCACAAACTGGAACATGGGAAGTTCCACCTAAACATGAGGAGGAACTTCTTTCCTGGGAGGGTGGCAGAGCCCTGGCAGAGGCTGCCCAGAGAGGTGGTGGAGTCTCCTTCTCTGGAGACATTCAAACCCACCTGGACACGTTCCTGTGGGACCTGCTCTGGGTGACCCTGCTCTGGCGGAGGATTGGACTGGATGATCTCCAGAGGTCCCTTCCAACCCCACATCATTCTCTGATTCTGTGAAACCTACTGAACTTCTTTTTCTCTTACCTGTCTGCGTGGAGAGCTTGCCTGACAAATATTGTTATGTATTTAAAAAGCGTCTTTTAAAGAAGTTTTGTTATAGAGAAAAATGCACTTGTAATCGCTCTCCGGAAAATGGAGGATGTCCAAATAAAGATACCATTGCTATCATTTATCATCATCTAGACACAGAGACATTTGAAACCGAGCTTTTGAAGACATCATCCTAAATTTTAGAATGAGCTCTAGGAATAGTTTTGTCTCTCACAATTGCACAGAAGGAGAGGCAAAGTAATGGTGAAAAACAAAAACTATTTTGAATTATTTCTTCACAAATAATCTGTAACTTAGTATTGCGTTTACAGTACATGATAAAGATATGCTTTTTAAGATTGTGTTTTATGTTTGTTTTTTAAAATAATATCTGGTTTTATATGTTACTTGCTGGATTTTGCCTCTCAAATGCATTGCAGTTTAATCTCTTCTATTGCATCAATTGAGTTAATCTTACTGCAATCAACTGCCTGAATCAGTTACAAAACTTCATCTTCCGCCTTCCTCACCAACCACAACTGGAACAAAGTTCGCTTTAAACAGTGTTTGCTTTCTTTGTTTTAATAAAGGTAATCTCCTTCTCACTATAGGTAGGTCAAAGTCACAAGCCTGTGCCGGAGGAAAACTTACACAAAGTGCTAGATGCAGGACCATATCTGTATCGTACACCGTAGGCTGACTGAAGAGCGTTAACAGCATTATAGGCTGCCAATTCCTGTGTGGGGCAGAAAAACAAATACATAAATTAGACTTTGAATTAAAAACTGTAATGGGATTGGAACGCAAACTACAGACTTCCTGCACGACACTTGTGTTCCACGAGTCCACAACAGCTGATTTAAACTTATTTTAAAGGATAAATGCATTATTTATTTTTATTGACAGAAATTCCCTAATTCCCTGAAAAACTTGATTCAGTATTTTCATGGCATAAAGAAGCTCCCTGCACTGAGAATGACGAGCCATTAAGTATTTGTAATTACAGGTATATATACCAATTTAGCGACACAACAAATTCAGGCAACACGTGAGACCATGAGATGAAATAACTTCTTTTTAAATGCACTTTAAAAGCCACGCAGGCATTTTCTGCTGGTACCCATGGATGCATTTCTCAATCCACTAAACCTCATCTTGCTGGGCTTGTGAAGGAGGAATCATCTCTTGCTGACACTCCACAGTGGTTCAGTGAGCAGAGTGGGAAGAAGGAAGGAGGCAAATTCCACCCCTGATGATGGACAGATGAATGTTCACTGCTGGTCTAACCTTCTCTTGGGCCAGATGATATAGGCTTGGAGAACTCTTTCCACTGTTGCAGAAACGGGATTTCAGTGCTGTATGGGGAAAACCCACACCTACATTTCAACACCCCTATGGATGCGGTCTGTTTAGGATGTTCACGGCATCCTGTGAGACTGGGTGGCCCATGGCAAATTCTGAAGCTCACATGCGGCTAATGCATCCAAACACAGAGAAAGGGCACATAAATTCAAAAGAAAAAGGAATATTATGATCCCAAAGAATAGGATCCTGGAAAAGGTACAGTGAAGGCTGGGAATATCTAGGAAAACACAGAGCCATCTCCCTACAGAGAGCAGGAAATGAACACTGGTGGACCTAGAAAATGCTGGACTTTGAACCACTGGGTAAAACTGCAATGGTTGTTTTAGCTGTTTTATTTCTGTGAACTGAAGAGCTGTAGGTTTCAGTTTATGCAAGTCTTCATGAACCTGGTCCTTACCTTGTTATTCATCAGGCACTAGATGAATGCCCTGGGGAAGGATTACTCTATACTTGCCCTTCCGATCATACATTTTCTGTAACCTTCCAGTTGTTTGCCATTGGCAGGAATTGGGATTCAGGCTAAATCCTTGGTCTGACCCATGCAGACATTCCTGCTGTGAGTCTTGCCCACCCAAGTAGAGAAGTCAAAGAAAACTGCTTTAAATTGTCATTTCAGAAAAATAGAGAAAAGTTCATTTTCACTTACTGGCCAGCAAGCAGGGCTTCGAAGAGTTCATTTTACATTGAGAAATGCTCTTAGCAAATGGAAAAGCAATTTTTTACTCCATCAGAAAAACATGTTAGGCACAACTAGATTTTTTGTTTGTTTTCCAGCCAGAGACTGACATTTTCAGCTTGGCCCTTCTCTTCCTCTTGCCACCCCACCAGAGAGTGCGTGGGGGCAGAGATGGTTGAAGTCAATGCTGCCAGGAACTTCTGCTGTGGTGAGATGTGGTTCCCAGACCAATCTCTGACTCACCCTGAGACCAATGACGAGGTGGGAGGAGGTCTGACGAAGAGGGAAGTGCCACCGCTTGGAACTCTCCCTCCTCTTATAGATGCCTCAACTTCTGTTGAGTCATGACACACAAGACCCGTGATGGGGTTGGAGGTGTTGGACCCCATGAGGGTGACGAGGTGGAAGTGCAAGGCCGTGGTGGACAGCGATGTCCTCCTAAATGCACCATGGGAAGGAGAACATAGCCACAAAGGAGAAGACTTCCCATGTAAGAGTCACTCGTTGTACAGCAACGAGACAACAGAAGCAAGCCCTGTTGGAATCTTTCTAAAGAAATGGTTTGGCAACGCCCCTTTAAAAACAGCCTAGCAGTACTGGGTCCTGTGCAGAGGTGGCAATGGCCCAAAAGCAGCCTGGGAGTGACCCAAGCCCACGTCCACTATGTAGGCAGGTGTCCCCAGGCACTGTGAGCTTGATGCTCTTGGCCTTGAGGGGTGCTGCTTGCTTCCACTGTTGGAGTTATGTACTCAAAGAAGGGGAAAGTTCTCAACTGCGTCACACCATGGCAGGTTGGATCCTGAATAAATCCAGGCAACCAGCCTTTGAACATCCTCAAGGAGAAGGCTTCACAAGAAATTACCAGATTTTTACAAAGACACACGCAAACTCAGTCATGCCATTTAAGTTCACTGCAAACGACTGTACAGGAGGAAGAAGGATGAAAAGTAGGTGAAAGTTAAAGCTCTTGAGGTAGATGAATGTTTCTGCTGTTTTTTTCAATCCAGAAGTGCTCTTTCGTTTTAAGTATCTTAAAAGAACAGATTTCAGGAGAGTGTTAATAGGAGAGTTGTGCCTAAATTAGAACAGAATATGCATGTTGTGATCAGTACACAGCTCTCCAGTTTCAAAGCAACTCTGAATAATTGAAGACTTTAATCGAAATGGTAACTGACAGCTCACTAGAATGATACGACCCAGACAGAAACATCCTTTCTTCTGCTCAGGATTAATTGTGGCCCGCTGTTAGCACCAAATGTCATGCTATGAACGTGGAGTCCCACAGTTGCCCACTGTACACAGGCCTTGTAGACCAACAAAGCTTGGGAATAGAGATCACCGGAGTTCCCCAAGAGAGCTGGAGAATCTGAAACCTCAGCCTCAGTCACCATTTTAGACACTTCAAATATTAAGGACTATTCATTTCAGAGCCACCAGGGGATGGAGCCTTTGGCTGTGGGCAAATATTAAAAAACAAATAAATAAGCAACAGTATTCCATTCATTTTCACTATGATCCCCATAATGAGCTTTCTAAATAACAGGAAATTACTTCAGCTTCTTATTCTGACCTCACTGTTCTTTTTGAGCCACTGCAATAAATAGAAGTATAAAGTCCAAATACTGGAAAAAATATTCAGAACTGGGATTTGGCTCCCATTTGTCCAGGGCTGTTGTCTAAAACAGTGTCTTTCTTTGTCCCTTTAGGTCTGTGCTTCACTCCCTCTGATGAGAAGCCTGATCCCAGGTCTCACAAACCCGGAGAACACCTACTCTTCATCAAAAACTGCACTCCTTTGGTCTAAAAGCTGTGGATGGAAAGGTAGAGTGTGTGCACTGAGGGGCAGTTACTCCCTGCCCTAGAATGGAAATAGCCTTTGAGCAACAAGAACAACACATACTGAAGATTTACTTGTATGTGTGAAAACTCCTTTTCCTTACAAAGAATTTCCTGGTATTGCCTTATGTTACTCATCAGGAGTATTATGTGTCTTCATCAAGATACCCAGCAGTCATCTTCTTGCAGAGCCAATGCTCATTCTTCCTAATCCTATGTCTTTAAACTTCTGCTGTCTTGTCTGTTCTTAAAAAAACATGCTTGCACCTGCTGGTCTTCAAAGGAATGAAATCCCATGGTTGTAAATTCCAAGTCTATGTTTTTTGGTAAGTAACAGTGACCAGTTCACTCAGGGAACATACCACAAAAGAGGATGAAGAAGATGATAGAATAAAAAGAAGGCTCATGGATTTATTCACAGTCAATGCAAGGTTGGGTGGCCAGTCCCCACGTCTCATATTTTTAGCTGCTCTGGCTGCTTAGTTAACTTCTAATTTGCTCTGTTTCCCAAGAATGACGTCAGGCAGGAGAATTTTTAGTAGCTGCTGAAATTAAGTGTCTTAACAGAAATAAACCCACAAAGAGAGTTGAATTTGTGGAGTGCTGGCTGCTCAGCCTCCTGAGAGGGCAGCTGAGCGAAACTTCAGCGAAGCTCCGGGGACTAACAACATCATTTATTCTGCACAGAATAAATCTAAGGTGCAGTTAAGCTCCTTTTGGAGTAAACTAGCTTAAACTAGTGAGTTAAATGACACCGCAACTTTCAAGGCCAAAATGGGAGATACGGGGACAATGTAATTTTACCATGGACTGAGGGCAAAAGAAAGAGATTTGCTACTGTTTGGTTCAATCTGTGTCTGTGAGCAGGAGTGAAGCTCGAGCCACATTTCCCTAAGAATTTCCCTCCCACAGGGAGGGTTTTATGTCCAGGAGGCTTAAAAACAGGCCTTAAACTGTGAGCAGAGGGAGTAGTTCTCCTGCATTTGGATGAGCATGGAATACCTGAAATGTACGTATTTGTAAATCAATAGGCTTGCATCAAAAACCATAATCTTATTAATTTATTCTTCTAATAGACAAAACTCCAAAGCATCTGATGTTAATCAGCTGCCTGTCTTAAAGGGCTAAAGCCGCTACGTCTGAGCGGGATGACACATAAAGCGATGGAAGCTTTACTTTCAATGAAATCAACAAGATTTCTCCTCTAATTGATAAATATAAGCCATTTTGATTTTATTTTGTTCATAGAATGGAAGATTATCTTCTTTGTGCTTCTAGTGTTTAAGTTCTGAGCGTGAAGGGACAGAATTTGAGCTAGATGCCCAAGGACTTAACTACACAATTCCCATTGCAGTTAATTAAATAAAATGATAATAACTATAATTAAAACCCAGGGATTTATCCTATAAAGTAATTTAAAGGGACTGATGGATGGAAGGCACTATACCATTTTAATCAAATTACCGCTGACTCACTTTGAACGAAGGTTATATAACCAGAAACGCGATTGCGAACGGAACCAGAATAAATACTGCTCGATATTAAATATGTGCAAAGCATTGAAGAAATAAGCCTCCTCTCAAAACAAAACGTACCAAAAAATATTATAAAGGGAAGCATATTCTCCCAAGCTTTAATGTACTTACCACGCAGCTGAAGTTTGGAATAGTTGCATATTTGTAAGAGTAAGGGTAGAGCAGCATCTGCGCGTACGCGTGGAAGGACAAATAGGCTTTTATTTGTTTGCGATGCTTCCGGAGAAAATGAGCAACAGCCTTTACTTCGGGCTCAGACTCAGGAAAGGGACCACAGTAGGTGTCATCGCATGGGTGAAATGAAGCACCTTCATCTAGAGATGGAAAAAGAAAGTTGGTGGTAAGTGCTCGTGGAGAATTTCTGAGGACCAGCTTCTGGCTCAGCCTGTGTGGGCCTGCACTCAAAAGCGTGGAAAGCAATAAACAAATTGCTTTCTTGTGACTGAAGAAGCCAGTGGGACCTCAGCACAGCAATCTGCTCAGTCATCTAGTAGATACACCCAGTTGCCAACTGGCCAACTACATGCAGTTCTGCCCAAAGGACATATTTTTAACCCAACAGAAAAAGGAGAGTCTGACTTCACTGTGTTTCCTTCCCTGGCTTTCTGTGTGAGGGGCACATTTTATGATAGCATTCCAGTATTAAAACTATTGAAAGGTCTCAGTTGTTCTATTTGAAGCCAGAGTGCTAGACCTCTTCCACTAGTCACTGCCAAGACAAATCTAGCCTTTAAAAGCATTTTAACATACTAGCTACTACGGTGATGGTAGGTAGGTAGATAACCTCAAAAGGCATTGTCTTAGAGACCAGTTTAAAACATGAGAATAGTCCCTGACTGCTGCCTATTTTTACTCTTGCAAACCTTATGGGGAAAAAATGACAAGCCGCATGGGATGATTGCTCAGTTAGCTAAAATAGACATCATCTCCGTTTGCACAGGGCTTATTTTTGCCTCAAGTTTGGTGCAGGGCTTTGGTTGTGAGGGTGTCTTTCACCATGTCACTGCTCTGGTGGCAGTAAGCTGCAGATGTGTAGCCCGTGTGCAACATCCCGTGAGGTACTGAAAGATGAAACGCAGAAAAGGAGATGTGGCAGTGGCTCCTTTATCATTTAGCAATTCTGGATCTAAGCCACTGTGTCTCATTTACAGCTTAGGGCCTGGGCATAAAAGAACAATATTTATGCAAATCCACTCCGCTCTTTTATCCACTGTGGTTTCAAAATGCCACATGTTTTACACTGACCTGCAGAATAATAATTGTTTGTTTGCAACATTCCTTGGTGTCATCAGGGACTTAGAAAAGCAGTGTTTTATTATCTTTCTTTTGTATAGTAAGTACTCCCATCTTCAAATAATAAGAACACGGTGTGAGAAGGCATAGTAATATGAAAAAAACTGGGGTTATGCAGTCAACCTATTGCCAAAAAAAAAAGTGGAAGAATTTCATGCTGCAGCTTCATTTGTAATATGAAAATTGAGGCTAGCATTCAATGGCCACAGGTGGGGATTTCAGAAAGTATTAGTGCTTCGATTGCAGTGGATATGGGAGGGTTATAGAGAGGGCAGATGGTCTCCTCCCTGCAGAACAGATGGCCACCAAGTCATCCAAATCCCAAGAGCACTCTGCCTCGATGTCTTGTCAGATAATATAGCTAAAGGAGAGCTATTTAACAGACCCTCCAGAGCCCTTGGGTTTTTTTTTCATGGATACTACGTATCCCGTAACAGTGTTGTATACTGAATCATGAAACAGGACATCACTGACAATAAACAGCAAAATCCTACAAGCTAGAGGTAAAATGACCCCATGGTAAAATATGACCCAGTTTAGTGACTTTCAGGGAAGAAAAAACTCTCTAAACTGTCCAGCCTACTGCCACGAAACATTGGAATCCCAGCTGTAGTTAACGTTTCTCCTTAAATGAAGCTGGTAGTAAAAAGAGAGGGTTTCCATGGTGGCCTTGGATAATGTAAGGATATTCTTGATTTTCATACTGGAAGTTCTGCTAAAGTAACACAAGAAAGAGACCGTATGTATCAACTCCTGTGAAATTTCTGAGTTACAGTCATGACAAGAAAATGGCATCGCACAAAATGTCACCATGCTGCCTTATTTTTGTACCTGATAGCAGACCGGGGGAGGAGAGGAATCCTCCAACATCCATCAGGAGATCAAATGTACAAAGGAAATGTGTGCAGGGACTGATAAAAACCCATGCTTTGGGACAGAAGGCAGGCTGGGAGGATGGATGAGCTGCAGCATGGTTCTCAAGCTTCCTTGCAGCCAGTTCTTCTTCCCAGGGTGGGGAAACTGTCCTCAATGCGCTGAAAATTGGGGTGCACTGGAAATTTTAACCCCCACTGCTGCTCTCTTGGGGGCTTTGGATGCAACCCATAGAATCACAGAATCACATGGGGTTGGAAGGGACCTCTGGGGATCATCTAGTCCAACCCTCCTGCCAAACCCCTTTAACTGGATTGGCCCTATGACATAGTTCAGTTCTAAGTGCCGCATTACTGGCCTTAAAATTGCTATTTATTTCATGAACATTAAAACCCTTGTGCTAGTTATTGCAGGTAGATATATATTGCAAGGAGCATTTCCACTCGGAGATCTTGCTGTCAGTATTCACCAGGGTCTGTGTGCAATATCTGTACATTATTTTGGGCACAGGGCACTGCAAAGCGAAATCTGTCACCATCAGCGATACGGCCCTTTTCTCGGCCTCTAGAGAATGCAGAAGCACCATCACAAAGCTTACATCAAAGCCCTGCACTGGGAGGGAAGAGGAAAGCAGAAGGGATGCTGTGTTATCTTTACCAACTGGTTCAGTGGCTTTGCTGGGGCCGGATTCTGCCACAACACACCCACCTGGAAGCCCCAGGGTGAAGTTCAAGCCTAATCTCCAAACCGTCTCCTAATCTCCACCGAGTGCGACTGAACCGAATTAAAAGGTTTTTACAAACCTAGGTAGTATGAAATGTCAAACACACTGTGATTTATTCAAGCCTCAAAGTGTGATACGGTCTGGATTCTTCTCTGCCTCATTTAGTGTCAGGTTAATGAGAATACGGGGTGCTGGGTGAGGACCTTTTGAGCACCAGTCAGCACAGTTCATGAAAGAACGCTTTATTCTCTGGCAAAATAAAGAATCAGATGGAGTTTTGGGATCAGGTGTGGGAAGCAGAGCATGTGCTTGGGGTGGGATGACGAGCAACCTTGAATGAATTTTTATTTTTTAAACTGGGGTGGGGACCCATCTTTGATGTTCGGTGAAGTGGAGAAAGGCAACAAGTAGTGGATTACAACACACAATGTGTGTGTGCTTTGTGATAGCTTCACTTAGCCTAGAAAAAAATGGTTTTTTACTGAAAACTAGGCAAACGTTTTCGGAACTGAGTAAAAAAGTGTGCTTTAATACAGCCTCTGGGGGGCAAGAAGAGGGAGGAGCAGAGTGATTTGAACCCGAGGAAGATTCATTAGGACTAGAAAGAAAATGCACTGAGTGAGTATTAATGTTGCAGTGACAGGTACCCATACTATGGCTCTGAAGACTTTGTAAGAGAACTGTTCATTCCAACTATGCCTGTGGCCATCTTCTGAACAGTGAATTTATGTCCCCAAAATACCTGCAGCTGTGACTTACACACTTAGGTACAGGATGGTAAGAGTGATGCAGGACTTTGATTCATTTTTAGATTATTTTTGCAGCAGAAATTTGCCTTAAAGATCAGGATAGCAGCCCTGGGACTCTTCTGTAGTGGAGGGATTCTTGGCCAACACAGGCTTTCTGTAAATGCTTCTGTGTCAGTCATTTCCTTACTGTGAGCAGAGTGAAAAAAACATGGGTAGCATATTTCACAAGTCCTTAACTGTATTGAACGTATGCTTCTGTTCACTCAAAAAATGGGTAGCATATTTCACAATTCCTTACTGTATTGAACGTATGCTTCTGTTCACTCACACCTTGTAATCTCCCCATTTTTACCCTTACAGTTCTCAAAAATCTACTTAAAGAATCCAATCACAGCAAGCTGGACTGTACGGTGCTTTCTCCTGCTGCAAGGAATCGGAGTGTTGTGGAAACATCTAGAGGCTTCCAGTGGAAGAGGGATGGGCTGAAGGCAGGGCCGTTGCGCTAGCGCTGTGCAAACACCATTTCTGTCTTTACAAGATTACGATGTAAATAAGGAAGGGGGATGAATGCTGGATGAGAAAGCAGCTGCGCAGAGAGGTGAAGGAAGTTGCTGAGGGTTGGGAGAGCAGGTCAGCAGAAAAGCCAGGTGTGTATCGCCGTGTCTCACAGCAAAGTGCTATTTCTGCTGCGCCAGAACTCGTGTGGCTGCTCACTCCTGTGTGAGTTGCACTGTCTCGCTGTGAAATTTAATAAAGCACCACTTCTTCTTCAGTGGACCCATTCCAAATCTGCGAGTGTTTCATTACTGCTGCCTTCTCTATGCAAAACTGAGGTCGATTTTCATGAAAGTATTTACAGAAGTGCCGGGAGTTTAAAATTGGATCTCCCTGCGTTCAGAAGCACCTTCTTTCTTTATTAAATCACTAATAATAATGGTCTTAAAATATTCTCAGACATTTCTCTGTGAGGCAAGCAGTGCAAGTCTGACATTTCCAAAGCTAAAGCCATTTCAGAGAAATGACAAATTAAATAAAATGAAGTTTAAATGTTTCCTGAAGCTGTAGTCAGGTAAATCCTGAAATGTAATGGGCCAGGCTCATTACTGTGCTTCAAGTTATTTAGATGATTGCAGAAATACACAACAGCTGTATGTGTGGTGTTTTGCCTTTGCCACACTAGCCATAAAAACTTTTAACTTTCGATAAGATGTGTCTTTCCAAAGTTCAGGAACTTTATTTTTTCAGAAGCGAGAAGGAAGATTTGAGCCCTGGCTTGTGGCTTTATGGGGAAGTACCTTCAACTTTAACCGTGGAAAAGAGAGCACAAGGGGATGTGATCTAACCTACTTACTCTCCTGGATAATTAAATACAGGGTAATCTGAACTAGTGGACCAAAGTATCTCCAGACTTACCACACCATTTCACTTTCCAGTTGCGATTAGCATCAACACCATGACACCGAAACCTCGTGTTCTTTGATCTTGTTTTTCTCCAAAATCGATCCTATCATAGATTATAAAATAGTTAATAATAATAAAAATCAATTTGTACACATAACAAACCAACCTTTAACCGTGGAAAAGAGAGCACAAGGGGATGTGATCTAACCTACTTACTCTCCTGGATAATTAAATACAGGGTAATCTGAACTAGTGGACCAAAGTATCTCCAGACTTACCACACCATTTCACTTTCCAGTTGCGATTAGCATCAACACCATGACACCGAAACCTCGTGTTCTTTGATCTTGTTTTTCTCCAAAATCGATCCTATCATAAGTTATAAAATAAATAATAATATTACTGTATTTTGGCAAAAATCAATTTGTACACATAACAAACCAACTCTGGTAAACATATTCAGTATTATATTTTAACTGGACTAATCTACTCCCCTTTTGCATGCCACAAAGTGATGGATCAAATTATACAGAAAATCACCTTTAAATGATGTAGCAACCATTCGATCTTTCCTGTCTGAACAATTTTTTGGGTAATACCACTGATACTACTTACATGTGTCCAGCTGAAGTGATATCCATCCACGTTAAATACAGGCATGACATAGAAATACAGCTGAGTTAGCATCTTTCTCATGACAGGATCAGTCTGGTACGTCTGAAGAGCCTAAAGCAGAAAAGCCAAAGAAATTAGTTTCCATAGTAAAAATAATTTCCCGGTTAAGTGTTGTGACAGGCTGAGATGGTGACGTGGCCTTTGGCAGTGCAGAGACCTCATCTCAGGGCACCACTGACATCCTCAGAGCTGGGCTTGAAAGGCTGACATCTGCCTGCAAACGCGATTAAAGGCAGCACGTGAACATGTGAAAAAAGATGTTTAAAAGACCCTGTTCTCTCTGCTGCTTAGTTACCTTCAATAGCCAAGAAAATACACCTCGTGTTACAGAGAAGCAAATGCATACTACAAAGGGTTTCTTGATGGAGGAGCTGAAAGTCAGTGGAATAGATTCTCAGTGGAGGAAACAAGTTTAGCTCCCGTAAGACAATGGAGCTCTGTTGTTTCCACCAGGTGATGATTTGGCAAGGTCAGAGCATAAACCTCAAGCGTAAAGGTTAGTAGAGGAAGTCTAGGTAGGGAAAGTTTGGTTTGTTTGGTTTTTTTTTTGCTCTACATCTTAGAGAAATGCAGCAAACCAGCAGCTCCTCAGCAGTTCTGGTTGCTGGTACCGGAGATGCTCCTTTAGCTGTTTCTGGAAGCTTTGGACTCCATGTGCTGCAGCAAAACCTGCCCCTTGTCAGAGCTGGACATCAAACTTGCAAGTTTCAGAGTGTGTGTTGACTCTGTAAGGTGAGGAGTTGCTTCACCCGGCAGGTGGAAAGCCTGTCCCACTGACACTGGGTTCAAAGGGGTGCCAGAGGCTGGCTCCTCTCCTCCTGGTGCTGTGACTACAGCCTTCTGCTCTGCTGTACTCCTGGCCCTCCAGATCCCAGAAGTAATGGGTTTGAGGGGGACAAAGGGAAACATTTGCCCTGAAATCAACTAGGCTAAAAGCTTTTCAATTGACAAATGCTAGGGAACAGTGTGAAGTACAGGAATTCAATACTTCTGGGCTCCTAACCATGGCTCTAGTTGGATTATTGAAGCTGCCACTGGAGCTGATGGATGCATTTTGTGGAATACCTTTAAGAAACACCCATACAATTGGACATGTCTGGGACTGAAATTTACTCATGGAGGAGTCTGAACATTTTTTTTCTTTACTGAGGGCCTAGTGAGACTTCTAACTGCTTTTTCTAAGCCATTCATTAACCACCTCTCTGTTGCGAATTGCTTTCTCCTCACCCACACGTGCAGGTCCTTCAGCCTCACTTGCCCATCCAAAGCAGGGTATCATCCCTGTGGAAAGCCACCAGGTCACCCAGGGCTACTCCACCGCCAGCTCCTCTCCTGTTTTCAGCCAGGAGAGAGGAGGGGAAGGTGAGCAACAAGAGGGCAAAGGGGGCATGGGGCAGAATGACATAAAACGTGGGCAGCAGTGTGGACACTGTGGCATGGAGCACCACAGGGTGGGATGAGATGCTGAAAGGGGAGGGTTATGGCAGGCGAGAAGAGGATGACAGAGGGCTTTTAGAATCATAGAATGGTTTGGGTTGGAAGGGACCTTCAAGATGATGGAGTTCCAACCCCCTGCCCTGGGCAGAGACACCTCCCACCAGACCAGGTTGCTCCAAGCCCCATCCAGCCTGGCCTTGAACCCCTCCAGGGATGGGGCAACCACAGCTTCTCTGGGCAACCTGTTCCAGTGTCTCAGCACCCCCACAGGAAAGAATTTCTTTTTAGTATCTAATCTAAATCTCCCCTCTTTCAGTTTAAAACCATTCCCCCTTGTCCTACTGCTACACTCCCTGACAAAGAGTCCCTCCCCAGCTCTCCTGTAGCTCCCTTCAGATACTGGAAGGCTGCTATAACATCTCCCCAGAGCCTTCTCTTCTCCAGGCTGAACAACCCCAACTCTCTCAGCCTGTCCTCACAGCAGAGGGGCTCCTGCCCTCTGATCATTTTCGTGGCCCTCCTCTAGGCCCATTCCAACAGGTCCAGGTCCTTCTTGTGCTGAGGACTCCAGAGCTGGACACAGTGCTCCAGGTGGGGTCTCACCAGAGCAGAGCAGAAGGGTAGAATCACCTCCCATGACCTACTGGCCATGCTTCTCTTGATGCAGCCCAGGAGGGGTTTTTGAGGGGAAGCTGGAGAAAAAGTCCTTGGACAATGCAGAGATCACAGGTCCTCTGGCCCACCTGCCAGAAACTCCCTGAAGATTCCCAGCTGAAATGGTATAGCATTTAAATTCAGTGTCCTCATATTAGGAAGCCGCATCAAGGCTACAAATACATTTGGATAAAAATATTGGTATTCAGGGAACTGCAGCTATAGTAAAAAGAAATTTTGTCAGAAAAATAGAAAGTAGTGGTTACTCAAAAATAATGACGGTAAAAACAAAGGCTGTGTCTCATTGATGTTCCACCAGCTGAAATGGTATAGCATTTAAATTCAGTGTCCTCATATTAGGAAGCCGCATCAAGGCTACAAATACATTTGGATAAAAATATTGGTATTCAGGGAACTACAGCTATAGTAAAAAGTAATTTTGTCAGAAAAATAGAAAGCAATGGTTACTCAAAAGTAATGTCGGTGAAAACAAAGGCTGTGTCTCATTGATGTTCCACAGGCAGAAAACACAGACTGAAACAACCAGGGCTACTCTGTGCATTAAGCTAGCTCTGCACTTAAATCTTCAGAGGATTAAAAGCCTATATGATAAGTACGGATATTAAATCTGTAAGACTGTTTTTACAGTGGAAACAGAACCAAGTTGTGCACCAAAATGTGAGTCAAGGAAAATAAATGTTATTTCAGGGAGAAGTAATTTGATTGAGGAAGAAGTAAGTCAACACACACCACTTCCTTGACTTTTTAATGCTTTTCTCTTTTTATACGGTATTAACAAATTAAGCCTGTGTTGTTTCTCCATGATGGGTATTTGCATATCAAATTGTTTGTGTCTGTATTTACATATGCCGTTTGTTTGCTGTCAGCTACATCTGTAATTGTGCATTTTGTTATGCTGTAGTGCTAGATACTGTATTTTATACTGCAATGCTATAAGATTAAACTCTTTAAAACACTTTTAAAATCATCTCCTTAAAATAACTACAGATCATTAATTAATTTAAGGTAATACACTCCCCAATAATTGCATGGATGAGCTTTGCAAGTTTTTCAGAACCTTTCCAAATTTGCAAAAGGAGACATAAAGAAATTATTTGAATTAAGACTTTTTAATGTTCACTATGTTTTAAATCCTGTGAAGAATATATTTCACTTGGTCAGTAAAGGCACTGCCATTTAAACAATGAACCAAAACATAGGCTGCAAAATGCCAAGCACCGTTTTGTTTATTAAAGCTCCTCTGTGTTATTTTAATGCCTGCCATCATTGACAAAATACCATGAGAGAGGTTAGAAAGCATTATAGTTCCCAGTAACACTCTTCAAAATTTTAAGCCTTAAAGTTGATTTAGAGCCAAATATGTCAATCATTCAGTTTTGTTCTTTAAAGCATATATGGTTTATCTTAATAATTTGGTTATCCTTTTAGAGTAGCATGTAATTAAAAATGTGACGGACCTGGTGCAACTTTCTTCTTTGTGGAAAGCCAGAGTGTAGATGGAGTAACGTGATGCAAGTGAAACCATATTCACTCTTTCTGCTGCAAATATTTAGTCCTTCATACTGTTTTTACCTGGCAGTTTTACGTGAGATATGTAATCAGGCCACACAGACCGTATAATCTCTCCTCCCTCATCCGGGAGGCCTTTGGCAACGTGCCTTACAGTTACCAAGGTGTGTCCTCGTTGGAGCACAGCCCAAAACTCGCCTTTTGTGACCTGACTCTCAAATCCTCCTGACAATGATCACGCAAACCAACCTCATTCTCCCAGCAGCACCTCACTATGACACAAGCAAGACCGAAAACAAATCATTAGTGAATTAACTGCCCTGTAGTTTGCGTGGAGCTCTCGCAATACAACGTCTTGTGTCTTTGTAGGGCTTGACTTGGCTTCCCCACGGTGCGATCAATAGCTGCTTTGCTGCTGGGTGCTCAGAGAGCCAGGCTGGCCCCATCAAAGCTGAATAGCGTTAGTAGTGAATGAACAGATGATAGAGGAACCCTGCCAGCAGCCTGCAATCTGCCCGGGGGATGGAGGGAAAGGGCCAATGATTAATAGGAGAGAGCTCGATCACCGGGATCAGCAGAGCGGTGGTTGTTTGATAGAGCGACGGCAGCTTAGGCTGGCTGAGGATCCGGTCCCTAGGAAATTGAATTTGTGGGACGAAGTGAACAAAAGAGCTATATTGTAAACTGACAGGGCAATAAAAGGCAGGAGTTTAAAACCGATTTAGGATGCAGTTCGGGCTTTTTATAAAGTAAGGGGATTGACTGAGAAGGACAAAGCAAGGAGACAGGGTTGAGAGAAACTCTGAAATTGCAGTTGAGCTTAATAATGATTTGCTGCCCCACAATTAACTATTATTAAATTTAAAGAAACAATCGGCTTTTGCTGTTTCTGGTTTTAAATTCAGCGATCACACTGAATCGAACAGTTACTATTTTAGCACAGGGAATGGACTCCATTGCTGTTCTACCAGAAATTGCATAGAACTGCTTCCAAAAAAGCAGGATTAACTCTCCCATGAAATTCTTAAGATAGATATCAGTTAAAACATCCTTTCTGATGGTAACACACAAAGTTTCACTATTGTCTGTATATCTTACGACTTAGCAGGGTGACACTATGATCTGCCATTCAAGCCTTCATTGCCACTTTGTCAGTTTGGTAAGTTGGTGGTTAGCTCTGTCTCTGTACTTGGAAGCAGCACATCTTTTAATCTCCATTTCCTCTTTTACTGCTGGCCTTGGCACTCACATCACAAGCAGGGTGGTAAGCCCGTTACTAAGGGAAAGATATTCCTGAGTATCTAAAACCAAATGTCTTAAAACAAAGGGTCAGATTTTCAAGGCTGGAATTTGAACTGCGTTTGATTATTATATTTTTTTCACCCAGAAAAATCATACTTCCTCTTTGGGAGGGTTTCCCACAGGAGGAACCCAGAAACAACAACTGAGGAGGATGACTGTGTGCTGCAACTAGTCTGCAACACTAAGAGGAGAGACCATAAAAGGAGTTTGAAAAGAAGGACCTGCAGGATCCCAAAGGTTTGCTTGCACTTGTGCTTAAGGATGCAAATGGACAAGCTGCTGAAACAGAGAAGAGGCAGAGGTATGACGGCAGGATTGACATGTTGGAGAAGCAAACAGCAGTTCCAGGAAGCTTGTGCAAAGCTGGGACCACCCAAGCAAATGCAGTATCTTGTGGGGGAGAAGTTGCGTAGAGTTACACAGATCTGAGTGGAAATGGGAGACACAACTTCTTGGTTTCACTCTGAGAGGTAGTACATAGAAGGTACTCAGAGGTCCCAAACAAGTCGAGGACCACTTAGCAGGGAAAAGAAAGGCCTGAGTTATTCTGAAGCACCGTGAATTCTCTGAAAGGAGCAACACAAATTTATCTACTAGTAATTGTGGGAAACTAAAGCCCACCAAGCTGGTGGAGACCCCCCAAGATGTCTACCACAGAAAGATGTAATTCTTGAATTTCACATCCCAGTTATGTTGGTCCAGGGTAGTACCTATTTGAGGGCAACCCAACAGAACCCACTTGAATAGATGGTTTAATGAAATTGTTGAGACACGGTTAAATAATTAAGATGTGAATTATTGCTTTTCATTCCATTTCCTGAACAACTGAATTGTCCAACACAGAGAATTTTCTCTCGCAGTCCTTTCTCATGCTCAGTAGTGTTTCTGTGTATCAGTAGTTTTACTGAGGCCCTAATTACTCAGCATCATCGTACAGGAGTGGACTGCTAAAATACAAAGCAGAATTTTTTCCCTAGGGCAAGTAATATGTTGGAACAACAATGAATTCTCTTCATGGCCTGAAGAAGAACCCTTCACAGGGTAGAATCTGAGTGTCCTAGTGATTAATACTTACACAGGACTTTGCAGTAGCAAGTGTCATTGAAGAATTCCTACCACAGGCACAACACAGCTGCAAGGTTACCTTTATTTTATTGAGATGCATTCACATTGTGAATAATGAATAGCTGCAAGCAAAATGAAAGCAATTTTAACCTTCTTAAGATCATGGGTATGCGGGAGGATGCAGCTGAGTAGTTGAAAGTGCACAAGAGAAATAATGCAGTATTTACTTTCTTTTGGAAAGGGAAAACTGGAAGCCATTTTAACAGGGTTTTTTTTTTTTTTTTCCATTGTGAAGATGTCACAGCAAAGGAAAGCACCTTCCCTAAACTATCTTACTGTTGAATAGAACCTGGGCAAATCCACCATGGGCCAAAAGACAAAGGATTACCTCACAGTATAAAAATGGTTTGCCACAGTTGCTTTTTAAAACAATGCATGACATGCCTCGTTGTGGTGACACCATGGAACTGCACCCCATCTTTTTGGCATTGGCTTAGTCTTTATCCATTAAAAGAAAAGGCATCACAACTGAAAGCCCAGCCCTGGAAACTCTTGTTGGTAGCGCTCGCTGTTACTTTATTTTCCTTCCCCTTGGAAGAGGTGGCCATTAGTAACCTCTGTTTTCAGTAGCAGAGACATGCTGCAGAGATGCAGATACTCAGAGTGAGGGGGGATGTCAGATGGTTGTCAAAATACCTGAGCTCATCTCACTCAGAACTGAACCAGCAGTGGAGCGGAGGGGAGATGCTGAGTAGAAGCAGAAACTACACACACAGAGGTGTGATGACCACACGGAAACTTCAAATGGCAGGAACAGCATTTGGAGGATGAAAAAAAAAAAAAAATAATCATGAAGATAAAAGAGATTCTGCATTTGTACCAGCGCCTCTTGCTGTTGAAAGGCTGATGAATGAAGTACTGAGTGAAGAGGCTTGAAGAAGTGATCTCTCTGATGGAGAAAAAACAAATAGCGTTTCAGGCAGAAGCTCCTGACAGAGAAGAATGAGTTAGTTAAAGATAAGTAAGGCTGAGTGTTTCAAATATAGGTGCTGCAGGATGAAACAGATGGATTTTTCCTCCAGATAATGGATATATATGGAGCACTCAAAGGAGTCAATTTTTTCTGAGGTTCGGCAGCTAAAAGGACAGCTGGGGAGACTAGAGCCTGGCAAACAATAAAAATTAAGCTCCAATGATTGTATTGCATTTAGTGAAAGAGCTGCAAAACGTTTGTGGTGAGATCTGTCACCAGGTGACGGGTCCTTCAAGGTGAAAAAAGCCCAGTCTTCATGGTGCCATCATCACTGGCAGCTGTGAAGGTGACTGTGGGAGGGCAAGATACAGCCCTTGGGAAGCTTCTGGCCTCTGAAAACATGGGGGAACTAAAAATTGATGAGTAGGAGGAAAAGCCAGACAGGAAGATTTCATAGAGCAAGAAGATGCAATTGTTTAAAGAGCAGCAAAAAATTTCAAGTCAAACCAACATCAGCTGAAGAGCTTTAGCTGAAGGGAACTGACCTCGGAAAAAAGGAATGTATCCAGCTAAAGGGCGAAAGGAAAAATCTGCAGGTACAGTGTTTGCTTTGGCCTTGCACGCCTCTGATTCACTTTGGA
Organism: Calidris pugnax; assembly: GCF_001431845.1. Lineage (NCBI taxonomy): Eukaryota > Metazoa > Chordata > Aves > Charadriiformes > Scolopacidae > Calidris > Calidris pugnax. The sequence goes on from NW_015090814.1 coordinate 3,382,703, forward strand.
GTATTTAAAATTATTTCAAAAGCTCTTCAGGTTTCTAAGAGCCAGCACTCAAAGCTAAGTCCTTTATGGTTCAAACCTTCTGCTTGGAGAACTGAAAAAAAAAATATGGAGCTGGAAAGCCTGTCATGGGTGTGATCTAACTACGTTGCCTCAAGGACAACTAAATACGGATGTAATGAGCATCCCTTCCATTAATATTAGCCTGAAATTCTGCACTGTGGGAATGCGGCGTTTCAGCTATACCGGTTGAGAAGACTGAAGTCTGTTGACAAGCCATAGGTCAAGCGTATAATCTTTAACAAACATGACCGTATTGCTTCACGTAACTGTCTTACACACCCCTAGGATCAGGCTGTTCCTGAAGGGGGTGAAAAACTTGTATCTGAATTTCATAACCAGCCAGTTATTTTGAGGCTCTGGTAGTTAAGGATGGCAAGGGGAAAGAATTTTTCTGACTCAAAAGTGGATGACCACTTTTGATGGAGCCCAGCAAGGCCCAGAAATGATCCAGGTTGTGAAGCCGTTTTCCTGCAGCGAGGCCTTCAGCGCTTGGAATGACTGAGTGAGTGCTGCTCTGACTGTTGATGCAGCGCCTTGGCAGATGTTTTGTCCATCAGGACGGGGGAAGGAATTTCGCCGAACGAGTACAAGTGCTGCACTGCCTTTCAGCAGATCTTAAAAGCAGGAATACTTATAGCTTTATGGCCTTATGACCGCACGGCCTGCATGGCGCAGAAGAAGAGCCAAGCCTTGTTAATGTCAATGCTGTCTGGGTCTCCTGCTTGGACCTGTCTCTGACGGCACTGGTGTCCTTATTTGGGTCCATATATGCCTATATTCTGTAATTCCAGGTATCCCGTCTTTTCAGTCAAGCACTTCATAAACATTCCGGAGGAAGAATCTGAGGTCTTGAACTCTGCAAAATTCCTGGTAAAGACCGGTCTCTTGGGCCCGGTCCACGAGGCTAATGGCTGGCTAATTGGCAATAAGCATCCCATATGCATCCCACAGGGTGACTCATAAATCAGTCTCAAACTTAGAAAAGTGAGAGCAGGTGTTGCCATTTTGGATCTTGGACGGTCCGTGTGTCTCTCTCAGCTCATTATTACGGGGTGGAAAGACGAGATTCAGGCCTGGTTTTGGGAGCAATCAATACCAATGCCAGCGTTAAAAAAATAAATAAAGTAAATAAAAATCTGCCCATAGCCTTTAACTTCTTTGCCTGAGGTTACCTGTCTGCTCCCTGGGTGCACAATGAAGCACAGACAGATCATCTTGAGTAATTTGGGAAGTCATATAATTGGGATCATAGAACACCCACATTTCAGAATTTGGACTTTCAGCCCCTCATCTCACAAATTAAATTATGCAGAGTACACTGATATTCTTTGAAGATTTGGGACTTTTCTGAGATGGGACAGCTATTACAGCCCATCTTTAAGGGATGATACAGTGCTGCAGGATGAGCAGAGCTTCAGAAGTGCAGATTTGGATTCCACTACTATGCAGCTCCTTTCCAGTGAGCCTGTGGATAGGGGTGAGGGACCATTCACGGGGAGTCTAGCAAGGCCAATGCTCAAATCAAACTTATCAAATCCAGAGAGCTCAGAAATAGTTCTGATCATTTCTTCAGCAAAGACCTTAGATACTGGCTAGTTCCTGTCCCAGAAGAGGCAGATGGTAGCACTGCTCATCCAGGAAAAGAATCCACGACAGCCTCACATTAAAGGAAAGTGGCTATGGGCAATGTGATGTAAACTGACCCACATTCAAAGAATAATTCTGTTATTTTGAGGAAAGTCCTCAAGATTTTAACATTTGAAAAATATAAGAGCCTAGGGAGTCTATGGAAGGGCATGCCACAGTTGACATTTGAGATGCAGATACACTGAATCTGGTCAACATATGTCAGTTTTCCTTTTTTCCTAAAAAGGCCCACTTTTGAGGCTGGGAGAAGAAGGTGGTGGTGGAGGTTACTGAATTTCCAAAGTATGAGGATATTGCACCTTCATTTGAGGCCCTGATGAGGCCACTCCCTCAGGGGGATACACTTGATCTTAACAGACGTTTCCCTTGCAGGTGCCATTGGATTCTTAGAATACTTTGTCAAGAAGAAGTACAATCAGTGCTTGCTTCTTGAATACATTTCATGAATTTTATGATCTTGAAATACAAATTCCTACATCAGAAACAAAGAATAGTGAATCCTAAAGTCATATCTCTTCTGGGTTGTTTTCTGAAAATGTATGAATGACATTTCAAATTTATACATCACTGACATGGATCGAATGGCAACATTTATTAGAGGGAAGAAAGTCAAACCAGATGTAATGGGAATCCTCATCTGCTTCCACTAAAACTGAAACAGAATCTAGTTTTGATGTTAATTTGAATAGCAGCATGTGAACTGTATTTCAGAGTTTTAAAACAATGGTAAGATCCTAAATTTGAGGTCTGGAAAATTTGATATCTGAATTCTGCTTCTCTTCTCACAATGGCACACCCAATGAAGAGGAGTTAAATGTTCTCATTTAACACATATACATGTATAATTGTACTTTTGCAAAAAGTCTTTAGGTTTTGCTTCTTTGCTTCTATGAGGCTATTTAATTTTGGATACATACATGTTATAGCTGACAAACACATTTTGTTTTTAAAGGCCACTGCTTTCTACAAAGTAGTAACACATAATGGAGTCCCTTTCTTCCAGTTTGTAATGTTTACTAACACATTTTAATGTATGATTAGATTCCGTGCAGTCTTTTAAAAATCTAAGTTAACGAATCTTTTTTCATAGAATCATGGAATGGTTTGGGTTGGAAGGGATCTTAAAGACCATCTGCTCCCAGCCACCCTGCCATGGGCAGGGACACCTCCCACCAGACCAGGTTGCTCCAAGCCCCATCCAGCCTGGCCTTGAAGCCCTCCAGGGATGGGGCATCTACAACTTTTTTTAAGTCCATACGTGATCAGTTCCGTTTCCTTTTACAGTTCCTCTTGCTTCCCTACTCCACGCCATGTGTCTTAATATTTCCACTGTCAGGGCCTTTTTTCCACCCCTTTCCAGCTATGTAAGGCTTGAAGTTGGGTGGGACTCTGCTGTAACCTAACTGGTATTATTCTGCTACAACACAGGCACAGACATTTCCTGGCTCACTAGCTGGTGCCTACAGCTCTGATCCCATGTGTGGAGGGTGTCCTCTTTCTTGACTTGAAATTCAATGACCATGGGGTAGGGTTTGTCAGAGGCCACCAGTACGGCTAACCCTGGTAGAACATCTGATTACCTTTAGCTGAGAGACTACAGGCATTCAGGGGGGCCTTCTACAGAAACAAACAGTGACGTTGTTATTAACACCAGACCTATGGAACGCAGAGCCGAGGCTAGAGCTCATGCTGGAGTAGATTATAGTAAAAAAAAATACACAGAAAACCAAACAAAAATCCAATCTCCCAAACAAAACAACAGTCTTCGCTCTCCTTTTGTTTGTTTCAAAATGTGAGTAGGCTGGGTTTGTACTTTCAACTATGTTATCACATAATGCAAAACTCTTTCCTGTGCCTTCTCTTTTTAATCTTTAACTTTTCCTTCTATACCTTTCTCCCCTTTTTCTCCAGTTCATCTGTTCTTTTTCCCTAACTATGGTGTTTACCCAAACACAGAACAAGCCTGTGTGGCAGGCAGCTTCTTGCCTTCCTGTGCTCCAGCCTCACATCCTCCCTTCCCACGTCTGACCTGCCTCAGTCTGCTTTGCATTTCTATTTCAGCTGAACAACTCCAGATGCTTTGCAGAAAGAGAGGAGCTTCTGGCCATATCCTGGGCAAGCCACAGGCACAGCCCAGTGGCTGTTGTATCAGGAACGGTGTGGCGAGGATGAAGGAAATTATTGTCCCCCTGTACTGGGTACACTGGTGAGGCTCCACCTCGAACGCTGTGTCCAGTTTTGGGACCCTCATGACAAGGACATTTCGGTGCTGGAGCGGGTCCAGAGAAGGGCAACGGAGCTGGTGAGGGGTCTGGAGCACAAGTCTTGTGAGGAGAGGCTGAGGGAGCTGGGGGTGTTCAGCCTGGAGAAAAGGAGGCTGAGGGGAGACCTTCTCGCTCTCTCCAACTCCTTGAAAGGAGGGTGTAGCCAGGGGGGGTCGGTCTCTTCTCCCAAGGAACAGGCCATGGGACAAGAGGAAATGGCCTCAAGTTGCACCAGGGGAGGTTCAGGTTGGAGATCAGGAACAATTTTCACCCTGAAAGGGTTATTAAGCCTTGGAATGGGCTGCCCAGGGAAGTGGTGGAGTCACCATCCCTGGAGGTATTCAAAAGACAGGTAGATATAGTGCTCAGAGACATGGTTTAGTGATGTTTTTTATCAGAGTTAGGTTGATGGTTGGACTCAATGATCTGAAAGGTCCCTTCCAACCCAGGAAATTCTATGATTCTATGATTGATGGCACCTCCACTTCAATGGTGTTTCCCATGGCTTGCAGCACATTCTCTGGCACTCAGAAGCAGCTGCTTCCAGAGGTGGAAGCAAGATACCAAGAGTTCCCAAGCTGAACGGGAATATCTGGTCAAATCTGCAGCACCGAGTTCTTAAGCTTGAATGTTAGTTAACATTCATACATAAAGGTTCTTTTCTAAGCTAAATCCTAGTTGTACACAAGAGTTTGGATACTTCAATAAAAACAAGTGCCAGAGATCACAGGGCGCAGTGAAAGCTCGATAAAATATTTCAGGCTGCCTGCACAGCAAAGGGAGGCACGTAGGCTCTTGCTGCTAGAAAAGAACCTAACAACACATAAATCCAACATTTCCCGTCGCTTGCCTTAAATCAATGGGCTTGTGGTGCTATTCCTTAGAGTCAACAAACATGCCAGGAAAAAAAATCTGTTTCCAAGCTGACTGCCCTTTCTCAGAACTGCTCGTAAGCACCAGGGAGGATGGAAAGTGGGCTGCTGGGCTGCAGAGGTGCTTAAGGGAGGAGTCTGCCAGCAAAAGAGAATTGCAGAGGTTGAAGCATGGATGGGCCTTCAGTTTTCCCAGAGATCTTACTAAAAATGTGTAGTTCATTTAACAAAAAAGGCGACATCCTAAACCGAACAATCTAATTGCCTCGTCTCTCCTGCCCTCCCAGCCATTTTTAATATAATGATGGAGGCTGTGAACGTAACGTATTCCTATCCTGAGGCTTTTTGCTTTAATGCTGGGTTGAGATACTGCTCTAAGGAAAGAAGAAAATACATGTCATTTCTGAACGAAAGCAAAGAACCACCAGAAAAAGGTGGTACATTCTTGTATTCTCAAGGAACTCTGCAGAAATTTTCTTTCATCTAGGAAAATGCTTTTAACACAGTTAGCAAAACATTCTTACTAGCAAGCTACTCTCCAAGGATCTCAAATAACAACCAGAAGGTTTTTATGCACACATACACAGCCTATACTCTGTCATACCCTATGTTCTGTCACAAGCTCTACAGAGAAATCTTGTGATTTTTCTCTTCCTGCCACATTGTAGTGCTTTAAGGGAAAACCTTGGTAAGGGGGACGTAGTTGAGCAATATGCTTTCCCACCAGTGCCTGTCTATCCCAAACATCTTCCTTCCTTACCTCAGCCTGTTCTCCTGGGTAGAAAAGCTGCTTGGAAATAGCTGCAAGTTTGCTCACCTTTGCACTAATGCAAGTCTTAATAAGAAGACTCACCATCATTGCACACTGAACTTTGGAGACCATCTCCTGGGTCTGGTTTAGCCTATGACAGCCTGTTCTCCTGGCTAGAAAAGCTGCTTGGAAATAGATGCAAGTTTGCTCACCTTTACACTAATGCAAGTCTTAAGACCCACCATCATTGCACACTGAACTTTGCAGACCATCTCCTGGGTCTGGTTTAGCCTATGCCTGCTGACAGGCTCACCCAAATTGCACAAACTTGAACTTCACAAGTTCCATCTGAACATGAGGAGGAACTTCTTTCCTGTGAGGGTGGCAGAGCCCTGGCAGAGGCTGCCCAGAGAGGTGGTGGAGTCTCCTTCTCTGGAGACATTCAAACCCACCTGGACACGTTCCTGTGGGACCTGCTCTGGGTGACCCTGCTCTGGCAGGGGGTTGGACTGGATGATCTCCAGAGGTCCCTTCCAACCCCACATCATTCTGTGCTTCCATGATTCTGTAGCATCTTCGTTATTTCTGTACTGTTTACTCTTACATAGGGACTTATAAGGCCAGGATCTTTCTGCTGCATGGAGAAATCCCAGAAAAATCAAGAGGCAAATCCTTTAAATCAGAGGAGGTATTACTACACTGTAGAATTCCACAGTGATGGGGTAGGAGAGAAGTGAGAAAATTGTGTGTTTATAGGAAGAACCTTGCAAACAAAGATTTCGCATCACTTATTTTGAGAAAAAAAGTGTATGCAAAATACTCAAAGCACATCTGTTGGGTTGTTTTTGAAGCTGCTTTTGACTTGTGTAAATGGAATTGCAAAATAGTCTCCACTCTGCAACTAATATCCCTTCTTGAACAAAAATTTGTTGGTCAAGGGGAAATGTCAAAATCCTGCAAACATACCGTGCATCTGAGATGAATCTGAAATTAGATGACATTAAGTGCTGATATACAAAAAAGAGATGTACTGGACAAGTGGAAAAAACCAACTCCAATTGCTTTGATTTCAGTGATTTGAAAAATGGCAGATGGATGGATATGAAGGCTAGACTCTAGATATCAAAGGTAAAGGGAGCATAAATCCAAGAAAATAAGAACAAACACTGGGGAAACCATTTCATATTCAGAGAATAAGAAATCCATAATTTTAGGTGAAATCTGCTTATTTTAGTTTTCTGCACCTATGGAATTGCACAAAAGAGAAATGTCTTTCTTACTTTCCGTCCTTAAAGCCAAGATGTTGCTGAACTGAAGCAGTACGCACTGGCACCGATTTACCTGGACCTTTACCAGAATTACAATCTCCACATTTTCAGATCTTGGAATAAAATCCTACTTCCTATCTCTGCCAACATGCGTCTGGCATATTTTTGTCCTGTGCCTAGCTGTGTCTGGCTGCCACTATTAGCTTCGTTTATCAAGCACTTAAGTGTTCTGCAAATAATAAAAGAAAAAGGGCGGTATAATAGCTAGCTATTTTTTCTTATTAATAATATGTTAGATTTATTATAGCAAAAATGCAATGTTTGTTGAACTGAAGGAACTTTATGACTGGAAATCGTTAAACACTTACTTCTTTCACGAACCACTGGCAAAAGGCAGGGCCGATCCACTCTCTTGCATGAATCCCACAGTCCATCCAGACAGCTTTCTTGTAGGGCCGGGATCTTTTACCTATCTTGAGGTGTGAATATTCATAGAAATATCAATAGGTCTCGCGACAGTGCAACACAATAATGAGAAAATAATGCAACATTAGAAACACTAACCAAATTTGAATTTTCTCATAAAAAGGAATAAAATTTTATTGCTTTCAAAGTTATTGAACTTTGATATGCAGGTATGCCAAGATAATGAAGCTGATCTATGGAGAAAAAAAAAATACAGGAAAAGTGAGATCTGTCAATTCCTCTTTTATGAAGAATGATACTCCTAAATATCACACGGAGCAAGGTGAGGAAAAACAATGTGACAGGAATAGCCTGATCCGATGCAGAACCAAATTTTCAGAACTCAGCACCAGCAAATGAAAAGAAAGCACATTGAAAGTAAATCTTGCTGACACCATCTAATTTGTGGTCCTGATAATGCGAGCTGAGAGCACACAGCCCTGAAATTTTCTGAGTAGCTAAAGAGGAAGCACATGTGGCACATGCGGAGAAGCTGAGAAGGGCTCCAGGGTCCTCTGGGATTTCTCTTCAGCAGAGCTGCTTTCCAAGTTGTCTATAAACACAAAATTTTCCACTTCCCCGAAATCCAAATCCTGTTAATTGAACTTGTCCTGTAATCTATCTCCATGCATATCCAAACCAAGCAAATAGAATTTGGCTTATAGTTTTCTGCCTTTTTTTTTTTTTTTGCTCATTAAAGATGACATTCAGGGAGATACTCAGAACTTAGCAACTCGTCCTTGGTAATTACTGTTAACCCACGTCTCTGCTGTACATACTGTAATGTAAGTCACAAAGTGTCTGACCCCAATTCCAGACGTTAGTCTGATTAATGACTATTTAATCTTTACCTTGAGCACAAACAGTGGTCTCCCTTCATAGGATTTTCCGACAGAAAACATGTGAACAAGATCTGAATGAGTTTCATTCAGGTGATGCATCCAATCCTGGATCTGCAAATACAGAAATAAAATTGTTGCTTCAATCTTTGCATTTCATGGGAAGCAACTGTAACGCACTTATTAATCTCAGAACTCAGTCCTCTCTTTGTTTTTGGATTTTGCTGTCATTTTCCATTTTGTGATCTTTTTTTTTTTGTTAGTTATTACTGGAATGCATTAGCCACTCATTGAAAACCTGGGACTCAGTCCTCTGTTTGTTTTTGGATTTTGGTGTCATTTTCCATTTTGTCATATTTTTTGAGTTTTTTTCATTGGTTTTTGTTCTCACACTTGAACTAGCATTGGGCTCTCATAGCTCTCAGTGCAGAGCCTTCAGTCACATGGGATATTTTTCCCATTTTTTTTTTGTTAAATATTACCGGAATGCATTAGCCACTCATTGAAAACCTGGGGATGGGACTAATCTGCCATACCCACTACGCATTAATGGAGTGAAGGAGAAGGTCCCCGGCTGCCTGCCAGGACACTGAATGGTGAACAGATGGACCTGCAGGATCCAATGCAACCAGCACCAGAACCTGTTGAGGTGCAGCACCCTCCCCACTCAGCCTGGGGACTTTGTTTTGGTGCAGACTGAAACTGTATATTTGAGCACACTGGAATCAACAGAAATTATAGAATCCTTTTGGATAATAGAGTTGGAAGGGACCTTTCAGATCATTCAGTCCAACCACCAACCTAACATTGACACAAGACATCACTAAACCATATCCTGGTGGAGTCCTGGTGGACAACAGGATGACCAGGAGCCAGCAATGTGCCCTTGTGGCCAAGAAGGCCAATGGCATCCTGGGGGGCATCAGGAAGAGTGTGAGCAGCAGGTGGAGGGAGGTCATCCTGCCCCTCTGCTCTGCCCTGGTGAGGCCCTATCTGGAGCACTGTGTTCAGTTCTGTGCCCCACAGTCCAAGAAGGACAGGGAACTGCTGCAGAGGGGACAGAGGAGGACCACAAAGAAGGTTAGGGGGCTAGAGCATCTCTCTTAAGAGCAAAGTCTGAGGGACTTGAGTCTTGTCTTTTCAGTCTGGAGAAGAGAAGACTCAAGAGGATCTGATCAATACTTATAAATACTCAAAAGGGTGGGTGTCAAGAGGATGGGAAGATCTGATCAACATCTATAAATACTTAAAAGCATCTCTCTTAAGAGCAAAGTCTGAGGGACTTGAGTCTTGTCTTTTCAGTCTGGAGAAGAGAAGACTCAGGAAGATCTGAGCAACATCTATAAATACTTAAAGGGTGGGTGCTAAGAGGATGGGCCCAGTCTTTTTTCAGTGGTGCCCAGCGACAGGGGACAATAGGAAATGGGCACAAACTTGAACATAAGAAGTTCCACCTAAGCATGAGGAGGAACTTCTTCACTTTGAAGGTGGCAGAGCCCTGGAAGAGGCTGCCCAGAGAGGTGGTGGAGTCTCCTTCTCTGGAGACTTTGCTAACCCTCCTGGACACATTCCTGTGCAACCTGCTCCAGATGGACCTGTTTTAGCAGGGGGGGGTTGGACTAGATGATCTCGCTTTAGCAGGGGGGGTTTTGACTAGATGATCTCTCCCTTCCAACCTCATATCATTCTGTGATTCTGTGATATCTCTAAGCACTATGTCCACCTGTCTTTTAAATCTCAGATATCATCCAGAATAGTATCCCTTATACATGAATTTGTATGTAAGTGTTTTTGAGTCTTTGGGCCTCTTGTGCAAACATTTAAATCTAAGAACGATGTCTACCTGTCTTTTAAATCTTCTCAGATGTCATCCAGGATAGTATCCCTTATACATGAGTTTGTATGTAAGTGTTTTTAAGTCTTTGGGCCTCTTGTGCAAACATTTAAACATTTGCTCACTGAAATGAATCTGTGGGACTAATAGCTCACTGAAGTCTCTTACTCCATCAGAGTAAAAGACTTGTTTTAAAAACAAAGCTCAGAATCTGTCAAAGACAGTTTCATGTAAAGATAAGCCTTGAATAGAAGTATTAAAAAAATACGTATTTTTAAGGAGGTGCCCATTTTTGAAGAAGAAACATTTAGAATACTTCTGAAAGTGAACAGGCAACCAGAACTCATAGAGAGCAAAATCTTTGCCCCTAATACTAAAGACAGCACCATAGCAGATAAGAGGTACAATATTAATTTTCACGTACTTCTTCCAGGGAGTGATACACTTCATAGTTATACTCAGAGAGGGACCTTCGATTCCGATGCGACCTCGATGCAGTTTGGTTTTCTATTGCTTTCTGTAGGTCTGATATGAGAATCCTAGGTAAAAAAGAAAGTTTATTACTGAAAATCTAATAGAATACACAGGCTAAAGCAGAACAACAATCGCATTTAGAAGAAATATAGCAGGAGTTAAACCATCCTGATGTTACTTCATCTGCTGTATTTTAACAATAGAGTGCTTCAGGCTTATTTGAATGTGTGCTGCCAAATAAATACTCCAGCTGCTTTGAAATGTAACAGCGCCTTGAAAAAACACAATGAGCTTGTTAAGCAAATGAAACAGAATGATGTAAATAATGCAGCCAATGTGAAGAAGAAGCCACTTTTCGTTCGTTTGTGGAGCCACACTTGCTGTCTTCTTTTATAATCCAGTTATACTACGTGATCATGGATCTTCAAAACTTGATTTCAAAACCATAATCAAAAAATCTTTTTAGGCTTAGAAAAAAATGCATATACTTTCTCTCAGCAGTTATTGGACTGGCATGGAACTTTACATATACCTACAAGCTGTAGAGGCAAAACAAAAAGAAATTAAGAACTTGGTGCATTATCATTCTGTCTGAAACACAGCGAACAAATTAAAAATCTCAAGTGTGGTTTGTTCTTTACAATTATCTGCTCTGCAATAGTTGTTTGGCAGTTATTTTGAAACAGCTCAGGAAAAACATGAAAAAATGCTAAGTGAAAATTAAATATGCTTGCATAAAAAGCGAGAGGTCCTTCATTAAGAGCAAAATGCAGAAGCAGTTGTGTAAGCTGAAAACTTTCCTATTTTATGGGAAAACCGAATAATGATACAAATATAAAAGTATAATGTAGGCAATATGTAAAAAGAATTATATTGAAGAAGTTGGAGCATCTGTCCTTTCCACCACACAGTGGCGGGAGCTGGGAATATTGTCACTGACATCAGCAACAACATCACTGTAAAACTGAGAGCCATCCTTGTGTACCACCTTCTCTGAAAGCATGTGCATCACTGCTCATTCATCATTCCTGTTAAATGATGGTCACATTCAACCTTCTAAAGTTTTATAGGCATTAGCTGCAGTGATTGGGAAAAGATGGAAAGAAACTGCATTCACTCTGATCTTAATTCAACCGTGCAGCAGAGACCTCAAAGGTAATAGGTCTATCTACATATAATATCAAAGTAAAGGTTATCCCCATCTTCAAATGTATTAGTGGAGTAATTGTGTAATTAGGAATTACATTGTTCTACCTCAGCAACTTTCATTAAGTGAATTAAGGGCTTATAGTCTTGACTTGCAAAGTGCTATACACTCTAAGACCAGTACTGTAAAACGTTTAAGTAGTTAGATTAAAGCAGCAGTTTTATTCAAGTCATTAGGACATATAATATGTTAAAAAATACTTGCCAGTTTTTCTGAATTCTGATTAGTGATTCTGATTAGATTCTTAGTGAATTCTGATTCGATTCTTCCAGGATCAAGCTCTGTTTGTTCACTTTTGGGATAATAGATTTAATTTAACAACTCGCTGATTGTTTATGTGTCTGTGCTCCAAATGAGACTTGATAATCTTTCTTTAATTTTCAACGACTGTGTTCTGTGTATGCTTATAACACAAAGGCTCTTAAATCCCTCAGGCCTGAACACAACCCAAGTGGCTTTGTTGCCAAAGAAGTTGACAATGGGGTAACTCGGTGCACTAAGAGTTTATCTGATGCCTGGCTTGTTTTCATGACCCTCTTCTTGTCATAAAATCAAACATGAGGACAGATAAGCCTGTCTTACAGGCAACGGCCAGTCACCTCATTCATTATTAGGGCTGCTTAATTAATGTTTGCTGTCTTTAGAAGTTTGTCATAATTTAGGCAAGCGTCACTCCGTCAGGCTGAAGTTTTACATGGTGTTTGCCTTGGATTTTCCAGTTCCAAAAGGGATGCAGCAATTTAACTCCTTCGCAAGCAGTGTATCAAAAATAGAATTAAAAAAAAAATAATTGGGAAAACCAGCCTTGTCTGAGGCTTTGCAGGGTTTTGCTTCTGATGGTGGGTCCCAGTGGGAAAGGAGTCAGAAATGGGCAGCGTGGAGATGGGGAGGAGGGCAAAGGAATAGTCTGGAGTCGAGAAAATGCTGCCACCAAAGGCAAGGCCTTTCGAGTACAGGGAGTGTTTATAACACATATAAAATGGCCTTCTGTCATTTCATTAAAGGTAATTACTGTGAGCAGGAACAGCAGCAGACGTGAATACAACTGCCGGGGCACAGTAATTAGGGGATTGTTTTTTTGTATAAGCGTAGGAAAACAATTACAGGAATCCCCATCTCCTTTTTAAACACAAACAAAACCGGAGCAGTGTTGAACCCACATGAAAGTCACCCTGAACTTTGGTTGCTGGGCCTGCATAATTAATTTCCTTATGTTTGTTTTCGTATTTTTAGAACAACAAATTAGTAAGAGACCATGGTTATAACAAAAAGGGAGCTCTGATAAGAGTACATATAATATAAAACATGATTTGCGCCACTCTTTTCTCACTGAGAAATAAGTATAAATAGCCTCACGTAGGGCTTTATTCAGCAAACGTTTGAGAATTCAAATAACTCATCAGCTGATTATTCAGATGCTTCAGCATCTCACTGAAAAGGCTCTAATGACAAGATCATGACTCTTGTCTGGTTTATCATATTGATAAATACGAAAAGATAAGTATACTCCAAAACTGTTCTGAAGGCTTTTAAGAAATGCTATAAAATGAAGTGTGATTCGTGGCGTGTACTTGTTCTGTGCGACCTGTGCTGGGTCACGAGGAGCGAGGAGTTACAAAGCAGAACTAGTGCATTCCTTTATAATTCATGAAGAAGGCTTGTCTCCTCGTCTGCAGCACGCCTGTAAACAAACCTTGTCCCCATTAAGTACAGAGGGAGGCAGAGCAGGCTGTAGAATTAGTAATTACCATCCCTCTCTTAACAGATGTGATTTCCTATACGTTGAAAACACTTCAGCTTGACTCCAAAGGAGGACATTTAATTAAAACTGCCTGCCTGTGGGGGATTTTTCTGTTCTCCCATTAAAATGGTTGTTTTCCTGGCAACGTCTAGCTGTCTGCCAGTCTAATTGCTATGGGGTGGAACGTATTTGGTGGAACAGAAGGTCACAAGTTGCGCCAGGGGAGGTTCAGGTTGGATATTAGGAACAATTTCTTCACTGAAAGGGTTATCAGGCATTGGAATGGGCTGCCCAGGAAAGTGGTTGAGGCACCATCCCTGGAGCTATTCAAAAGACGAATTGACATGGTGCTCAGGGATATGGTTTAGTGTTGGTGTGTGTGTTTTGTTTGGTGTGGGGTTTTTTTTTGTTTTTGCTTTTGTAGGTTTTTTTGGTTTTTCTGGTTGGACTAGATGATCTTAAAGGTCCATTTGGTGTGGGGTTTTTTTGTGTGGTTTTTTTTGTTTGTTTGTTTTGTTTTGTTTTTATGGTTGGACTAGATGATCTTAAAGGTCCATTCCAACCTAGGTGATTCTGTGATTCTGCATTTTCAAGCACACTTGGCCTGGTAGCCACAGACCTGCCTTGGAGGCCACGTCTCGGAAAGCGAAGCGGAGGCTTACGTGTACTGGATGTTTGCTTGCTGGAGGTAGGGCAGCAGGCTCCGGGACGTGTTCTGTGGTACTCTCACATCGGTGACCGTACCTTCGGTGATGTAGAAGGGGCTGCTGGGCTGCCACAGGTCCACCTGTAGTGCAGGAACCAACCTGTAATTCACATGCATTCAGTGGAGGTGGGGAAATCCAGGAGATGGCACGCTTGAAGCTATGTAGGTAAACGCTCTAGGCATGGTATAGACAATAAAAAATGCGTTGGCTGGTCCAGCTCAAAATCTACACCAATAAAGCAGATTTTGAGGAATGATTGTACCCACCTTTACTATAACTATTGTGGGAGAACCCACGACAGGAAAAGGAAACAGTCTCAGGAATATGCCTCCTCAAACAGCTCAAAACAAAAGCTACCTTCAGCTTCACGTGCCTCCTTAGACTACTATACATTCCCTACATATTACTTCCTATGGACCCCATGAGTCTTTTTTTTTTAATTTCACAAGGTATTTTCTATGTTCACTAGGGCAGTAAACGAAAAGAATGCTGAAGAGAGGTAGAAAGTGTGGCATCTACCAGTGATGTTTGCAAAGTACACCCAATTTTACACTTGATAATAAGCAGATCAGAGGTCAGTAACAGAAGGTCACCAATACGATGAAGGAAGCAGTAACCTACCCAAAAATTTTATATAAGATTTCAAAATAACAGGAGTGAGGTAATCAAATGATCACAGTCTTGTTAAAAATGATAGCTACTAAATGATACCACAGTTATTAATGTGCTATCTGTATCTGCGCCTACCTAGGGGATGCTTCCTGTCCATTCTTACTTTCTTTTGTTGCCAAATCTGAAATACACTTGAATATTTTATCTGAGAACATGAATTTTTAAGAAAGCAAGGAAATTCGCAAGCAGGGATTTGAAACTCAGTGTCCTGCACCCAGTGGCAAAATGGGGTCGTACTGCTGAGCCCTACCAACTCCAGACGTACAGGCTGCTCAACAGGGCTGAGAAGAGCTTCTCCTCAGCCCCTGCGAGGCCAGTGGCCAGAACATAAGTCAACAAACCTCTTCCCAGAGCTGCTGGAAAGTCACAGGAGGCTATGGAAAGGAGTTTCAGCAACAACTCGTATCAATGTGATAAATACACAGGTCAAGATCCGCAGGCCTTAAAAATATATGATTGTGAGCTGAATACAAAGAGGGGAAATGATAGGGACTACCATGTCCCCACATTTCCTAAAGAGAATTTAAAAAGAATTACTACATGATAAATACCTTTTGAAATTTATTGCTATCAGCTGTGCTAGGCTGCATTGATGAAAGTCATGGATACAGCTGAAGAGTGTCCCTTGCCTTACTTGCTTTCCAGGTTTTCCAGGTGTTTTTTTTTTTTTTTTTTAATCCGTATTTTAAAAGCTGCTGACTTCATCTATGCCATATGAGCTACTTTGGAAATAGCTAATGCATTTCACCTGGTCTTGCTATGAATCTCATTTGACAAGAGGGTATAATCTTCCAACAGGGGTTTAGTTCCCACCATTTCTCAAAAGGCCACGAGTGACAATATTTTGATTACCAAGAAGGCATCTGAAGCTGAACCTGATGCTACCTCTCCAAGCCGTAGTGACCTTAGGCCCGTTAATCCAATTAAATGCCTGCTACTTTGGAAGGAGAAAAGCTGAAACACAGGAGCAGCCTCTTCTATTCCTGCCAAAACCACGCTTTGTTTCACGCTGCCACAATATGGTCTGGGGATCCGTGTGACAGAGGTGGGTGGCCACAGCATCTTTTGAAGTCTAACACCAGGACTGGCAAAGTTCAGGAGGCTTGTGAAGCTGACAGCAGCTACGACAGATGGTCAGCAGAAACCAAATTCATGAATTAAATGGTGTTAAATGCTGCTTATAAATAAAGATCCTCTCGCTGCGCTAGCACCTTATGTTTGTTAGTTTATCTATCTTTCGTATTTTGATTAATTATAGGCATCCAGTGAAATTCCCTTCCCCCCACACCTCCCCCCAATTCAATGTTGTTGATTTCACACATGGTTAATTACAAATGTGTAGTTGACTTTTAAGACCTATTCCTAAAAATACACATCACAGAGGGTAAATTAGTTGCTCTTGGAGTAACAGTCTATCAGGCAGCTCAGCTTGAGCCATCTTTATAAAAATAACAACAAATTGTCCTACACAAGCTTAGAGCAACTGAAGTGAAGTGTTTCCTGGCCAACCGCAATATCTAAGCACACAAAACTGGAAAAAGAAGTTACAAAAATGAAAAAAAAATCCCACACCATGATTGAGCTACGCCTGAAATTTGTCTTTTTTCTTGATAGTTGCTCATGCTTAATTTTGGTGAATTACTCCATCATCATGGAGGGGTTAAACCAACCAAAATTCACACTACTGGTAGCAACATCACCAGGCCTTTCGATTTCTAATTGTCCCTCAAATTACTGGTTGCAGGGGAATATCAAAAGCAGAAGCAATCTTCTTTTAACTAATGAAGTCAGAGGTATCCTGCACGCCACTATCCTCTTTTGGCAAAAACACAGTATTTCACTCCTGGCATTGTCCTGGAAGTGAGACAAAAAAATCCCATTTTTAGAATGCAAATCACTCCTCTTCAGCTCCGGTCCCTATTTGGGTAGTTTGGGTTTCATTTGACTCCCACTTCTCATCCTTCGCAATGTAAACAAAGCGTTCAGTGCTCATCTGGGAGATGTTACCTGTGTCCAGAGCACCACTTTGATTGCTGACTTGATTTTGCTTTATAAAGCACATAACAAGAAACATGTTTCTCCGCAGACATCTATTTATATTGCATCTTTCGGCTTGTCCTTGGCTGTGACACAGAGACAGTGCATGAAAACTGACAAACAGAAGACGGATAGCAGAGCAGACATTTTTTGGACTGAGCAAGTCCAGCTATCCTTTACTCACTGTCAGCTTTAGGAGACCTTATCATTTCATCTTCCATGGATACTGAAGGCTCCATGAGTGTCAGGACTCTTCTTTCCGCATCATTCCTCTGGAAGCACACCTTGGATTTCCACACTGGCCTCCACAGGCTAGCGAGTGGTGGTGATATTAATTGTTCTCCTATCCTCTTTGCTATCTCCGATGAGGTGTTGTTATCCCCACACATTACACATCAGCTACTGGATAAGAACGGATGAGCAGCTCAACCTGAGCCAGCAACGTGCGCTGGCAGCCCAGAAAGCCAACTGCACCTGGGTGCAGCAAAAGAAGCGTGGTCAGCAGGAAGAGGGAGAGGATTCTGCACCTCTGCTCTGCTCTGAAGAAGGAGAGGATTCTGCACCTCTGCTCTGCTCTGGTGAGACCCCACCTGGAGCACTGTGTCCCGCTCTGGAGCCTTCAGGACAAGAAAGACATGGACCTGTTGGAACGGGTCCAGAGGAGGCCATGAAGATGCTCTGAGGGCTGGAGCGCCTTTCCTATGAGGACAGGCTGAGAGAGTTGGGGGTGTTCAGCCTGGAGAAGAGAAGGCTCCAGGGAGACCTTAGAGCCCCTTCCAGTACCTAAAGGGGGCTACAGGGGAGATGGGGAGGGAGTCTTGATCAGGAAGTGGAGCCATAGGACGAGGGGGAACAGTTTTAAACTGAAAGAAGGGAGATTTAGATGAGATCTCAGGAAGAAATTCTTTGCTGTGAGGGTGGTGAGACACTGGAAGAGGTTGCCCAGAGAAGCTGTGGCTGCCCCATTCAAGGCCAGGCTGGATGGGGCTTTGTGCAACCTGGTCTGGTGGGAGGTGTCCCTGCCCAGGGCAGGGGGTTGGAACTGGATGATCTTGAAGGTCCCTTCCAACCCAAACCATTCTATGATTCTATGATTCCATATAGTATTATGTAGAGTGTACCAGTCAGTGCCAAAAAACATTTCTTTGCTGTGTGGGTGGTGGGATTTGCTAGGTGGGGGAAAGATTCGCCAGCTACCAAAACAAACAGATGCAGAAATCCTATAGAATGCCCTGAACACACAGCCATATAGTTGAACCTCAAAATTCAGCTGGTATCTTGAGGCCACAGGAAAAGAGATACACTTTAGAACCTGTCTGCAAACATAAATCTTCTCATCTCCTTTGCCTGAGCCTTGCAGAACTCTCTTTTCCTATCTATCAGGCAGCAGGTTGCCTTTAGCGCTTCCTTGGATGTTTTAAGCCCCTTGGTGATAAACAGAGCCCTGGTAGGATTTTTAGCAGGCACAGATGTGGGACCTGAAGACCACTTGCTCAGCATCACCCGCTGCTGCACTTGTGTGACTCTGGGTATCTGTTCTCCAGGATAGTGGTGGCTCCACAGATGCCCAATGAACACTCTTTCCCGGAATCTCACTGGAGGCACGAGCACCCAGACTCGCTTTCTATGAGAGGATATGGTATGTAAAAGCATACAGACAGCTCTCTTTTCCCAGAGGATGTAAACACATTATTGCTTTCTTTAACAAGTAAAGTATAAGAAATTATACTTTACTTAGTAAGTATTCTTTTTTTAACCACACCTTCTTTTTTCAACCTCACTTGTCCCATAGAAAGTATAAGAAATTATTAATTGTGACTACTTAGTAAGTATTCTTTTTTTAACCATACCTTCTTTTTTCAACCTCACTTGTCCCATAAAAGTCCCCGGGATTCAATTTGTGCTTAGGAAAGCCAACACTCGTTGAGTTTCCTTGGAGGCACTTTCTCTTTAAACCAAAGTGTAAAATACAGCTGAAGATAATACAAGTATCAGCTCTTACCTGGACACCTTCCAAGCTGCAGCAACCCTGAGCTCATTAGTCATGTCTCTAGGTTTTGGTCAGTATGGTGACGAAAAGTCAGCACAAAGCAGAAGGACAAATATTTTAAAAAAGATCTGTGTGCTGAGCTAAGAGAATTCAGGGCTTCCTCTCAAATTAAAAATGATGCAAATAGTTTTCCAGGAAGGCAAACATTTCATTGCTATAATCCTGCATAACGCAAGTGGTGTACACAAACCTCTGTTACCTTGCCAAGACAGAAACCAGAGCAGGGAGGTCTTTTCTGCACTAGTTCCATGTTTTCCTGAAGCTAGTTCTGTGCTTTTGGGAAGGCAGCCCGAGAGGAAAGGAGTCTCCTGCTTTTCCCCAGGAATACATTCATGGCTGCATAAATCTTATGCCGCTTTCTTTCCTATAAGCCACTGAAAGAAATCCCCAGCTTCTTTACACCACAGGGCTTAGCCTGGCTCATGCTTTGTAATTAAAGCCATTTTCCTGGGCAGTAGCCTCCAGTTGTTCCTCACTACTCTTTCATAAACAGGTCTTTAATTTCTTGTTCCTTTTAGCCCAAAAGGAAGATGCTTAGCGCTCTCATCAGGTCTGCGGTCATGTATCCATCACAAGAGATGATTGATGCTTGTCATTGAAAATAACTAGAATAACTACCATAATTTAAATTTAGTATCTGGAAAAAAATATTTATATGATTTATCTGTGTTATACCCCCTGAAGACAGTAATTTTGTTATGCTTTATTACCTAGCAATTCCACTGTTTATACTTACTGAGTTTTATACAGCAATACATGTGCCGAAGGTGGCCTTGTCCTTAACATCACTGTGAACAGATTTCTTTGAGAAATTTTGTCAGCTGTGAAGTTCAGAATATAACTACTGTTATGATGCCATCAGCTGAAATGCCTTGGCATTTCTGAGCCTCTTCCAAAAGGGAACGTGCAGTTGGTAACGCAAGCGGTGATGGTCTTTGCTCAGGGACTCCAAGATGTGTGGGTTTTCTGTTTACACCCACATGCTTGTGTATAGACACCTAAACACCCTAAGCAGCACTGAAACTCATTAGGTACGTTTACAATCAGAAACCTGACAAGAGAGGACAGAGAATAGAAGCAGAAACTACTCTAGTCTCACTAACGTTGTCAGAGATCTGACTATTCCAAAGCTTCATCACATTATGCATGAGAAACACAGTCACATATATGTATATACACAAACACCCCTCATGTGTACATATATAGTGTGCAACAAAGTGACATTTTAGGCTCCTTCTGGTGCATTTGCAAAGAATGAGGGAAGGAAGAAAGAATCCTGTTGATGCTGACACTTGTGGATAATTATAGTTGTGATGTATCTCACCTGGAAAGAGCAGAATGGCTCCTCTTAATGTCTTCACCCTTGCAAATATTTTCGGGATCAGGACTGATTTCATCCTCACTTGCTCCTGCCAATTAAGTTCCTTAATTGGCAGTCCTGACTGCAAATCTCCTTCAGCTGCTCCTTATGTGAAGCAAAATGATCTGGTGGCAATTAAGTGTGGGATTCTCTGTGCTTTCTAGAAGGACTTACAAGGTAGTCCTAGTTGCTGGTGCAGAGTAATTTAAGTTTTTGATTGAGCACATTAGTCATTTAATTGGCTCTAACTTTTCAGTATTTATTTGCTTTTCAGTGAGGCTGGTAAGAATAATTATGCCAATAAATTGGGATTGATTCATGGGATTGCAGCAGCCATAACACTGGCAGGAACAGAATGCCAACAATGCACAGCTTGAAGTTTTGAGTTTTGCAGATCTTTGTGGAGCTATAACACAGTAATGGTCTTGCCACTCTGCTTATGCTGGTATAATTTTACACTGCAGAAAAGAACTCGTAGGCTGTTCCTCAAGAGAGCTACTGAAGAAAAACTCATGCGCGATTACAAGGTAATTGAATATCCGTTCTCACAAGTACAGATGCCACTGGGCTAAGTATGTTTGAAAGATGTGGAACAGTCTTTAACAGACTAAAAAAATCCAACCAAATCCCTCGTTGTTTTTTTTTTTTTCTTATTACACTGTTTTTTTCTTTTTTTTTTAAACTCTTTTTTTTTTCTTATTAAACTATTTATTCCTTGGTTCATTTTGTAGTTGCTGCTGTGCTTCATGAGAAATGGAATAGTACTTTCTGGGTACTGATTCTGCCCTCACTGAAGCAATGGGGCTGTGCTGATGAATTTGTTGAGCTTGGACTCCAGCTTCCTCCCCAGTAAAAAAGGAAGAAGGTTCCTCCCATATCAGAAATCCCAGGTGTTCTGTGTCTTGTGAGAACAATGTACTCACTACCTGGGCTCCCCTGTTCTATTTTGCACCTTCCTGCTAAAGTTTTCCTGGAACAACGTTTTCTTTCTGAGCCCGACAAGTGGTTTGCAGACACATATTTTGATATATTGGTGAATAACCTCTCTTGTCACCTGGTGTTCCCTCTGTATCTGAAATATTCTGTGCGTATCTGACTGGAACCCTAACTATGAGTTGGGGTAAGATCTGGACTGAAGACTAAAGCATCTGGTTACATAAATATTTTTCCTGTAAAATGCACACAGCCCTGGCCACTGAGCTAAATCCTTCCTCCTACAAAGTAGGAATAGCTCCATTTGGGCTGACAGGATTTCTCACTGCGTTTTCAGATGGGCTTTTGTTCTCGGGAGCCCTTTTCAGCATTTGCCTACGGAGCTGTAAACTCTCAGATTTATAGCCAAGTGATCTTTTTTTCCCCTGTGAGATATTTTTCTGATTCCCTGAACTGCAATGACAGGATCAATTCAGGGATTACAATGGCTAAGCAGCTGCTGTAGGGGATAGAAAACAAACAAAAGGGAGTGGAGTTGAGGCTTCAAGGCCTGCTAGGCCGGCTCCTCCCAAAGTTAAAGAAGGGCCTGGTTGTGCCCAGGAATTTCTTTTGTAGAAGTTAATGAAGAATGAGTGGTCTAACTCCATTATGCCAGGAATGTTCACAGAGCAGTAGCTTCTTTGCTACCTATACAAACAGGGCCGATCCCAGTCAGGCGCATGTGATAAAAAGTGCTTGTAGGCAACCGATGGAGTAGAACTTATCAGCCGAGGCTCAAATGAAGTAGTGCTTTAAAAATAACGCTTACAAAGGAACATTCCAGAGCAGATAAACAGAATCTGCTGGGTCTGAGAACCTGAGCAAATCCTGGTTTCTCTGCAAAGCGCTTGGGAATGTGGCATTTGTTTCTGTCAGTCAGGTTCCAAGAGAATTAAAACCATAAAAGGGCTCATAAATCAGCGAAGGACTCCTCAAATTGCCTCCTAAACAAGAAAGAGCAGGAGACAATAGCAAATCATTGGAGAGGTGCATGAGGCAAAGGGACAAGGGATGGACAAGAGGAGCCCTGGGGGACAGAGAGTGAGCAGCTCTGTAAAACTCAGGTCACTGTAGTACTATCACCCTAAATATTTCTCTTTCATTTGTCGATTACTGTAATAATTTGCAAACTCCTAGTGTGAAACTGAACCTGGGAAAAGGTATTTCTGGTCTTAAAACACTGGGTCAGGAACAAAGACTTGTAGTATATCTATAAAAAGAGATTGCAACAGAGCATCTAAAATTTAAGATGAGTCCCTGTGATTGCATTAGAGCAGCAGCCAATCCAAATGCTGTGCCAGTGATCCACAGCTAGAAAAATAAACAACTCCATGAGTTTGTACTTGAATTGCTAAAGAATTTGCTGCATTTTAGTCTATCACAAGTATATGAAAAATATTCCGTAACACTACTTTGCAATGTACTTGTCATCTTACAGGAAAGTTGGAGGAGGACCTCCACCATCATTTAGCCCTGTCACACTCACCGTCACATCTGCTCCAGTGGTCTTTGGCACAGGGACTGTGTAAAAGGTGTTCAAAGGTGTGGGGTGGTGCTGCTGGTGGGATCTTATTTGTCTTCCCCACAGAAACTGAAAGAAACTTGATGTAGGAACATGCTGGTGACAAGAGAGATGTACTGATGGCATCTCCCAGCTGCTACTAGTACCTAAGGAGGGGCCTACAGGAGAGATGGGGAGGGACTCTATCAGGGTGGGGAGCCATAGGACAAGGGGGAACAGTTTTAAACAGAAAGAGAGGAGATTTAGATGAGATCTCAGGAAGAAATTCTTTCCTGTGAGAGTGTTGAGGCACTGGAAGAGGTTGCCCAGAGAAGCTGTGGCTGCCCCATCCCTGGAGGGGTTCAAGGCCAGGCTGGATGGGGCCTTGAGCAACCTGGTCTGGTGGGAGGTGTCCCTGCCCAGGGCAGGGGGGTGGGAACTGGATGATCTTGAAGGTCCCTTCCAACCCAAACAATTCTATGATGCTATGAGTTTATTGGTTGAATACATGCAAGTTTAAGCAGCTTTACGGAACTCACAGCAAAAAAGTTTTAGTCTGTAGGGCTGGCTATTTTTACTGGCAGTGCAGGTCTACATGCTATGTTCACCCCATCAGGGAAAAAAGCAATATTTTGTCACCTACAAGTCAATGGAACCGACCAATGAAGGAATCAATTTATAATAATGATTAATAACAAAGCACTGTGGGCAAAGGAGCTACAGACCAAAGCTAATTTATGGAAATTACTCAGCAAGTGATTATGACTAATGTGATTTGCCTTGAGGCAATTCATGAACCAAAAGTTAAATGTGTGGAATGAAACATTCATTATCCATTATTCACTCAGTATAGGCAATGGCATTTGTACTGTAGCAGAGCCCAGACACTTCAGTCAGTCTTCAGGGGCTTATTACACTAAGCGTTATATGGACTTCTTTTTTCCTTAAAAAAAAAAAGGGACAAATAACCCTCCTAAGGAGCTCCAGATGCTAAGTTTAAAAAGTCTGAAGGGACTACACTTTCTGTAAAAGTGGTTGACCTTACAGCTCAGGTATTGGTAGAAGAGCAGTCCTGTTTGAAAGTTTTTCATGTGCACTTCACATCCAGCTTCTTCTGTGAGCCTTTGAAACGGATTCAAAGGAGGTGTAAAACCAATTCTTAAACCAATCCCGGTTTTCTGACTCTAAAATGTAAACATCCAAAGTGCAGTACTTGTAATTGTAGCAATTTGTATATCTCTGTTGACCCCCCCTGTTCACACCTCTGTCATTTATTAGGCATGGTGTGTTAAGACAGCAACAGGACTCTATATCTGGACTGTTTGTTGCTCATTTTTTCTGGTGCACTGCCTTCTGATTTCTCCTAAGCACTTTATCAGCATTGTGCTTAAAGAATCAAGTTTAAAAAAACTGAATGTAAGCCCACTGTCGGTTGAGTTTCCAACTCTGGAAGTCTGAGGGCGGGGGAAAGACAGAGGAGACTGACACGGAGACTTAAAAAATTGCCCAACTCTAAATACGTGGTTCTTCAGAGGGACTGATGCCTTGCAGCTGCAACTGAATTTGCTGGTATTGTGAGTATTTGGCACTTGTAAGAAGTGTCATTGTTGATCCACTCCTTCACGGGTGAATAACTTGACTTTTTTTTTTTTTTTTGGGTGGGAAGATAACGATAATTTAATGTTAAACATATCCATTACTTGTTAGCCCCCTAGGTGCCTTTTTCCGTCTGACCCCATGTAGATGGGCAGGGAAGCAGCTGCAGATGGAAGAACCCTAAGACCTGAAATGCAGCCAAACCCAGCCTGTTTTCATTAAACTGGGTGTCAGTACTTTCTCTCTCTTTTTTTGAATCTTCCCTTCAACCTCCTCAGCTTACTACCTCATCAGAATCAATCACTTTCTAATTAACTAGTCAGATTCCGATGCAGTTTGCCAAAATTTTATTATCCTGCTCTCGGAGTTATAGCACGCAATCGTTTATTCAAGTTCCTACTGCTCCCACTTTGATGGAACTGGGTGAAGGAATCTCTCTCTGGGAGCCTAAGGGAGCTCTGTAATGAGAAGCAGTTACAGGAAGGTGAGTAACCCTTTTGCTTCGCAGGGTTTGCAATACGAGGAGAAAGGGAAAAACACATGTGCTCCCTCTTTATGTTCCAGCATCCAGGGGGAAGAAATTAATGCAAAAACCAGCTTCCACATGTATTTCTTGGGTTTATGGTTAGCTTTTTCTTTTTTTTTTCCTAATTGGGAGTAAAACAGTTATTCTTTTGAGGGTATTACACTAACATTCACAGTTGATGGTCAGGCCCTTAGTGCTGCAGAAATAAATACAGGACAATATTCTTCAGGACAATTGGGCATTACAGTACAAAGTGCTATAATACATGGCACTGTGACACTGCCCCTGTTGAACGTTTAAAATTCCTCTTGTGACATGTGTACAGGCTGGATGCCTTGAGAATGGGATTTACAAAAGATAGCATCTTGAGGGGGAACTAATATAACACAGCAAACGCTGAGGTGATGAAGGGAGTCCCAGCCTTCCTACTTAAAGCTAGGGAGGAATCAATGCCTTGGCTGCTGGAGTTTTCACAGCAATGAGCCTTCTCCTGGGCTGAGGTACCTAAGGCAGCTCCGTCCACTTTCTTAAGAAATGGCAGCAAGAAATCTTCCTCATAACTGAAAGATGAAATAATTGTCAGGAGGGCATAAGAGCTCTTAGAATCATAGAATCATCTAGGTTGGAAAGGACCTTAAAGGTCATCTAGTCCAACCATCAACCTAACTCCGACCCCAAAAACAAATAAACAAACAAAAAACCAAAAACCAAAAAAACCAAAAAACCCCAAAAACCCCACCACAAAACAAAATACAAAAACATACCACTAAACCATATTCCTGAGGACCAAACATCTTCTAACATCTTAATTCTGTTCGATTTGGTATGTGGACTGAGATTTGATTCACTTGTACCCCAGATGTTAACTATTGGAGTAGAAAATTATATGCACCTTCACGCTTCGTGTCAGTGAGAACACAATCATTTACATGTGGCTTCAACAACAGAGACACACAGCACAGATTGCTGAATAGTTTGCTGGAGCTGAAGGCAGTGAGCAGCCCAGAGGTTTGGCATGTGCTCCATGGCTTTGGTACCACTGGTGTTTTGCTGTGACCCTAAATTACCAACGTCTTCCTTCATCTATGTCCATGCACTCTTTCCAGCCAGACACAAAGGAAGGCTTGAGTTTGCTGTGACAAATGACCCGAGCTTCTGCCTGTGCTGCCTGTAAGGCTGCCCATCAAACTCCTGTACCATCGTAGGGACAGGGACAAGCCAACTGTTGCCCGCTGGGCTCGAGCAGAGTATGAGCTAACATGAGGAAAAGGCAGAGCCTGGGAATTGTGGTCAGTTCTTGGAGCAAACTCAGCATGGTGAAGTTGATATTTCCCTGGTTCTCCTCTGGTTAGGCTCCGTTTTGGAGACTCTTAATGAGGCTTGTCCCTCACCCAGTGCCTGAGGGCAGTAAATGTGTATGGTGTGGTCCTTTCCATGCTGTTGCAGGGGCCAAAGACCTGGCCTACAGGTACTCCTCATCCTGATCATGGGCCACCACTGCTGTGGAGGGACTGCCTGCGGCTTTGTTAGTGGTGCCAGCAAAGCAGCACCCTGCAGAGTGCTCTTGTGCTGCCCTGCTACAGCAGCACCTTTGCTTTTCATTTATATCTGCAGGAAAAAGCCAGGGAAGAAAGTTTTTGTCTTGCTGGTCAGTCTCGTAGATGCTCTCTCAACTGCCTCTAGATAATTACTCTGCCAGAGAGATTCTCAAACCGAAGCAGCTTCCTTGTTCCTGTTCCTGGGTATGTGTTCACATCTTGAATTAACTCAGTGTTTTAAATAAAACCATCAGCCAGATAATGAAGCATGTAGCTATGTAGGCTAGCAAGAAGTGGAAGAGTGAAAAAAAGCAAATTTGCAAGCGTGGCACCTATATTATTTTAAGGCAGTAAGTGTTTCTTGTTAAAATTGTCAGGCATGATGAATCTAATTCCTACGCTATTTTATTGGGAAATTAGGAATTTAATGGGCAAAGGCTGCTTTTCACAGTCTAAAATAGCTTGAAGTAAAGTGCAAAATGAAAGGTATATCAGTTAACCCACTGCAGTCTTCAACAAAGATCAGAAAGAGAAGATGAAAATAATCGAACTCACCTTAAGCCTGTTGAATGCAGCCCTCAGGATCTGCGTTTGCTTCTCGTTCTCGGGAACAACTCGTATGACTTTATCACTGCCAATAACAACAGAACATGGAATTGACAGGTTAAGGCTCTTTGTCGCAACGCAACAGTAAATCAGGTTCAGGTGGCTGCCGCACTTGTCCTCCTTTTCAGCATCTGCAGGATGCTGGGTGAACTGGAGCCCTGCTTGAAACTTGCACTTCCATAGAAATTATTTGCTCTTTACAGACTGGGGTGTCAGCTTGACCCTCCATTTCTATGTAAATGCTTTTTGCTCATTCCTTTTAATGTAAACCATTCAGGCTGACATCTTCCATACTGAATACCTGCCTCAAATCAAAACGATTATTTTTTTTTTTTTTTTCCAAAACAAATACTCTGTTTCAGAGGTCAAGATTAGGTAAGATGCATTGCTTTTATACATTTAAACATTTAATAGGTTTTGAAGAATCCGGTATTCTGATGCGTTAAAGAGGGGACTTGACTTTAGAGGAGAGGTGACCTTCATATTGAGGGCATGGTTTTCACTTTACCCATTAAAGCTTGCACAAATTTGGTGAAGTAAACAGCTGCTCATACATGCTCAAGAAGGTTCTAGGTAATCACAGCTCATTTTATGCACTTTCTTCAGCAAATCTGACCGAACATAACTCTGCAAAGAGGAAACAAGAAACTGAATTGCTGATCATTCAATTGCCACCATCCATGTCATGAACTATGGCAGGAAATCTTGAAAATATAGGGGGTGATCATGTAACTAAGAGGTCAGCATCATAATCCATACACCAAAGGGCAGAAATAAATTTGCATCGTCAATGCCAATTCTGGCCTTTTCCTACATTTTGCGTTTTTGAATGTGTACTGTTGATAATTAGTACTTCTCCTCTTCCAAGAGACCTTGGAGGTTCTACAGTTCCATCCACTAGCCAGAACCCTTTGAAAAAAATTTCTTTATCTCCTCATTATCTGTCCCTGCCCATGGCAGGGGGGTTGGAACTGGATGATCTTTAAGGTCCCTTCCAACTCTAACCATTCTATGATTCTTTGATAATACTGATGTACCCGGAGATGTGGACCTCAGTCCGTTCTGCTTGGCTGCTGTTGACCTTACTTGACAAATGGTCTATGCCTAAGAAGGAAGATTTCTGAGCCCACTCTTGTTATAATTTGGCAGCTCTAAAATTTTAGGGGAAATTACTACGCTTCCAAGCTTAATTTAACCTCTTGTACAGGAACTTACAGAGAAAGGAATAAACCTCTTAGCTTACTACAACTGCTGCATCTTTTCAAGGAAAATCGGTGTTTTTAATTTATCATACATACAATAGTAATATTCTTTCCCATTACTCATTTCTTTCAGAGTATTAAATTGCTATTAAGAAGGAAACGGGTAAAAAGAAGTAATGATTGTCCAGGACATGTGAAAGTGAACTAACTAATAAAGATTCATTGGACATTTCTGGAAGGGTTGGGGCAGCTGACACATAAAAACCAGATTTTAATGAAGTAAATAGCTAAGCATGTGTTACGCAGCTGTAATGGAATTTTGAAGAAATGGATATCACTTAAGTACAGTTTTGAATTAATACACATCACTCCAAACTGCCTTGGATTAGCTCAGCAACTCTGTCTTTTCCAATGTGATGAAAGACCTGCCTTTAGAGAGGAAAATATTGGTGCTGTGACAGATTGATCACTTGACGTGTTGTTGGGAAATGCCTCAAGCTGTGGCTGGGTCTGCTGCTGGAGAGCTCGTAGCAAGCATTTAGCATACCTGGTACTGTCAGTATTTTATGAAAAGGCGATTAAGCCATTATGACAAGGCAGTTTTACTTTTTGTGCATGCAAGATGCAGGAATACACGGAATTCCTGCGGCCTATCTGCTAACACCCCCTTCTGTAGGCTAGCCAGCTGGTGGATAATCATTATATGTCCTTCAAAAAAGCACAGCTACCAAATCCGGCTTTACTCTTGATACCTACTAGTCAAATAACATAGTCCTAAGGTTACTTTTTAGCTTTACAGCTTTCCTAGTCACTACTAAAGAAATTAAACGATTCCCTTAAACACTATGCAATACCCATTGGATTTAGGGTAGGAATCCAAAAGCCTACCCAGTACTTAAGAGCCAACAAAAAAATCTACCGGGTCACAGACTAATGTGGCTGATAAATGGCAGCCATACCCCAAACACTCAGAGCCACCCCCTAGAGAGGTCCCCTGCCATCCCTCATGTCTAGCTGTCGAGGAGAAAGCAGTAAGTGATCATGTAGACATCTAGGGAAAGTTGTGTTGCCTGCAGCCATGTGTCAGCTCTCTGCTGATTTATGTAGGCAAGGTTATTTTTCTAACCATACTGTCTCTAAATTTTTTTTTTTAATGTCTTTTTTTTTTAAATCCTTAAACAGCAAGATGGGATATATTTTGTAGACATTAATATGGAACTTCACATCAATGAGGACAAACTTTCAATTTACCCTTACAAGCTAGGCTAATGGAATTTAAAGCTAGGAATCAGTGAGATCATTTGAATTTTTAAAGCTAGGACTTAGTGAGATCATTTCAATTCTGTGTAAACACAGTTGAAAGCCTTTGCAAAGAGCAATACACAAGCTTTATGGAATGAACTGACCAGATGAGAGCAGTGAGCAAAGAGTAGAAGCTGGACCACTGGTGTCCCCAGGGACAGCCTTGTGAATGAGCAAACTGGGTGACCAGCTGTTGGCTAGCACTCACATGAAATGGCTTTGGGTTTTTTCCATCGTTACCTCCTTATATTTTCAAGAACAGCATGAAAAATGACAAAGCTGCTTTTGAAACACAGAATATGCTGCATGGGCCTGGGAAGTGTGATATTCCCTGCCGCCAATGGGGACTAAAACCAATTGGTTTATTTCCTTGGCTCTTTTCATTTACTTTTTTCCATTTACTTCATAGTTTTACTTGTCTATGAACAGAACAGATGGATCCAATGAAACCATTCTGCAGCACATATACAACTTCTTTACTGATGGAATTAGTTGTTCTCATGAAACTTTCCTGCTGAAGTCACACGGCATGAACTGCATTTATGGAAATTCTTCATTTCCTTCCAGAAAATGCTTCTTATTGTCTTATTTTCCTGACTAATCCGAACCTTAATCAGGTCTCTCCTCTCCCATGGAATTCAATAAAAGTATGTTTACAAAGGCTTTACATGTATTTTAAACACAGTGTGAGGAACGATACGTTATAAATCAAATACCTATAGAAAATAGATCTGCATTTACAACCCTCCATTCCTAGTGGTAGATGAGGGATTATAGTTCTTGAGAATAAGCAGCCATAGCTGCTGCACTTAAGTGATTCATTAAGGTTCGGGAGCTAGTTACACACTGGAAGACACATCTGAGAAAAGCTACAGCATGAAAGCCTCTCCTCAACTCCTAATATGCCACCAGATATAATTTCTGATGAAAGATCAACTGCTTCATTCCTGTTTCTCAGCTAAACTCTTCTGCCAGTCAAAATGTTAAGAAATATTCAAACATTTATTTTTTGTCTCTCTTCATTACTGGGATGAAGAGTTTCAACTGGAGACTCAACACTGTTACGAAAATTACTTAAGTAAAGTTGGACTCCTTCCTGAGACCTGATGGAGACAGCTGGAAAGGGAACTTTGCAAAACTTCCTGAGCTCTGCTGTAGGGTTTTCTGTATTACAGCAGATGCTGATCCAAAGCAGAGCGCCCCATTTGTATTTTCTAGATAGCATTATATATAATTTCTGCCTTTTAGTTATTTAAGCAGGAAAACTGATGTTATTCCTGGTATAAGGAAAAGCTAGCTTATCTATAATTTTGAATGAAAAAGATTTTCTTGGGTAATGTAGGGCAAAATGCTGAGGAAGCCAAATACACTATTGCATGATATTTATCAGTATAGCGCAGATGAATTCTCTGAAAAGTCAATTTATATGCGTGTTGCTCGCTAATTCCCAGGCATGGCACATCTGAGCTCGATAGATGTCTTTTAGGTACAAAAAGGGTTTTCTACTTTACCCAGGCAGGAACTTTTAGGGACTAAACCAATGCTAGATGTGGAATGCTCGCTGCTTTACTGCTATATGCTATAGAGTGCTTTATGCGCTCTTCCTTTAAACAGCTTCATTCCAGAGACAGATGGTCTGGAAAGGTGAATGTCTGCAGAAATTCCAGTTTTTGTTCCAACTAAGGAGCAATGCTTTTCCAAGCAAAGTTGGCCTCCGATGACTCGTGAACATCACATGTAGAGCCGTCTAGCTCAAACACAGAAAGTGAGAACAGGTTGCTTTAGTGCATGTCTGTCTCAGGGGAAAAAATAAGGTGTGTGGATGGTAATGGATACCACCTTGTTCCACCAAGCATCACCCCGTTGTATGCAAATGGAAGAGGGAAAGAAAGCAGTTACTGAGGGCACAAAACGAAATAAGAAGTAACAAGACAAATACAAACTTAAGAGAGACAAAGAGGCCAAATTAAGGAAGTAGATGAGAAGGAGATCTGGAGCTAAGCAGGGTGAAGGTATGCAAAATCTTGGGAGGTGCCCATTTTGACCCAAGGAGGAGGCTGCAGAAGTCCACTTAAATGAAACACTGTGCTTACACATTTGAGTCTACTTCCTAAGACACGTGTTATAATAACATGTTTGCACGAAACAGCTGATGATTGTTTAGCTTGGATGTAATCCTTCCAGTGACATATTATGTCAAGCACAGCTACTTTTAAAGAAAGGGCCATCATCAGTCCAGTAACAGAGATAATTGAAAGAAGCTTCTGCTATTACCTCAGCCCCTTCTTTATTCCCATGGCTCATATATTTCTCCAGTTCTGTGCTTTGTAAGGAAGCGATGAGTAGATGGTGATGCTGCCAAGCCTGGCCAGGATCCTTTATCTGTCCATCTGGGTGCTTTCCTGCCCAAACAGGAAAGCTTCTCCCCACCATCCCTCTTCATCCTGACTCCAGAGGCATGTTGGACTTCTGTGGCCAGATGAGCTGGCTCTACTCTCCTGACTATGTTGTGGCAATCAAGCCCAGGGCTGCCTAGCCAGTGTCTCTGAACAGACCTGATTACAGCAGTTGCGTATATTTTTAACCCTTTTCCCATTCTTGACCCTTCCTTTCACCAGGCTTGTGCCTTGCTTTCTCCGTTCATCTCCTCTCAAGGAAACAAGTCAGCCCTAATCACTTTTTCCCAATTGGTCTCAGCTTTGCTACATCTGTACCCAAATTTGTATTTCTCTGTAATCACAGCCTCATATGGTATTACTGATATAGTTATGTATGGTTATTGTTGGTCCCAAAATGTCATCAATATTCCCCTTCAATTACCTGGGAAATTCAACCATTTCTCACATAACTCCCTCTTTCCCTCCTGGAAGACTCAGCTATTTTTGAATTTATTAATACCAGATTTTCAAAAGTCTATTTTGGGACAGACAAACTAAATATAAGACCTGACCAAGACTTCAATTATGACTAGACTGTTATCATTAGGATCACAGAATCATAGAATTGCCTGGGTTGGAAAGTACCTTTCAGATCATCGAGTCCAACCATCAACCTAACACTGAAAAGAATTGTCACTAAACCATGTCTCTAAGCACCTTGTCTACCCGGCTTTTAAATACCGCCAGGGATGGTGCCTCAACCACTTCCCTGGGCAGCCCATTCCAAGGTTTAATAACCCTTTCCATGTAAAATTTTTTCCTAACCTCCAATCTGAACCTCCCCTGCTGCAACTTGAGACCGTTTCCTCTTGTCCCATGGCCTGTTCCTTGGGAGAAGAGACCGACCCCCCCTGGCTACACCCTCCTTTCAGGGAGTTGGAGAGAGCGAGAAGGTCTCCCCTCAGCCTCCTTTTCTCCAGGTTGAAGACCCCCAGCTCCCTCAGCTGCTCCTCATAAGACTTATTCTCCAGAACCCTCCTAGTTCTTTTAATCCACAGAATCACAGAATGGTAGGGGACCTCTTGAGAACATCCAGTCCACCCCCCCACTAAAGCAGGATCCCTCTGCTTATTTCAGTCATTAAGTCCACCAATTTATTTCTAATACACATCTAGAACCTTCCTTAAATAACTCAAGAAAATAATTTGGGCGTAAAGAAAAACTCTTTGTGTTTTTGTGGGTAATGACAACTCAAGGCACAGAGAAAGAGGGATAAATGAAGCTATTCCTGTTGCTGAATGGGACAAAGTCTGGAAATATTTGGCTATCTCCAACAGGCAATCTCTTGAGCTTAATTTAACACCTTGATCCTCAAGCTCTGATGAATGTATAAAGGCTTTCAGCACTAGCAGGAGGAAGTCTGTACTCATTACTGTACTTGGCACAGAAACACAAATAACTAGTAAGTGTGTGAGCTTGTAAGTGTATGCAAAAGAGATCAGAGGAATTGTCTCATACATATTTTAAAAAGTAAATGTCAGGATGGTGAGCTTAGTTTTAATTTAGGACTCATCATTAGTGTTTTCTATGTATTTATTCATTTATGCAAGTTACAGCAAGAAGGATGAAAATATTTATGGAGTAAAAAAAAATAATGTTATGGCGTGAAATACTGTTGCATTGAGATGTCTGTAGCATGCTAAGTTTCCCCAAACTGTTCCGTCATGACTTATTACCCAGTTAGCTACCACAGAGGGATTTTGTACTTTAATTAATGGAAAGCAACACCTTTAATCTCCCTGCACAGATAAAGGTCAAACCAGACACACACCCCCACAGGTCTGCAGGAGGACAGGATCCATAGATTTAGAAGCTGGGGAATATACTAAATGTACCGAGTGTGGTAAGAAAAATCCTAGTAAACATCTCTTTTTTTGCCGGTGTTACTGCAGTTGGCTGAGTAATTCCATTGAGTTCTAGGGATTTACCTCCCCTTGCTGGATTAAGCAAGAAAAAAACAGCAGGCTTTTTTTTTTCCATGACGGTTATGGAAAACTTATCAGTTATTTCTGTGTTTAATGTACGGGTAATAGACACTGGAGCACTGAACTTTTCATAAACTCAGTATGCTATTTGGAAGAAGAAATTGCAAATTTGCAAGCAGCAAGCCCAGGAACAATTATACACCATGTTAACTGCTAAATCCTACAACAGCAGACGACTGGGAGTCTCACAGGGAGCCCTCTTATTTTCCCCACTGGGACACGAACAAGGTGATGGTGCTGACCTGAGTTGGCAGAACTTTGTGCCCAGGTGGAGTGTCTGTGACAGTGGGGACAAGGAGAGTCCCTCAGCAGGGGAACACCTTGCACACCCAGACCAAGGTGAAATGGTATTTTCAAATTTGTCCCCAAACAGTCCTTACGGCAGGGCAGGGGAACACCTCGCACACTCAGACCAAGGTGAAAGGGTATTTGCAAATTTGTCCCCAAACAGTCCTTACGGCAGAATATCTTCCCATCAGCTGAAAATGATACTGCAGGAGAGGAGTGCATTAAAAATATATAAAGCAGATATGTAAGATAGAGTATTTTTATTAAAAATGCCGGACAATGCCTGCAGTATGAAGTATTATTTTTACTAACTCTAACAGAGTTTTAATGTTGAAATTTTTTTAACTTTCAGATAAAGGTCAGATTTTTTTTTTAATGTGAGAGTTCAAAACAGCATTTTGGAACTAGATGTAGAACCACAAAGAGAAACCTCATGACTCACAGCATGTCCTGTCTTGAGAACCACTTTTCCATGGTAATGAATTTATAGACAAGCTTTAGAAACCTTCCAGGCGGGACATTTTAAACACGCTATAGGCAATCCTGCTTCAGCAGAGGAGTTGGACTAGATGATCTCTATGGTCCCTTCCAACTCTAAAATTCAGTGAAATTCAGTGAAGAAGAAAACAATTATCCAGCTGCTCCACACAGCTTTACGAATGCATATAGTTTTTTTTTGTTTGTACATACATTTAAGCTAGTTTCAGGCTCGTTAACTTATTGCCTGAGCCCTTTTGTTTGGAAATATGGGGTTTACATCCTTTTTATACCTCATTCCATATATTTTTCATATCATAGGAGTTAGGTGACACTCTGCCCAAAGGGAGGAACTGGTGCCACCAGCCTGGGTGTGTGCAGCCTGTCCTCCCTGCCGTACTCCCTGCCCACGGGCCAGCAGCTATTCAGGTGACTGCCTGCAGTCTTCTTCTGTTGATACTTTGTCAAAAGCATCAATAAGACAGCCAAGAATAAAGACAGAAAATATATGTTGATGTTTCAGTGGAACATCAACAAATCTAGGACCTGCATGTAAATATACATGTCACCTTAATAGTACTCCTAATGGCCTGCAGGATCTGAACATAAGGAGCTATTTGTATGTATCAGCGGATTTAAAAAAAACAACAGCCAAAAAGCGTGTGTAATGTGATAATCTCTTCTTCTTCATCACTTATTTATAGGCTGTGAAAATCAGCACAATAGCCACGTAGAAGCATCTTTGCTTTGGTAACCTCTGTTTGGAACACACTGTACTTTATTTGGATATTTGTTAGGGAAGGGGAAAAGTGTGTTGGCTTTTTGTTTTAAAAGTAGAATAGTAGAATCATAGAGTGTGTTAGGTTGGAAGGGACCTTTAAAGGTCATCTAGTCCAACCCCCCTGCCATGGGCAGGGACATCCTTAACTAGATCAGATTGCTCAGAGCTTCATCAAACCTGACCACAGCAGAGGTGCTCCAGCTCTCTGAGCATCCTTGTGGCCCTCCGCTGGACCAGCTTCAACAGTTTCATGTGTGGTTTTGAGCATCAATAAGGGCCATTCGGATGCACCCATGGAAAGCCTGGGGTCACCTGTACTTAGGAGCTGGGGTGTGGAAGCCAACCAGACTCACTTTGCTGGACACGGGGCTCCCTTCATATAGGCTGTGCAAGACTCCCAATGCCTAGCCCATCAGGATACTACATTTTATCCTTCTCATGCATTTTTATAGCCACAAATTTAGGTTCTGACCTGGCACAAGGTTTCCCAGGGGCAGACCACCCGTGCAACACTGCGAGGAGTGGAATTGACATTTGTGTTGGCTGGTGACCTGTTAACATGGGCTGCCATACATTTTACTGTTCATTCAGCTAGATCCAGCCTGTTTCAGTTTTCAGTGTGGAAAGCGAAAGCTTAAAAAAAAACCAACAACCCCAAAAAACCTGACAAGTAATGTAGAATAAGTGAAAGGGAAGAATTAAAGCGGAGAAGCTTCCTGGCCAGGCTGCCCAGAAGATGAGAGGTGGCCCAAGCTCTGCCCACGATGTGGTTGCAGGTGCTTCTCGGGGCAGGGCATTTCCTCCAGGGGTATTTACTATTTTCTACATAGTATTCTACATATATATATCTAGATATTCTAGTATTTTCTCATGAAAGGCCCTGGCTAGGCACGTAAGACAGCCTTAAGCCCTAATGATGTTGTAATACATACATCACAGTTTGCACATACTTAATTGTGTGTCTTGATAAAAAGACTTCAGGATGCTAAATTTGAACGTGTTTATAGTGGTTCACAAGTTTGCAGTCTCATTTAACAGCTGGCAACGAATGGGAAAGAAGTGTATAACACAGTCACACATATAAACAAGGTAGCTATGAATAATTTGATAGGTCTGAATCTTTGAACTTAGTCTGGATATGCATATATGCAATCTGACTCTCCTTTGATATGATTTTTAAAAACGAATTCTTTTCTTCTTATTCCTCATGGCACAAACCAGCCCTGAGTATCTCACCCAAAGCTGCTATCCTATCATTGAAAAATGGAACCTATAGTGCTGAAGAAAACCACAGCACTCCAAATGCAGAATATTATTTAAGAAACAAAATCAAACTGAAGGCTTGGGGAGGGAAATAATGAATATTTTAGTGGCAATGAAATTATTTATTCTCTGAAGACAGCTCCTGTAAGGCAACTGCACCAGCCATTAAGGCAATTATATTCTGCCATTTTTGTAAGCTGCTTGAGAAATAATTTTTCTCCACTGGATTAGTACTATATCAGTTCTCTACAAAATCACTTTTGACTTAAGGGAATATTGGAGATACACGTTGCATAATTACAGAGGTAAAATCTTGGGATTTACTTCTTTATTGCATTAATAGCTGTTTGGGTGGGACGACTTGGAATCCTGCAGAAACCTCTGTGCCTCTTCATTTGCTGATATCCTGAGCTCAGAGGACGCCATAGTAAGATTTCCCTAAGCAGAAGGGTGGTTAAGTCTGCTTGTGGTTAAGATAATAATGTTTAGCTTAACTGCACCTATCTAGCTTGTAATTTCAGCAAAATTGAAAATGAGGCCAACTCCACCGGTCTTCTCTGGGCAGGACTAACACTCCTGTAACTTCTAGCAGAGCGCTGTCAACAGACAGAATAATTTTGTTGTCTCGTGACAGTCTGAAGGTACACAGGAGATGGGGTTTGTAGGTGTCAAATAAAACATTGCCCCTTTCTGCCAACACGAGTTCATGAACAGACCAGCCACAAACCCCAGTTCTGACTTGCTGAGAGGAAGGACTTTGTGAAAAGAATGACTAGGGGCAGGTATCTTGGCAAAGCACCGCCTGAATAGCTGTCCTCGTGTTCACAGCACCTGTGTCACAGGCCCAGGTCCATTCCACATCGTGCCAGGCCATCTTACACAGCCCACAGCCAGAGATGGGCAGCTCGAGACTATTGAGACTGCTCAAGATGTGAATCACCCTCTGGAAGTCCCCTCTCCATCATCTACCCGGTGAAATATTCACAGAAGAAACAATACACTATAGAGCACAATATATTTAAGCTGTTCTATGTTCTCTTCCTCTGGCATCTTTACCTTAGGGCTATTTGTCTTATCGCCTTTTTCCTCCCTTTAAGGAATTCCAAACTTGCTGTTCTGTGATTCCAGGGATATGACTGCTTTGAGCATTTTGTTTTGAGCTTCGCACACTAACCTAACCACGCCACACATTCTGACACACTTCCTTCAATCTGCTGAGAATGGCTTTTATTCCTGGTCCTCATTAACTCAAGATAAAGGTATATTTTTAAAATAAGGGTTAACAGCCAATAAGCCAATTAACAGGTCTTGGTGAGGCTATTTACCTAACCAAAGTGAGGTAAACGCTTCACCAAGGAGTAAATGCAGTCCGTATATTATAGCTGTGTTGTGAGGCTGCTATTTAACTCCTTGGCAATCTGTGTTTATGACTGTAAGGAGAGAGATTTATATTGCATATTTAAATAATAAACTGCTGCTTAAAATATCTTCCAAAAAGGACTTGGTGTTCTTTTCTTTTTTGTTGGTCTTAATACACATTGTTTTATTCACGTCAATGGAGTTACGCCTGCTTGCATAAACTGAGAATCTGCCCTGGAGTTTTCCTATCTGCTGACATCTGTGATGTGCAGATGTTAGGGCAAAAATGTTTATGGCAGGACATTTATTGCCCTGCAATTCCTAAGTTCGTTATTGGTACTCATTTCAAAGATACCTGCCTTGCATGAGCAAATAAATCTTTGTGCACTACAGCCCTCACAGCAACATTTTCAATCCTGATGGCCTTCCTTTTTCTTTTCTGTTTAAAAATACCGTGATTGTAGGGTGAGTTAGATGTAGTATCCCACACAGCTGCTAACGCTGAGGTTCTCCCCATGATTTGTTTGTTTGGGTTTTTTTTGTTGTTTTATTTTTTGAGGTTGGACTCGATGATCTCAGAGGTCCCTTCCAACCATGGTGATTCTGTGATAGCAGAAGGCTTACTGAGCTGAAGTACATTGGAATAATAGTCTACACCTGGCACACCATTTGACAATGATGACAATTTTGGGTGCGCAGGAAATGACGGGAGATTCCAGAAACTTTCCCATTCTACATGGAAAGAAAATGAAAACATTTCTATTTTAAATCCAACAGAAAGACTCAGTAGGCCAGAATAGCATGAATATAAATCAGGCAGCGCATGAAAACTCCTGTTTATGTGCCTGGTCTTAATGACATAGTGAAGGGAGTTTACCATGTCACAGGAACCTCCCAAGTACAGTGTATTTTAAGGACTTGTTTTCGTTTTGTTTTCAGTGCTCAGTTTTAGTTTGAAACTTCTGATGGGCTGTTCTCTTCCTCTGTGGAGGACAAGGGTTCTAGGATTGGGAATCATCCATCCTAATGCAGTCCACATGAAACCTGTAGAAGAGAATGCTCCAGGGAGACCTTAGAGCCCCTTCCAGTCCCTAAAGGGGGCTCCAGGAGAGATGGGGAGGAACTCTGGATCAGGGAGGGGAGCCATAGGATGAGGTGGAGTGGTTTTAAACTGAAAGAGAGGAGATTTAGATGAGATCTCGGGAAGAAATTCTTTGCTGTGAGGGTGGTGAGACACTGGAAGAGGTTGCCCAGAGAAGCTGTGGCTGCCCCATCCCTGGACGGGTTCAATGCCAGGCTGGATGGGGTTTGGAGCTGTGGGTCTGGGTCTGGGTCTGTCGGCCCAGGATCGAAGGACTCTCCTGAGAGACTCTCCTCTGCACCGCAGGTGTTGTCTGCGGGTGGCGGTGGTGGGGCAGAAGGACTCGTTAGGCTCTCCTCAGAGTTCTTTTCTGTCTCTTTGCGGAGCTCTGCTAGGGCTTCAGATACCACCCGCCACACTACTAAGTGTTGAGCTGCAGCTTGATCTATCCCTGCTGCCGCGTCCCAAAGCTTTTCACCAATTTGCTCCCACACCTCTTTTTCAAGGGTGCCGGTCTCGGGATAGCCTGGAACATTTTTTCGTACCCAGTCTAAGAAAGTTATTAAGGACAGGGTAGGTACAGATCTTTTTTGAGCTTTTAAAATACACTGCAATACTTCTAGGTTCTTTTGCTGCTCTGTGGGCAGTGTGCTTCCCTGCTCCTCTCTCAGCAGAATGTTCCCCATAGTTCCCGATCGCTCACCTCTGTCCTGCAGAAGGCAATGAGCCGGCGGTGAAGAAATCCTCGAGGTAATCCCTGGTTCCATCGGGCTACGCTACCCGTCCGGACGGCTTTCCGTCTCCTGATTAATGCCCCACGTTGGGCGCCATTTGTAGCGTATGAAGGCACGGACCCCGGTCGGTGATACAACCAGAATCGTTTATTATAACCAACAAGCAGCTTATATAGTACCAGTGTCTATTCTTTCCCAACCGACACTCCCCTGCAACCCCCCAATTGCCAGGCAGGTGGAATTCCCCTCCATCAGTCAGGGGCGCCAGGCCTTGTTTACAGGTCCTGTTTTCAGGTCCGGAGATGCTTAAGGGCCATCTTCTGCCATTGTTCCTGCTTCTTCTCCTGGTCTCTGCTTCTTCCACAATCCTGTTAACCCCTTGTTCTCCCACATGTAGCAACCTGGTCTGGTGGGAGGTGTCCCTGCCCATGGCAGGGGCATTGGAACTCAATGGTCTTTAAGGTCCCTTCCAACCCAAACCATTCTATGATTCTATAAATAAGGAGTAACTGTCTTACAACTTCTCATAAAAGAGGCTCTAGCAAGATTAGTGACAATTAGTGATGATTAGGTTACATTATGAATGTTGGACTATTGCAAATGACTTTGTAGCCTGTTCCTAACAGATCCATATAGCTGTGCTTATGCATGGCAATTACCTATTTTATATGGTCTGTTCATAGAGGCATAAACTGCTTGTAGTGAGCGCTCCAATAAAGCCCTTCAGATCTGCCCATTTGCCAGAGCAAAAAACCCCGTCTGCTTTTATACCTCATTTTTCACATTTAGCTCATCTATCACATTGAGCATTTTGATTTTGTGAAAATGGTGAAAAGTCAAGCTAGTCTTCTCTAAATCCTTTTCTGGTAAAGACAAATGTTTGCAAGCTGTACAGGAGAATAAATTACAGAAGGTTGTTAGAGCATCTTCTTTTCATTATCTTTTTACAGGAACAGTAAAGATGATGTTATTAAATCTTATTAATATTGTAAAAAGATCCAATATAAATATTAAAATAATTAATAAATTAATAAATATTAATTTTTTTTAAAAATGGTAGATTTCAAAATTTTTAATACCACTTAACTGGGAAATTGTTTCCAGTAAAAGTGACCAATGCAAGGAAGTAGGAGATTAAAATGTTAGCATCAAAGTGATGTCAGTAGAAGCTGGGTAAGGCAGTTGCAGCACAACAATAAAACACTGCTGAAAAACGTGAAAGAAAAAGGAGAAAAACAGTGATTTTTTTCTTTGTTTTGGTAAACACAAAACTCTGAGGCAGCATGTTAGCTCGAGGAGTACAGTCCTGAACATTAAGGAACACACAGTGAATGACTGAATGTACAAACAAGAATTAAATGAAGGACTAGCACACTACAGACCTAGTGAAGTGTCCAGCATCCCTGTACGAAGGACCACACTGCAGGAGCCTCAGACATCTGCAGCAGTCCCACCTGCCGTGACCAGAGCCAGTTTCTTGCCTCCAGTAACTGTTTCTGCCATGGTGCCTACGGCAGGACACTTGCCTTTCACTTTGTTTAATGCCACAAGTACTTTAATTTCCTAAAATGTCTCTTGATGTGCTTCTGGAAGGCACACACAATGTAAATTTGTTTTGAGGTTCTCTGAATGTTCGCATGGATTGAAAGGTATTTACCTTTTCCACAGCATCTCAAGAAGAACTCTCTATTTTCATAGAATCATAGAATGGATTGGGTTGAAAGAAACATTAAAGATCATCCAGTTCCACCCCCCTGCCATGGGCAGGGACACCTCCCACCAGACCAGGTTGCTCCAAGCCCCATCCAGCCTGGCCTTGAACCCCTCCAGGGATGGGGCAGCCACAGCTTCTCTGGGCAACCTCTTCCAGTGTCTCACCACCCTCACAGGAGAGAATTTCTTCCTGAGATCTCATCTCAATCTCCTCTCTTTCAGTTTAAAACTGTTACGCCCTCATCCTATGGCTCCAGTCCCTGATCAAGAGTCCCTCCCCATCTCTCCAGGAGCCCCCTTTAGGTATTGGAAGGGGCTCCCCCTTAGCAACTGGAATTACCAACACAACAGCCTTCAGCGTACAGGTCCCAACAAACAGTATGTGGCAATGTCTTATATTGACTACATTTGGTTCTACAGTTATCACGTCTCGGCCACAAAGCAAAGGAGTGGAGAAATTTATCTAGTACAAATACATTCCTGGTACAGGGCGGGCAATGACTTCATTTTGAGGCAATACAAATCTGATTACAAGGGGAAAGTATTCTTCTGAAAAAAGTGCCAACGGCTGACTAAAGCTTTTAGAAAATGTACAAAGAAAGGAATGCTAAATTGCTCTGGATGGAAGCTACTCCCCATTATACCCACAAATTACTAAAACAACTGATCACAAATACAGCAATTTCATATTTTCCTTCAAGACACTGCAGAGTTTGCAGTCCTTCTATCAACGATAAACGATGGAGATTAAGAAGAAACCTTTGCTGCAGGCGCACTATTTAACAGCTGCAGTGTTTCACACACCTTATTCTTTAGGTGTTAGTGCTGGGAGGGGGACAGAAGCTACATAACACACTTTATTTCAGATCAGATGCACGCTTCCTAAGGGAGCCCGAGTGTGCCCTCTCACCAATATGCTGTTTGCACCATGACACAGGCTGAGTGTGCACGTCACACGATGGACCAGCCTGAGGGTGCATGAACGGGATCGAAAGTGACCTGAGAGATGGAGGTATTTAAAAGATGGGTAGATGTGGTGAACGTGACCTGAGAGATGGGGGTATTTAAAAGACAGGTAGATGTGGTGCTGAGGGATATGGTTTAGTGATGGGTCTTGGCAGCGCTAGGTTGAGGGTTGGACTCCATGATCTGAAAGGTCCCTTCCAATCCAGGCAATTCTATGATCCTGTGCCCTTGGGGTGCATGTAATGTGCCCCAACCACAAACAGGCTTTCAGCCCATGGGATCAGACCAGCCCATCCAAAGCAACTCCCAACCACTCAGTGTGGTGAAGGGCTGGTCTTCAGCACCAGCTGGTCCAGTTTCATCGGCAGGTCTACACAGCAACACAGACATAACCTGAAAGGACAGCTATTTTGACTCAATACAAGTCATCCTGCCTTCTGATGAGAGAGATTTTATGATCAGACTTTTGCCATAATTGAGGTAAATCCCGATTTGCCAATAACTACTAGGGAAATTTATTTATTTCCAGAGAAACAGTATGAAGGCAGTCAATCTATTTAGATTCTAGAATATTTTTATTAAAATATATTTTAAATGCCTCTGCTGCCTCTTTTTTGGGGGGTCAGTGAAAGCATGGAAAAGCTTTTGCAGAAATTTCTAGTATGTTGAAGACAAATTTCATCAAAAAACACCCAGAGTAATTTCTGTTTTTACCAGCTCTACTTGACAGATGTTTTCTGCCTACAGGGGCACAACGTTACACAAGTGTTGAGATCTGAATGTTATCAAAGTCGGTGCATACTTAAAATGTGTAAAATAAGCTTTCTTGGTTCCACATTAGACTCTTACATGAAATATTACAGTTTTAGGCAAGTGCCAATGAAACCAAAGCACTCATCTTCAAAACTTCTCCATAAAATATTTTAATGATCCAGCTACGCATGAACATAGCTTTCTAAAGGTCTTTTGCAAAACCATAAATTCACTGTTCTTACAGATTTTAGAATCTCATTAGCCTAACTTTTAAAATTAAGTGCTGTAAAAGTTTAACTACTAACTCTGATGCTTCCAGCTTCTTTCTTCTTTTCAGTATTCATGTTTAGCTGTTTTTGAGTAACATATAAATGTCAGCCTTAAATTAGGAAGTACTTTGTCTGAGCCAACAGTGATGGATTTTACTGAATGATTTGCTGGATTTTTAGAGGCAGTTTATACGCTCCAAGGCTTGCATTTCACATTTATTCTGAAGGTCAATTGCCAGGAGAATGAACTGTGTAACAAAGAGGCTATCAGTTTGGTAGACGAAGTGAACAGACACCCAATTCCCTGGGTAGATGAATATTTGGGTGCTATTTGCCTGCCGCAGGAAGCCTGGTAATTGGCTGGAGCTCAACACAGTACCCTGCGGTGGTAAGTGGCATCCTGGTGCTGTGTTATTCCTGTTGTAAATGACCGTGCTCTCACACACGACCAGATAAATGCAGTACAACACAGAAATGCAGCAGATCCGTGGCTGGTTCAGGGAGCAGAGCAGAGTGACGGTGAGCCTGCCGTTCGCTGTCAGTTTGGATGCGAAAGGGAAGAGATTTCGGATGCTGCAGGTCTCCTTAATGCTCCCAGTTAATGAGCAACACTTAAAACCTGCCTTTGGGCATCCTCTGAAGAGCAGAGCAGCTGTTGGCATCCCTCGCCCCACTGCTGTTCACAGTGAAAAGCAGGGAAGAAGCAGAAACCCTTTTATTTACGCTCCCTTTGACATCAATATTTTAAGTGAAGCTGTTTTAACGGTTTTCAAATCAGTTTAATAGCCCCTCTAGTAATATCACACGACAATGTTTTTTACATCAGATTATGAAAGATTCATAATCCATTCTGTGGCCCATCATCGCCGGTCTAAGGTTTGAGGGCAGTAGCAATTTCTACGTGAGCACCAAATTGGAAGAGAAGTGGGAGCATCCTTATCCCAAGCGCAGGGAGAACACTGCAGAAGACTGGGGCTGGGGCAGAGCCTGGTGGCAACACAAGCAGAAAATGGGAATCTGGACAGGAAGAAGTGGGCAGACTGAGGGACTGGCATAGAGACAGAAGGTTTTACATCTTTGTAGGAAATACAACTTGGGAAGAAGGCCTCTGTAGAGGTTAGAAGGCATCTGTACGAAAAGGCTTGACTGTCACTCAGCGTAACATACTGGCGTTCAATCATTTCCTGTGGTACCAGGGTGACACGGGTGATAAACAGCACACAGAGCCAGTGAGGAGGGTTAACTGCAGTCCTCTGGCCTGGTGCTCTTCTGCTTTCCCAGTCATTGCTGACTCAGAGCATTCAAACAGCTTGTGCAGAGGCTAAAAGAAGTTTAAAAAAATATGCGCCA
The DNA here is from genome assembly GCF_001431845.1 of Calidris pugnax. Taxonomy (NCBI): domain Eukaryota; kingdom Metazoa; phylum Chordata; class Aves; order Charadriiformes; family Scolopacidae; genus Calidris; species Calidris pugnax. Next base: position 3,427,651 of record NW_015090814.1, read on the forward strand.
AGGAAAACAAAAACATTAGCCTGTGTTTGTGAAGTTTAAAAAAATATGCGCCAAGGAAAACAAAAACATTAGCCTGTTTATCTGCTGGGTTTGAGCACAAAGGTACACAGTGGAGATCCATTTTCCATGATATTTCAGATGACTAGATACTCTCTTGACTGCATCATCTGAGCAGCAAACAAAAATCCCAACTAATTCTTAAGATCAGTATGACTATAGCTGGCTCCACGACTCCAGAAAGTCCAATGATATCATGGCCCTAGACCATTCAGCAAAGTGACTAAAGCTGGCTCCACGATGATATCATGGCCCTAGACCATTCAGCAAAGCAGGTATGTCATATACATGCTTGAAGTGTCAGATGTAGGGGCAAGAGCACCAGGATGCTGTAATCAATACACAAATGGAATAGATTAAGAAAGAACTATGTGGATTCTTCTATTTCCTAGCTCAATTCATCTGGAAACTACTGATGCTCCTTCTAAGCAATTTTATGTTTTTAGTAGGGTTTAATGTGCAAGACGTAACTCTCAGAATTCTTTCTCTCCCTAACAGCAGCTTCTCCTTCTACAAGCAGTAAGGGGCTTCTCTGCAGTTCTCCCTAACAGCACCTTCTCCTTCTTCTACAAGCAGTAAGGGGCTTCTCTGCAGAGTACCTTAAATCAAGATGTATGTAAATTTACACACTGTGTTTCAGATGACATGCCCAGTTTGATCCTAGACCTCATATTCATAACTGACAAACACAATTCCTCCAGCTGACTTCCTCTAGTAATAGATTTCTGATAACTGAGCCTGACAATTATGTAAACTTTACACTCAGTTTAGTAAAGTAAGCAACTGAGGAGTTTCTGATAAGTCAATGGATGTGTCAATGGTCTTGTGGTTGGGAAATGTTCTTCTAATTGCTTCTTTATAATCACAGAATCACAGAATGATATGGGATTGGAAGGGACCTCTGGAAATCATCCAGTGCAAAAGCAGGTCCACACAGAGCAGGTTGCATAGGAACGTGTCCAGGTGGGTTTGAATGTCTTCAGAGTCAGAGACTCCACCACCTCTTCCAGGGCTCTGCCACCCCATACAAGAAAGAAGTTCCTCCTCATCTTTAGGTGGAACTTCTTATATTCAAGTTTGTGCCCATTTCCTCTTGTCCTGTCACTGGGCACCACTGAAAAAAGACTGGCCCCATCCTCCGGACACCCAGCCTTTAAGTATTTATAGGCGTCCCCCAATATCTACAATTGTAGAACCTCAGGTGACGCACAAGAATATTCAGGATCATAATTTTTGTAGTACTATAAATTTGTCCCAGTCCTTAAAAAAACAATTAGAAATGCATAGTTGGGGGCTTAGAAGGGCAATGTTGTAGGCCCTGAGTACTAGGCCGGAGTGAGAAGCTTTACCTATGTGGACATCCTTGAGGAATAAGCCTAAACATTAAACGTTAAATCTACTGCAACCAGGAACACATGGCAGTCCAGACAGCCCATCGTCAGCTAAAGCATGTGGCAAACTCAAAGGCCTAATTTAAAGCTGGCAATATAAAGTCTGTGTAGGCTGCCAAGGAACCAGATGTCTCATGCCTGGAAGACTCTCTTTCCTTTACTGACTTTTTGCTTATGGGTCCTGCGATTGTCCCAAAAGGACAACATAAAACATTCACAATCTAACGTAGGGCACTGTGGATACTTGACATACTTAAGACATTTTTTTCTTTTTTTCATTTTCTTCTTTTTTTTTTTTTTAAATAAAAGGTTGAAAATCTTTCTTACCAATGTAAAACATGAAAAATGGCCCTTTAAATAGTTCATCTTAAAACTTCCAGTGCTTTGGACTTATTTGGGCTCAGAATCTGTTACCAATATGTCTTAATTTATGGAGAAATGTTTGTAAGATGGAGTATGGAGTTTCTTATTTAATTTAATAAAGTCAGTTTATGGCTAGGTAATTCAAATATTTCTGTAGAAAAGTGGGGTAAGGTTGGGAAATTCTGGTCACAACAGGAATTAACATGCATTACAGTTTCATTCACTTTGGAGAATTTTGTAAATTCCGGAGAAAACAGTTTGTTTACTATCAACAGTTCAAAATGTGAAGGTTCTGAGCCAATATTCCCCAGAATTACACAGGTCCCTGAATCAATGTTTGCATTTTTCCCCAGCAATTCAATAGGTAACTATAAAAATCAGAAAAGAAGCTGGAAGTGTGATTAATTTGGTCTAAAGGAACAACAAAGTTATAAGATGGAAGAAAAAGTGTGACTTGAAAAACATCATTTAAGCAGACAATTAATGCACTAGGGCTTAGGAGCCCCTTATGTTACCGAGAAAAGAAACATAATCTACTTTGAAGGAGCTTTGCTAAGTGAAAAAGCCAGAGCTCTTATTAGATGGAAAGCTTTTTGTTTTCACCCAGGTAAGAAAAAAAAAAAAAGGGCTTAATGCTCTGAACCGAAACTTGTGAAAATCTCAGCTATCTGCCTGGTAATCGCTTTTTCCTCAAATTAAGAAGCATTCATTTTTGGCTGGATTTTTGGCTCTAACTCCACCGAAACTGCCCTGCAGTACCTTGGCTGCCCCCCCAGAAACTCGAACCGGCAAAGCAGTGACTCCGCGTTTTTGAAGCTCAAGATGTGGTTACGACTGAGTTATGGCTTGGACCAGTCGTGTTGAATGTGACACGATGAGTTTGGCTCCTCTACAGGGAGAAGGCAGAGGAGATGGTGAAGGGGCTACTTCGAAAGCCTCAGCCCACTGATGAAGTGCAGCAAACCCCATTAACGTACCATTCCCAGTGCTGGAGCCCCGTGGCTTCCATGGGAGCAAGTAGATATTAGAGATGCTGCTCTAACAACCTGCAGCTGATTTCCTGAGACATGCCTTTACACTTCTTTATTACTCAGAGCTTAAAAAGCATTTACCATGCTGCTTATTTGTTAAACCTCCGCCTGGAATCTAGTTTGCTAAACCAAGAAAAAACCACAAACACAGAGATCTTCTCCAAGCCCCGTGTCTTTGTCACTGAAATACCAAGCTCCTCGTTTGAGACGATGTTTAGACAATTCACTGCTGTGCTCTTAGCAGAAAACCCTCCTTGCTGCACGAGCTGAATTTATGAAACGTGGTGCAAACATGCTCTGCCTAACAGCAGGCAGACAGCAAATGCCTAGGGCCTTCTGTAATTGTCCTGGGAATATGGTTTCTAAACCATCTCAGATTTATTGCTGTAATTTTCCTCAGATACCTGATATAGTAAACGTTTCTAAAGGTTTTATAGCTTTTATCTAAAAAAGACAGATTGTTTAGTCTACCTTACTGAATGACATCATGCTGTTCATGCTTTCTGTGTGAAAGACAGTTACCTTTGTGTGTGCTGCCTTGACTTAACAGGTTTGGAGGTATAAAGGATGCCTTTCCTATTTCAGAAGTGTTCATGCACATATTTGTGTGAATGTATAAAAATATACATACATTTTTTATTAAAAAGGGACTACTGCCATGAACTTCATCGGGGATGTGAGTTACCTTGGGCTGATACTGTCTCTTCGAGCTGTTGCTTACTTGTCTCTTAACTGATCACAGTTTCCAACTAACTACTAACACCAAGCAAATAAATCAAGGAAGTTCAAAGAGGTACAGAAGAACAAGATGTCGAGTTCAGAGGCTTTCAATAGAGCCTTGCACTCGGGCATCAGCTATTCCTCAGACTTGCTCATATCAACTGAACTTGTTAGGAAACAGAGATTAAGAAACAGGGGCCAGTCTTTTTTTCAGTGGTGCCCAGTGACAAGACAAGAGGAAATGGGCACAAACTTGAATATAAGAAGTTCCACCTAAAGTTGAGGAGGAACTTCTTTCCTGTGAGGGTGGCAGAGCCCTGGAAGAGGCTGCCCAGGGAGGTGGTGGAGTCTCCTTCTCTGGAGACATTCAAACCCACCTGGACACGTTCCTGTGGGACCTTCTCTGGGTGACCCTGCTCTGGCAGGGGGTTGGACTGGATGATCTCCAGAGGTCCCTTCCAAGCCCACAGCATTCTGTGATTCTGTGATTCTTTCTCTCTAAATACTTGATGAAAACTATCAGTTTATTTCATAAATGCAATTTAAGTTCTTTCCTGCTACTAAAATCCACAAAAATTAACAAAATGCCAAAGAGAGCTGCTAGCTCCTTAAACAAATAATCTCATTGGCATTTGTTGATTTCTGTCCAGCTGAAAATAAATCCCTAAATTAAAAGCATTCACATTAATAATAAAAAAAAAAGTTAAGCATATTTTCACCTGTGTAAGACTACTATTTATCATCCTGGCTGGATCCATAAAGTGAATGAATTTCCATTTGCAATCATTTCAGTCTCTAAAGCTGTGATGTGCAAAATCCAGGCATGCTTGATATGTTATGTGAATTAATACCACGCAGATTTAGAGCTGTACAAAACCATTAAATTGTCAGCTCCCTATTTCTGCAGCTTCTTTCTTACACTCTTTTTGTGCCCAGCTACCCTTACATAAAGTTTCAGGGAAAATGGAGCTGGCACGCTTCATGGCTGTGAATAAGCCGCCAAAAAACTTGATATTATCCAAGAAACAGCACGATGTATGAGGTGATATTTTGCGTTTATATCAGAATTTTTGGGTTTTCTGTCTCAAATGAAAAATATGTGTCTTTTTGTTGTACTTCCATTTCGCTTTTGTAAAATAGAGAGTGGAGTGACCTAAACCATACATCAAGACAACATGTGGCCAAAACAGCAAAAACCTCTCGGCTTTGGCTGCCGCGCTCATCTAACAGGCAACAGAATCACAGAATCACAGAATCTTCTAGGTTGGAAGGGACCTCAAAGATCATCTTGTCCAACCGTCAACCTAACTGACAAAAATAGACACCCACACAACAAACAAGGAGCATCATCACTAAACCATACCTCCTAGCACTACATCAACCTGTCTTTTGAACACCTCCAGGGATGGGCCCTCAACCACCTCCCTGGGCAGCCCATTCCAATGGCTGAGAACCCTTTCAGTGAAAAAATTTTTCCTAATATCCAGCCTGAACCTCCCCTGGTGCAACTTGAGGCCATTTCCTCTCGTCCTGTCGCCTGTGACTTGGGAGAAGAGACTGACCCCCACCTCTCTACACCCTCCTTTCAGGAAGCTGTAGAGAGCAATAAGGTCTCCCCTCAGCCTCCTCTTCTCCAGGCTGAACACCCCCGCTCCCTCAGCCTCTCCTCATAAGACTTGTGCTCCAGACCCCTCACCATCTTTGTCGCCCTTCTCTGGACCCGCTTCAGCACCTTGATGTCTTTTTTGTGGTAGGGAGCCCAAAACTGGACACAGTACTCGAGGTGGGGCCTCACCAGTGTCGAGTACAGGGGGATGACCACCTCTCGGGCCCTACTCAGGCCACACTGTTCCTGATACAGGCCAGGATGCTGTTGGCCTTCTTGGCCACTTTCTTTGGTTAACCCCTACCATAAGATAAGACAACTCTTACTTCTTCTACCATAAACTTTAATTTCAGACTCTCCCTTCCCTGTTTTACATGAGTAATAATTAAGCCCACAGGCGATGGGGGACACGAGTCTCGAATGCAGCAAAGAGTGTTTGGTGTCCTTGCGCCGAAAGCAAACTTTCTTGTTTTATGAGCCAGGCGTCACCGTTAAAAGCGAGCATCTGCCTGCTCCTCATAGACAAAAGATTCCAGTCTTCTTCTGACATGACTTCATTGTACAACATCTGGTGTTTTATGGCCAGGCAGTTTAAAAATAAATACCCTTCATGCAATTTGATAACTTTAAAAATGTTACCTTAAATATGCCCGTTTGTTTACTCTTGTAACCAGCAAAGTTATACAACAACTGATTTGAAAATTCCTTCTTTGTTTGCTTGAAGTTTGTGTTATTTTTTTTTCTCCTGAAAAAAGAAATGTTTTCCAGTGGGGCAGAGGGACTGTTGGTTTCCTAATACACCCTAATAATTATGTTTTCCACTGGCTGCTGTGAAACTGGTCCTCCCAGTGAGATCCCTGCATTTTCCTCCTGCCTAAAGTCATAGAATCATAGAATCATAGAATGGTTAGGGTTGGAAGGGACCTCAAAGATCAAAGTCCTTTTTTTTTGTTCTGTTTATTTTATACATTTTAACGGAATGATTATTTAGCGTGTTTATTAGCCAGCTATTAGCTACTCCATCATTAAGACTGTATTTCATTGGCTCTAGCAAGATAACTGAGATCTGGTAGATCCATTAAGCGTAGAGTAACCCTTTAAAATATTGTATCTTCCTTTCATCAGTTCACATCACTCCGTGTTAAATACACCTGGACATCAGAAACCTTTTTCCTCAGACCTCCTGATTTTCACCGACCTCTTTAACCGTCCAGAATGCCTTTTGTCTCCCGTTTTCTTCTTTTTATTCCCCCCAGGATAACTGTGCAGCCTGCAGCCGGCGTGACTTGCTGCAGGCTCCGGAGAGCAAATGCCTTCTAATTCAAAGACCACCCCCAGCGCCGTTGCTGTACATAAAAGCTCACGTGTATGGTTTTTTTCAGGGGAGATAATGGACGCTGGATTAAAGAAAAACAATGCAGAAAGATCAGATTTCACAGAGCTCAGCATGGATCCCTTGTTCTCTATCATTTTGCACCCCCAAACTCTTCCGTGGCACTGTCTTGCTGTCTGCAATCTGGTGGGACCAATCTGGGCTGACAAGGTAAAATCTGCAGGTTTTCTCCTCGCTCTCACAGTTTCGTTCAGCAGAAGCAAAAGATCAGGTTTTCCTGGTGCCCAGACCCCTTCACCCACCACTCCTCAGTGGAGCTTTTATGGCATTTGGAGAGGTCATCCCCCATAAAAAGGAGATGTAAGGCCTAACTCACCGTGAGCACTACTCTGTACTGACTCCTTACCATCTAGGAGACCGGCTTTACTCCACTTTTCCACCATCTCCCAGAAGTTTAAGCTAATTCATCTTTTTTATGGTTTTGTACTGTTTTCCCATCTGTTTGTGGGTGATACGTGCCAATCATTACAAATCCTTCTCCATTTCAGTCGGGCAGCCTGTGCTGACTACCAGACTGTTTGGGTGCCTTCTTTGTCCATCCCTCATCATATGGCCAAAAAATGCCAGCTAGTTCCCTTATGGAGAAGAGATGAGAAGTCCAAGGAAAGAAGGATGGACGTAGGAAAAACAACACATGGTTGGGCTGCATGCTGCCCGCTGGCTGAGGACTAGGGGCCTAGATGGAAGGTGAGACATTGACAGTCCTAAAGTCTCCAGGTCTGTGACACCTTATAACCTGCTTCTGAACTGCAAAAGCACTTGAACTCATCGGACACCTATTTCCTAATTTGATACATTTTTGGCAGGTGAGGCAAGATGCAAGGCCTTGAACGACATGACTACCTCATGTGACAAACAGCACACATCATAGAAAGGAGGAAAGGCTGACACCTCTGAGTCCTCCCTCACCAAATTTGAGCCTGAAATACTCAAATTTCTGTCTCCATGTTGGCCCAGAACTGTCTGGCAAGCATAGATCAGCATCTTCATTGGACTTGATTATCTTAAAGGTATCTTCCAACCAAAAAGATTCTATGCCTCTATTTGTCATGTGGTTGGACTTGATGATCTTAAAGGTATCTTTCAACAAAAAAGATTCTATGCCTCTATTTGTCATGTGTCCATCTGACAGAAGTTGGTGATGGGGAGGGATTCTTCATGAGGGAGTGGAGCCATAGGACAAGGGGGAATGGTTTTAAACTGAAAGAGGGGAGATTGAGATGAGATCTCAGGAAGAAATTCTTACCTGTGAGGGTGGTGAGACGCTGGAAGAAGTTGCCCAGAGAAGCTGTGGCTGCCCCATCCCTGGAGGGGTTCAAGGCCAGGCTGGATGGGGCTTGGAGCAACCTGGTCTGGTGGGAGGTGTCCCTGCCCAGGGCAGGGGGTGGCACTGGATGATCTTTAAGGTCCCTTCCAACCCAAACCATTCTATGATTCTAAAACGGCTCAGACACGGCATAGCCCATGCCAAGCAGACAGGGTTCCTCACAAGATGTGGTCACCCTTCTGCTGAGCAGAGGAACTCCGGGTTCCTCTGCTTCCTGCTCCTTGCAGCTGCTTGGAGGGGGAACCACCACTCTCCTCAGGATTACTTACTGTTGACCAGAAAAAACTCTTGCAGTAAGGATCAAAACCTGTCTTCTCAGACACGGCATAGCCCATGTCAAGCAGACAGAGTTCCTCACAAGATGTGGTCGCGCTTCTGCTGAGCAGAGGAACTCCAGGTTCCTCTGCTTCCTGCTCCTTGCAGCTGCTTTGGAGGGGGAGCCACCACTCTCCTTCAGGATTACTTACTGTTGAACATAAAAAACTCTTGCAGTAAGGATCAAAACCTCTATGATTTCATATTTCACTGCAGTTACAATTCTAGGTAAGGCCTCAGAAGATACATCAGAAATTATTTTTATACTGTTAGATAGTAAATATAAAAGCTTTTACCCTCTATAATCCAGTGCTTTGATTTTCTCTGAAGCTTTTCTTGAATAGGCCATGATTTTAAGACTACATCAAAACTAAGACAACTGCGGTTGGCAAAAGCAAAACAAAAGAGCCTCAGCTGAACAGACCTAAGGTGAAACTACTTATTTTTTCACAAAGAAAGCAAATTACTTAGACTTCATGTTCTATTGACGATTCCCACACGTATTTTTAAGCATTGTCACTCCCAGAGGCAGACACCTCAGGGATCCAGCCTGTTGATAACAGAGCTCTATGATTTCATATTTCACTGCAGTTACAATTCTAGGTAAGGCCTCAGAAGATACATCAGAAATTATTTTTATACTGTTAGATAGTAAATATAAAAGCTTTTACCCTCTATAATCCAGTGCTTTGATTTTCTCTGAAGCTTTTCTTGAATAGGCCATGATTTTAAGACTACATCAAAACTAAGACAACTGCGGTTGGCAAAAGCAAAACAAAAGAGCCTCAGCTGAACAGACCTAAGGTGAAACTACTTATTTTTTCACAAAGAAAGCAAATTACTTAGACTTCATGTTCTATTGACGATTCCCACACGTATTTTTAAGCATTGTCACTCCCAGAGGCAGACACCTCAGGGATCCAGCCTGTTGATAACAGAGCGGGATGAAGACGCGACGTGCTGTCCTGGTGCCCCTGGGTATGTTTACACCCTGTGCTGCTGGCAAAGACACCAGCTTGTTCTGCTGAGGCACTCAGCTTATTAGCCCGGATCTGGCAATGTGCTTACACGGTGATTCTTGATATTTGTTGTTAAATTTTAGGCAGAATATGTTCTTGGCTTCTTGTCCTATTCAGTTCAAGTGATCCCAAGATTTATTTCCCTGTTGAAACCACACCGTGATAAAAAAGGCACACCTCTCAATAAAATGTTCTTATTTAAACGTCTTCCTTGTTTCCTTGACAAATACGGTTATTATTTGCTTAACATCAACATATTTAATAAATATAGAAGTTATTTTTCTGTAGACACTATCACGTCACTCTTGTCTGTTATGTAAAGGAGGACTTACAACTTCTTCAGACATTATAAATGATGAAGTCTCCTTTCTTCAAAAATCCACGTGATGATGGCTAATACCGAGGTTAACTTAGGCAGGGACACCTCCCACCAGACCAGGTTGCTCCAAGCCCCATCCAGCCTGGCCTTGAACCCCTCCAGGGATGGGGCAGCCACAGCTTCTCTGGGCAACCTCTTCCAGTGTCTCACCACCCTCACAGCAAAGAATTTCTTCCTGAGATCTCATCTCAATCTCCCCTCTTTCAGTTTAAAACTGTTATGCTATCATCCTATGGCTCCCGTCCCTGATCAAGAGTCCCTCCCCATCTCTCCTGGAGCCCCTTTAGGTACTGGAAGGGGCTCTAAGGTCTCCATGGAACCTTCTCTCCTCCAGGCTGAAGAAAGTGGAATTGAAAAGAAAGGGGGGAGAGTGGAGGAGGGAGAAGTGCTTTTCTGCTCTCCTCACTCCTGGAATTGGCTCTCCGTAGGCAGAGGAGTGCCAGTCCCTGAGCAGGGGCTGCACAGCTGGAGCAGCTGGAGCACAGCCGCCCGCCCTGGCAGCAGCTGGCTGTTAGTGGGGGTCAGCGGGGTCTGGCAGCACCCCTGCACTGCAGCCTTAGAGTAGCATCTGGAGGTAATCTTGGTAGGAGCTTGGTGGAGTAAATCAAAGAGTGCACCAGTTTTTCATCAGGCCAGCTAAAGTCATTTCTCACATCTGTCCTCAAGGTTTGACTTTCTTTCAGGTCTCTATGTACTTCTCCTTCTCTTTATATAATTCAATGCCTGACTTCGGTGCATTCATCTGGTCATTTATTTCAACTAAGTTAACACCTTCAGGGCTTTGGGAAAAAAAAAATTAAAATGGCCAGAACATTCACATTTAAAATCCATCTACAGACTCTAGTTTTATCATGCATATTACCTGTCCCTCCAAAAACCCCAAAAACCTCTTCTAGTCTTCTGGCCTAAGAAGTGCTTATGTCGTCTTATATTTAAGATCTATCACCTTTTATGCAGCTTACCTGAGGCATTCAAACATGTAGGATACTGTAATCATGAGTTATTATCCGAATGCAACACTAAAATCTAAATTAAAAATAAAAAGAGCCTCTTTGTCTCTCTGCAAGTCAACCATGAGGTGCTGCAAGCTGTATCGTTACCCTCCTGAAGGTATTTGAAATATGGCATGATCCAACAAACATTAAGTTTTCTGTAGAATAACCTTACTGTAATAGACCTCCTACAAACTCATTTTCAAGACCTTAACTGAGCTGCAGAACGTAAAGAAAATAAAACATGTGTTGATTTGATAAGATACTTCTGAGGTTTTTTTCACGGCTGTATTTAAGCAGTCTGGAACACCTTCTCCTCAGCAAGTGCTGTTTTGGGTATTATTTTGCTTGGTAGCTTCATGGTGTGGTTGTTCTTTAAAGAATTACAGAATTGTAGAATGTGTTGGGTTGGAAGGGAATCTTTAAAGGTCTAAAGGTCATCTAGTGCAACCCCCCTGCAGTAACCAGGGAAATATTTAACTAGATCAGATTGCTCAGAGCCTCATCATGCCTGACCTTGAACATCTCCAAGGATGCGGCCTCCACCACCTCTCCGGGGAACTTGTTGCAGTGTCTCACCACCCTCACAGCAAAGAATTTCTTCCTAATGTCTAATTTAAACCTACCCTGCTCTAGTTTAAAACTGTTACCACCCATCTTATGGCTCCACTCCCTGATGAAGAGTCCCTCCCCATCTCTCCTGGAGCCCCTTTAGGGACTAGAAGGGGCTCTAAGGTCTCCCCGGAGCCTTCTCTTCTCTACGCTGAACAACCTCAACTCTCTCAGCCTGTCCTCATAGGAGAGGTGCTCCTCTAGACCCACGCCAAAAGGTCCATGTCTTTCTTGTGCTGAGGACTCCAGAGCTGGACACAGTACTCCAGGTGGTGTGTCACGAGAGCAGAGTAGAAGGGTAGAATCACCTCCCTCAATCTGCTGGCCATGTTTCTTTTGATGCAGCCAAGGAGGCATTTGGCTTGTTTGTGCAAGAGGCACACTTGCAAATCCCATCCTTCCTCAGGGGAAGAGGGGGCTCAGCAGAACCTTGTTCTCCAGAACATTTGGCCTGCACGGAGCAGACACAGGCAGAAGGAATGGGTTTGTGCTCCCACCCAGCCTGTGTCACCACCCACCCCATAGACCAGGTGTCCTTGCTCCTCCTGGGTGATGTGCAATGCCTGGCTTTTAGTTTCCCAAGAAAGCAGTGAGGTCCTTGGCCTCCCTCTTCATTTGGCAAGCTCAAGAGATGCAAAATATTAGGAAAAAAAAAAAAGGGATATATTGTCCCCATCCATTTGTTGGTCTGAGTATCTTTTCAATTCAGATTACTTTGGCTCACCTTACACAAAGAGCAGTTTTAGAGTTTTCTTCACAGATGTTTTTCTTAAAATTAGTGTCTGTTTAAAGTCTGATTCTGCTCTGATACTCTGAGGTGTAAATTAGTAGCACCCTAAAATCCACGCACACATGTTTTGCTGCCACACCACTATCAACCACATCTTTGTACCCAACCATGTAAACAAAGCCTTTAAATCAGAATCAAAATTTACTGAAAAAAAAAATAAAATAAAATTAGGATTGGTCTTAATTGCCTCCAGAAGTTTGCTGTCTGTAGGTCTGTTCCTGCAAATCTGAGACCCAGCAGAAGTCCTGCGGAGTTCTGCAAGGAGTTTTGCCTGCAGCAGGGGTTTTAGAGAGAGGCCTAACGTACAATTATAATTAGTGGTTCTCATTTTGCAACTAAACCTGCTTATCATTGTATATAGAACAGGGAGTACAGGATTCCCTGACATTTTTTCTCTGCATGAAAAAAAAATAATAATATTGTAGCATAACTATGTAAGCTGGCTGGGCAGAGGACAGTAACGATACTGTTTATTTTAAATTTTGGGTTTTTTTGGTGGAGTGGGTCAAACTGCAGGAAAATTCTCCTTATCTCCTGCCTGGCAGCAAAACAAATCCTACTGTTTGAACAGTGAAAATACTGAATGGTGAACTGCCTGTTTTCAGTTTTTACCCCTATATGCATACTCACAGCAGGTTTGGTTTACAAGACCACTGAACAGACACCCAATATTTGATCAAAATATCTTTCTTTCTTGACTATTTGCATAAAGGTTATACACACAGTGCACCCGCTAAATGCTACATTCTACGACAGAAGAGGGAGTACAATTCCTGTTATATAGTCAGAGGTAAAATTAAGGAGAAAAGCTGAGTGAAGGACAGCTCTGCAAAACAGAGATGACAGAGTTTACCTCCTGGAGATAGTGAGAGATGATTAATGGCGGCCACTCACCTTCAACTGGATAGAGCAATAAATTTTTCCTATGGCATTTTGACCATGTAAGGCTGTTTCAGACACAAGGATGACGTTTTTACAGAAACTAGAATTTCAGGAGATCCTGGGATCCTGTTTATTGTGAGGTGTGGGATAGAGTCCCGTGCAGTGTACGAAACTAGAGTTCCCTACAAATTATTAGCAATGTATTCAAGAAAAGCAGAATTTTACTTTCCCTTTCAAATTTGCTCCTTCCACAACCATGATTTTCCTTCTGGACTACAACTAAGTTCCATCATCTTTCATGTGAAATGCTCAGATATTTTGGAATCCAACTTTTTTAAATAAAAAAAAAAATTAAAATCAGTGTATACATAATTTCTATAGTACCTGTCCCCTATTAAGTGCTTGTTAAAGTCATGTAAAAAACACCATATTTTGGAATCCATCTTTTTTAAATAAAATAAATAATAAAATCGGCGTGTACATAATTTCTATAGTACCTGTCCCCTGTTAAGTGCTTGTTAAAGTCATGTAAAAAACATTGAGCATTGACAACTTCATTTTAAGAAGCCCATTCATGGCTCTGGGTGAGTGAATTCCCAGCAGCAGCAGCTGGAGGTGGGGATGGTGTAGAAGTGGGAGCTTTGGAGGTCACTGCAACTAGTACCAGAAGCCCTGGGAAAAGCTGCATTTCCCCACCCACTTATTTCCATGAGACAGTGGAAGCTGGTGCATTCAAAGTGGATGTTTTAGGCTGAGGGTCTAGTTGGATTTGATATTTGAATTCTCTTTTTTTTTTTTTTAATAAGTATCCTTTTCTTAGTACACCTTAAATGTATCCTGTTTCTTGGCAGAACAGACTGAGCTCAAAACCAAGCCTGAACATGAATTTTCTTTAATAATATACTACATTCCCATTTGTAACATATATGTTTTTAAAAATGAGGAAAGTGTAAGTGTTTACTGGAACTGGTTTTACGCTTCCTAAAGAATCATTCTTACTGGAAGACCATGGGTTGCATCTAATGTAGGAAACCTAGGAAAGGTTCAGAACTACCAAGTACGGGTGCAAGCTTTGCCCACATCCTGTTTTCTTGATGTCTTCCCTTAATCCCTGTGCTCTCTGTCCCTCTCTTCCGCACGCGGAGGCCAGACAGGGACCACACCACCATCCAACGTTGTCCCAAGTTGGACACCAGGTTCACATGGGGAAGTGAACCTGGAGATCAGTTTAGACACAGCCATAATGAACTGGGAGCCTCCTTGCCTGGTATTCACTTTGCCTGTGCCATGTGGATGCGTCCTGTTTTTCTAATTAGTTTTAAAAAAAAGTAAGTAGAAAAGAGAAAGAAAGAGCAACTGAAACACTTCATATTTCTCATTTATAATGAGGAGGGCAGAGAGCCTTTAAATGGTAAATTTAACATGCCTGGACTTAGATGAGAAAAAGCATCAAAACTTGGCAGTAATGTTTTTTTTTTTCCTCTAGGAGAACATAAATATCAGGCAATGAGAAAGCACAAAATTAGAGTTGTGGTGTTGGGACGGGAATGGGTACAGAGATCCTGGAGTTCTGGATTTCTCTGATCTGTGCTCTTTTTAGGAATTGGTAGTGCTTTGATTACAGAATTATTGGTTATTTGAAAAGAGGATACCTAAAATTCTTTGTGCACGATGCTACAGAGCTCATAGCTTTTCACCTTTTAGAAGCTCCCTGACACCATCCAGAGAAGCATTAAATGTGGTTTTCACCTGAATTACTACTACTATTAAGTTTGATCTAATGCTAGTGGCGTGCTTTCTTTTTAATTCTTTTTGCCAATTGTGTGTATGAAATTTTACTTTGATATGGGAGGGGCAGGAGAGCTGAGCAGCAGAGAGAAAGAACATTTTATTTTTCACATAGCAAAGCAGATCTTTTGGTCTCCCATTAAAACATTTGGAAAAAGTCTGCAGAGAGGAATAGCACAGAAGGAGTTCCTTTCCACTTCTCAGCTCCCTCAGCAACTCGTTTTCGCCTCGCTCCCGTGTCTTTTTTCCATGAGAAGGAACAATTGCCAGCTAATGTGTGTAAGGTATTGTGGGATCAGCGGCACTTGGCTGTGGTATGTGGGGATATTAATGGGCATTAAAATACTTGAAATTTGCTGAGTGCTCTCAGATTCGATATCTGTGCTTATCTGCATGAGCAGTTGGTCTACGCAATTTTCAGGATGTGATGTCCCAGTAGTTCTATCTTGGATTACAGAACGTTTCCTTACTGTTTTGGGTTTCCTTGTTATCTGCCTCAATGTCACTCCCAGATTATTTTACGCGGTTGTTACACATTAATGTAAGAATGCATCATAGCCTTCACCTGACCAAGAGAAATCACAATTTTCTGCAGCACTGCAGACCTCAAAGGAGGAGTTTTGGAGGAGTTAACATCTCATTCCAGTATTTAAATAGACTCCAAAAGCTCCAGCATAAAACTTCTAGAGAACAACTGGCCGACTTTTTCCATCCTTTGCCTGCATTTGGTAATTTGAGGTGAGAGCAGAGGTGAGACAAGGCACACTTCTGAAAAGGCTCTGGAAGAAGAAAAGTGAGGTAGAAAATGGAGGAAACGTGCCCAACTGCCATGTACAGGTGGAGGTAGATGATCTGGAGTAAGAAGACTGCTAATGGGAAACCACCTCCTTCTTCACAGGATTACTGAGTAGGGAGATTGCTGCATTTGGTAAAAAAAAAAGAAAACCACAAAAAGTCCATCTACTCTGGGAAACTGTCAGAATACAACTACCCAAGGAAGTCCTCTCCTGTTACCATCTCTGCAGATTGAGGGTGGGACTAGATGATCTCCAGAGTTCCCTTCCAACCCCATATAATTCTGTGATTCTGTGACAAGAACAACAAGGCAAAAGTGTATGATATTACCACTAAGTTCTCTCCCATCCTACAGTTACTGTCAACCCAGCAATCTCCTGGGCTGGATGTCATTTCAGGAGCATGTTAAGTCTCCTTTCCACGGATCTGTCAAGTCCTCTTGGAATCCCTACAAACATTTTACATCCTTCAGCAAGGATTTCCACAGGTCTCACACCTGCAGGGTGAAGAAGTCCCTTTTTAACCTGTTTCCTACTAGATTTGTTTTACGTCTCCTATTTCTTGTAACCGGAAGAAACAGTGAACAGCTGATCTCTATCCACCACCTCCATGTCACTCCAAGCTTGTAGACATCTGTTATTTCAGGCACTTAAACCATTCCATACATTTGGCTATCCTTGTTGCCCCTGTTTGAACCTCTGGTAATGGCCTCCTGGAAAATCCTCATGAATATACCATGTCTAGTCTCTCCAAACCCTTTGCCTATCTCCCCTGGAACCTGCATCACGCAAATAGGAGAAGGAAAAACGTATGAGACTATAATTTCAAGTTTGCTGTGAGGCAGCTGGTTAACAGTGTGTTTTAGAGGCAAAGGCAGTAGATCCAAGGTCCTCTTGAGCTCCTGCATGTAGTACGAGGCAGCAGAAGGCAAATATACCCGTGACTGAATCTTTGCAAGAACTCAGTGGGCATGTTGACTTCCCAAAGGTATCTGGAACACACTCACATAAAGATGTGTCCATATGCTGTACCTGGCCTGCTCCAAACACAGTTTGGAGAAGTTCTTTGGGAGCAACATGTGCAATACCAATTACTTGTCTTAGGTCAGAGTCCTCAGCTAAAGAGCTCTGTGCCTCCTAGTGCTGGCCTGACTTTATGAGAAATGTTTTCCATTGCTTTTTTTGCTCTTCTTTTCCTCTCATCCTTTTGCCCTAATTATATTTATGCATTTCCTGTAACATCCCCTACATCTTCTGACACAATAGGAATAAATGACTGAGACGGACACACATCTCTTAGCACAAAATGAAGTCAGGTGGTTGGGACCCCCCAATTCACCTCCTGATTGCCTTTTTTGGAAAAAAAACCTACGAAACAAATTTTCCCCTTGGGTGATGACCAGGTTCAGTGTGATGGCAATTACCTGTTCAACTGTTTCTAATCAATTGCTCACCCAGAGGAAATGAAATGATCCTGCCAGGACACAGGGCTAATGACAGATGCCTCAGAAGGACAAGATATATTTGCAATTCTGGAGAAACCTTCATCCACCCCACTTCACACTAATTTTTCATCAACTTTTATTGCACGCAAGTAATGCCAGAATGGTAGAAATGGAAAAGGTTAGTAGAGTGGGGAAAATATCAGATTATTTTTCCAGTTTGCATTACACATGTGGTACACATTCTGGTTTGCGTTACAAATGTGACCGCATTTTCAGCAAGGCTTGTAAATGTATCTTGGCCCCCTCCTACAATTGCCTATTGAGTTTTTATAATGAGCTCTAGCCATTTTTTCTTTTTTTTTTTGGAGTAGCGATTTTTGATGTGCTTGCCCAAATTTTGTAAGCTGATGAGAAGTCTCATTTTTCTGGGCTAAACCTTAAGCAAAAGCTTCTAGGACAGGGATCAACAGGGAGATGTTGCGTGGGTCTTTCACACACCACCCAGGGCACGTAAAATGCTTAAACAAGAAAACTTTTTTAAAATCTTTAACAAAATTGGTGAATCAGGTTAATGAGCAAGTACAATACTTGCATCTGCAGGTTTTTTTTTTTTTTCTATTTTAACCGACTTGATTATAGACTGACAATTTCACTTCAATCTAGAGGATACTAAGATCACTTTGACATCTCATACACTGACCAATAGATAGCTCATGCAACTGATATTCAGAAAAAGTTATGTACCAGCACTGGGAATCTGTTATTCATCTCAACATCATCTGAAAACAAATTGAATACGATCTTGAATTTATAAAAAAAAGGGTCTTACTGAGACCAGGACTGTAGAAAACTTATGACAGGCCCCTGGCTTTAACAAACAGCTTACTTTTCTGTCCTGGTCCCTTCCGGCACCACCAGTAGGGCTCTGACTGGGGTGGCTGGTTTGGTTTCACGCTGCAGATCCATACTGGGACCCCAGGAACTGAACGGAGACGGCGAAACAGCTGTCAGTTGTTTAACTACTTTCTATCACTAATAGCGACCCGGGGGTGAATGGTTTCCTATCACATTACCAGATCCTTAAAGCTTAGGGAATGTTTTGTGTTTTTTTTTTTTAAACTTCATTTTAGTAGTGGAATTTACATGCCTGGCCTGGCTACTTTAATAGAATAAAAAGAATAATAGAGCTCTTACTTCCACAGGGAGGTGTGCTTATCCCAAGGAACTTGCTGCTCAGTTTGAATGAGTTTTGGACTGTATGTGAAAAGATGCCACCAGCTTCTAATGCTCCTATGTTTGGCTCACTCGACGTTTACATCACAAATCTGTCGCAGATGCTGGTTTTTGGTAAATGCTCACTAAAAACAAAGTCTCTAAACCAGGCAAGAAGAGCGTGCCCTTTGGAGGTAAAGCCTAGCAAGGATACCACAGATTGTCTGTTGCTACTGCTTAGTTCTGTTTTTCTCTTTCCGACACAAATTTTAACTTTAAATCAAGATTAAAAAAAGAAAGGAAAGAAGGGAAGGAAAGAAGGGAAGGAAAGAAGGGAAGGAAAGAAGGGAAGGAAAGAAGGGAAGGAAAGAAAAAGAAAGAGAAAGAAAAGAAAGGAAAGGAAAGAGAGAGAAAAGAAAGGAAAGAGAGAGAAAAGAAAGGAAAGAGAGAGAAAAGAAAGGAAAGAGAGAGAAAAGAAAGGAAAGAGAGAGAAAAGAAAGAAAGGAAAGAGAAAGGAAGAAAAGAAAGAGAGAGAAAAGAAAGAAAGGAAAGAGAAAGGAAAGAGAGGAAAGAAAGAGCAAACCTAGTTTGAAATACAAGTAAAAGTCTTCACTTGCTTACAGTAAGGTTAATCAGGTTCCCTTGCTGTTTGAGCTTTTTCTGCATTCAGTAAGACTGCACATTGCTTAACTTTTTTTTTTTTTTTAAACCCACAATGTTACTTTCCATTAAAACCTTCCCCAAGGGAAAACACAAACTTTCATTCACTTCAGAGCACGGTGAAACCCCTAAAACTTTCCCCCTCCCGGTATAACGGCAGTTTCTACACAGACACTAAAACTTTTTTCTTCCCCCCCCCCCCAAAAAAAAACGTAGCATCCTTTGCTGGCAGAAATTTACAGCATCTCCCGCGAGAAACGCGCTACAAACCGGCTGGAAAGGAGCAAACAAACCGCCTGGGCGGCGGGATGAGAAGCCCCGACGGGCCGGAGCCGGGCGGTGGAGAAGGTTAGCGGAGGTTCCGCGGCTGCGGGGAGGTGCGGTGCGGGAGCGGCGGGGTTGAAGGTGGGGGGGGGGGGGGGCAGACGGGACTTACCCGGCGTATCCTCCGCGGTGGGCGCGGAGCGGCAGCGCAGCCTGGAGGCAGAGCAGACAAAGGGGCAGGAGGGCGGCGGCGGGACCCCCGGGGAGCCGCATGGTTTGCGGGGTCACACCGCCACCGGCCCCAGGTGGCGGCTGCCGCGTACGCACACACAAAGCCGGGGCGGAGGCGGTGTCGGGTCGGGAGGAGCCGGGCGATCGGAGGTGTCGCTGGTGGCCAGTGGGCGAGGAAAGGGCGCGGGGAGCGAGGAGAGGGGAAGAGGGAGAAGAAAACCAGGAGACCCGCAAACCCCCGCCGCTCCCGGGCGATGGGATGGGACGGGATGGGGCGGGGAGGTGCCCGCCCGATTTGGGAGGGCTGGGGGGTGCGCGGCCCCTCCGCCTTGCCCTGCCCTGGAGGGGTGGCGAGAGCCGGGTGGTGGCGAGTAGCCCCCCCGCAGGTGCTGCTCCGAGGGCCGGTTAATGGGCGGTGAGGGGCATCGCCCGGCCGGGGCGGGGGGAAGTTATCGGCGAGAAAAGAAAGAGAGAGAAAAGAAAGAAAGGAAAGAGAAAGGAAGAAAAGAAAGAGAGAGAAAAGAAAGAAAGGAAAGAGAAAGGAAAGAGAGGAAAGAAAATTACTTCCACAGGGAGGTGTGCTTATCCCAAGGAACTTGCTGCTCAGTTTGAATGAGTTTTGGACTGTATGTGAAAAGATGCCACCAGCTTCTAATGCTCCTATGTTTGGCTCACTCGACGTTTACATCACAAATCTGTCGCAGATGCTGGTTTTTGGTAAATGCTCACTAAAAACAAAGTCTCTAAACCAGGCAAGAAGAGCGTGCCCTTTGGAGGTAAAGCCTAGCAAGGATACCACAGATTGTCTGTTGCTACTGCTTAGTTCTGTTTTTCTCTTTCCGACACAAATTTTAACTTTAAATCAAGATTAAAAAAAGAAAGGAAAGAAGGGAAGGAAAGAAGGGAAGGAAAGAAGGGAAGGAAAGAAGGGAAGGAAAGAAGGGAAGGAAAGAAAAAGAAAGAGAAAGAAAAGAAAGGAAAGGAAAGAGAGAGAAAAGAAAGGAAAGAGAGAGAAAAGAAAGGAAAGAGAGAGAAAAGAAAGGAAAGAGAGAGAAAAGAAAGGAAAGAGAGAGAAAAGAAAGAAAGGAAAGAGAAAGGAAGAAAAGAAAGAGAGAGAAAAGAAAGAAAGGAAAGAGAAAGGAAAGAGAGGAAAGAAAGAGCAAACCTAGTTTGAAATACAAGTAAAAGTCTTCACTTGCTTACAGTAAGGTTAATCAGGTTCCCTTGCTGTTTGAGCTTTTTCTGCATTCAGTAAGACTGCACATTGCTTAACTTTTTTTTTTTTAAAAAAAAACACAATGTTACTTTCCATTAAAACCTTCCCCAAGGGAAAACACAAACTTTCATTCACTTCAGAGCACGGTGAAACCCCTAAAACTTTCCCCCTCCCGGTATAACGGCAGTTTCTACACAGACACTAAAACTTTTTTCTTCCCCCCCCCCCCAAAAAAAAAGTG
>NW_015090814.1:3448967-3512309 GCF_001431845.1 Calidris pugnax
GCCGAGGATGCTGAGAGGGCAGAGGCACATCACCCAGTCAGGTCAGCCATCATCATCGTCATCGGTCCAGTTTGGCGCCCCTCACCACAAAAAAATAAGACACTGAGGGGCTGGAGCGGGTCCAGAGTCGCTGGTGGCCAGTGGGCGAGGAAAGGGCGCGGGGAGCGAGGAGAGGGGAAGAGGGAGAAGAAAACCAGGAGACCCGCAAACCCCCGCCGCTCCCGGGCGATGGGATGGGACGGGATGGGGCGGGGAGGTGCCCGCCCGATTTGGGAGGGCTGGGGGGTGCGCGGCCCCTCCGCCTTGCCCTGCCCTGGAGGGGTGGCGAGAGCCGGGTGGTGGCGAGTAGCCCCCCCGCAGGTGCTGCTCCGAGGGCCGGTTAATGGGCGGTGAGGGGCATCGCCCGGCCGGGGCGGGGGGAAGTTATCGGCGTGGTTTTCCCCCTTGGGAAGAAGAGCTGAGTCTGCTGAGAGGGCAGAGGGACATTATCCTGTCAGGTCATCCATCATCATCGTCGGTTGCTACTGCTTAGTTCTGTTTTTCTCTTTCCGACACAAATTTTAACTTTAAATCAAGATTAAAAAAAGAAAGGAAAGAAGGGAAGGAAAGAAGGGAAGGAAAGAAGGGAAGGAAAGAAGGGAAGGAAAGAAGGGAAGGAAAGAAAAAGAAAGAGAAAGAAAAGAAAGGAAAGGAAAGAGAGAGAAAAGAAAGGAAAGAGAGAGAAAAGAAAGGAAAGAAAGAGAAAGGAAAGAAAAGAAAGAGCAAGCCTAGTTTGAAACACATGTAAAAGTCTTCACTTGCTTACAGTATGGTTAATCAGGTTCCCTTGCTGTTTGAGCTTTTTCTGCATTCAGTATACCCGGCGTATCCTCCGCGGTGGGCGCGGAGCGGCAGCGCAGCCTGGAGGCAGAGCAGACAAAGGGGCAGGAGGGCGGCGGCGGGACCCCCGGGGAGCCGCATGGTTTGCGGGGTCACACCGCCACCGGCCCCAGGTGGCGGCTGCCGCGTACGCACACACAAAGCCGGGGCGGAGGCGGTGTCGGGTCGGGAGGAGCCGGGCGATCGGAGGTGTCGCTGGTGGCCAGTGGGCGAGGAAAGGGCGCGGGGAGCGAGGAGAGGGGAAGAGGGAGAAGAAAACCAGGAGACCCGCAAACCCCCGCCGCTCCCGGGCGATGGGATGGGACGGGATGGGGCGGGGAGGTGCCCGCCCGATTTGGGAGGGCTGGGGGGTGCGCGGCCCCTCCGCCTTGCCCTGCCCTGGAGGGGTGGCGAGAGCCGGGTGGTGGCGAGTAGCCCCCCCGCAGGTGCTGCTCCGAGGGCCGGTTAATGGGCGGTGAGGGGCATCGCCCGGCCGGGGCGGGGGGAAGTTATCGGCGTGGTTTTCCCCCTTGGGAAGAAGAGCTGAGTCTGCTGAGAGGGCAGAGGGACATTATCCTGTCAGGTCATCCATCATCATCGTCGTCGGTCCAGTTTGGCGCCCCTCACCACAAAACCCCTTGGGAAGAAGAGCTGAGTCTGATGAGAGGGCAGAGGCACATCACCCAGTCAGGTCAGCCATCATCATCGTCATCGGTCCAGTTTGGCGCCCCTCACCACAAAAAAATAAGACAAGAGAGGAAAGAAAGAGCAAACCTAGTTTGAAATACAAGTAAAAGTCTTCACTTGCTTACAGTAAGGTTAATCAGGTTCCCTTGCTGTTTGAGCTTTTTCTGCATTCAGTAAGACTGCACATTGCTTAACTTTTTTTTTTTTTTTAAACCCACAATGTTACTTTCCATTAAAACCTTCCCCAAGGGAAAACACAAACTTTCATTCACTTCAGAGCACGGTGAAACCCCTAAAACTTTCCCCCTCCCGGTATAACGGCAGTTTCTACACAGACACTAAAACTTTTTTCTTCCCCCCCCCCCTAACCCAGGCAATTCTGTGATTCTATGATCATGAGTGGCAGAGAATCCATTATGAACTGTGAAAGTGGGATTTCAGGTTATTACCAGTCTTTCCAAAAGTCCTGGGCCTGCTCAGTGGGCAGGGGGGCAGAGACTGCCACAATAAAATAAATCTCAGTTTGTTTGTTTGTTTCACTTTTTTTTTTTCTTTTTCTGAAAACTGGGAAAAAAGTTTGCTGTCTCTTTTTCATGCTGGTGAGGGTGAGAGACCCACGTAATGGTAAGTCACTGGAACACTGGGAATAGCAAGGAAGGTGGGCAGAATATTGTTGCAAATAATTGTGGTTTATAGAAAACACATGGAGTACTTGTTAAAGAAAAAGGTACAAATATGATGCCAGTATGGAATAAATTGATAGCCCCTTTGATACTTTTACGGTGACTTTCATAAAAATAGAGCAAAAAGTGCTTCAAAACCAACTGATTCTCAGCCTCTCTGGGAGCAAGAGGAATGAGTGGGCTGTAGACAAATAAAACCAGCTGACATTTGAACATGTGCGAGAACTACTGTAAATCCCTGTTAATGTTTCAGAGACACAGGGAGCTTTTTGAGAAAGGGCTGTATTAAACCACACGCACTTCATACTCTGTGGCTGAAAGGCAAGCGAGCATTTTCCTTTGTCTTTTTCCCCGTGCTGGCACCAAATCTGACGCTGGTGGTGTGATAGAGTCTGGAGATGGAAAAGACTTGGTCCAGGGCAGGATTATTCCCTTCTGTTTGGTTCCTGGTGTTCTCTCCCTTGAGCTGCTCGTCCCCCCCCCCACCTCCTCCCCATAACATATCCTGCTTAAAATCTGTGTGTGCTTATACACAGATGTGCCTTTCAACATCTCTGGTTGAAAACACTTTCCATTTGCTACAGGCAAAACCCCAAACCTTTTCTGCAAGTCTTCAGCCTTGTAATAAAGGCAGCTTTAACTTTCCAGGCACCTATTTAACCGAAGCTCTGCTGCGTGTTCAGAAGTGACTTAAAAGATAAAGTCAGCTCTTGTGAAGTTGAGTAACTGGTGTTTGCAGGGCATGGATGTGATATTAAAGCTTTACTTCCCATGCTGTTCTTGGTTACTTTTCTTACTGTGTGTCTTTGCTACACCTGAGGTGCACAAACCAATTTATCAAAATGTTTGCAAAATATAGTTTGGCTATTATTCTAAAATACTTGCTTTCTGGATGAAAACCTGGCTCCGTTGGAGTTAGGAAGAATTTAAATATTGGCTTCTGTTTGCAGAATAGTTTGGCTCTTATTCTAAGATTTTTGCTTTCAAGAGGAAAGCTTGGCTCCATTGGAGTTAGGGAGAATTTTATGATGGGCTTCTGTGGCTCTAGATTTCAGTCTTAAATCTTTCTGCAACATTCCCTGAAAAGCAAAATGCAAGAAAATATGAGGAAAAAAACCAGGGAGGTCAAGCACCAAAACTAAATAGTAAAGGTAATTAACACAATGTGGAATAAATACTCAAAGAAAGGTATTACTGTCTTTGTCAATATGTACTACTACTGCCTGTTTAAAATTAATTTAAAAATTCATTTTAAAAGACACCTTTAGAGCTGTGGAGAAGCTGGAGAGAGAAATAGCTCAAATATATAAAAAAATGACTTTAAAAGAGGTAGGGATAGTGAGGGGTATAAAGATCCCTTGGTCTCTCTCTGGTCCATCAGTTTAAATCATGGTAGGCAACTGGGCAGACTGGAGTGAGGGCTGGGAATCCATCATGCTGGCCACTAGGAAAGGACTAAAATTCTGTAGGTGAGGCTGGAAGCTATGTGTGTGGTGAGCCTACTTTCCTGACAAGATGGGGCTATAAAACTTGCACACAGCTGAGCAAAGGACTTGGGAGGAAGAAAGTAAGTTTCTTTTCCTCTGCTTCTTGGAGCTGAAGAGAGGAATTGCCAACGCCAGGGTTCTTGGACTTGGAGGTGATGAGAGCCCATGGAGGAACAGGAGAGAGAAGGCTGAGGTATGGCTTCCCTCTTAATGAATCAAGATGTGGGGTTTATCGCAGCATCCCACACTTTGCAAGGAACACAGGCTGCTGTAACAGAGGGAATTCTACATGGCATGAAGGCAAGAAAGGCTTCATGTAAAGCCAGTGGGCAGGCAGCCCACATTTGGTACCTGCATGGGAGAACGTGCCGTTCATTGAGAAGCCCGTAATTGCACACAAGAGCAGAAAAGGGGAAACAGTTTCTTATAAGCACATTTTGTACCTTTGAGCTGTCCCAACTCTTACCTTTGTGAGGAAGTTGCATTAACATGAATAAACAATCCTTGCTGTACATTTGTTAGAGCCATAACAGTTCAGAAACACGAGTTTAAACAAGGTTTACGTTGTTCTAATTTAAATCATGCTGGTTAATAATAAATTGGAATAAGCATGTTCATGCTGGGATTTTGCACTGCTATAACTAGTTAAAAAAGATTGAAGCTGATTGAGTGCAATTTCCTTTTCAAGATCCAGCCTCTATTTCTTTTAACTCACACAGAGACCTCGGGGGGATGAAGGAGAGTGGAAGTGGCCCTGCTGATTCTCTGCTAGATTAGGTTTTGGGTCTAAAAAGAACATGAAAATGATAATAATCCACGCATGAGTGCCATGGCTTAGTTAACTTTAACTAGCCCCTTTGTGTAGTCAGGAGCTGATGGCCTGAGGACTTACCCACACCCAGGATTGATTATGCAGGTTGTGGTGAACTTTCCATGGTCAGGGAGAAGCTATGTTGGTATCTGAGCTATGGAGGACAACAGGGCCACTGCAAAGGCCAGACACTTAGGGTGTCTTCTTCCCTATCCCCTTCTCAATCCCATCTCCTTTAAGTTGCTTCAAGGTCCTGCTCAGCCTGCTGACACAACTCTCTGGTCCTTCTTCCTGGGTCTGTTGACCACTTGGAGCTCGGGAGGGTGTCACCATCACCCTGCCCTTGCTGTGGCCTAAGACATGGCAGCGCAGGAAAGAATAAGTGATCGGGTTGTTTTGTAACCATGAACCAGTGCTGAGTGTTGCTGTGAGGGTGGTGAGGCACTGGAAGAGGGTGGCCAGAGAAGCTGTGGCTGCCCCATCCCTGGAGGGATTCAAGGCCAGGCTGGATGGGGCTTTGAGCAACCTGGTCTGGTGGGAGGTGTCCCTGCCCATGACAGAGGACTTGGAACTTGATGATCTTTAAGATCCCTTCCAACTCGAGCCATTCTATGATTCTATGAATTCCGTTCCTGAACATGGTTTTAGTCTCAGAAAGACTGCTATACCTGTGTTTATAGTTTTCTTTATACATATAGAATTCCCTCTGAAAACTACCCATGGGAGAAAAAAAATTCTTTGAAGGATCTATGGCAGGGAACATATGAAGGAAACCTTGTTCTGTCTTGAGATTCTGCCTTAAGACACGTGGCCACTTGGTTTTAAACTTTTGGCCAAGAGTTCTGAAAAAAATCATTGCTTATGACAACTCTTAAACTTTTTTTTTTTCAAGTGAGAGATGTATGTAACTGCATAAACAAATTGCGATGTGACTGTGTACGCAGACTTTGTCTCAGATGTCTCTTCACCCTTGCTAGGACTCATCGCGAAATAACACTAAAAAGACTTCCAATATCTGAACCTAAAGGATTTTCATGTGAGAAGTCAGCCATCCATTAGTCAAGCAGTTTCTCTAACTTCTATATCCTGGTACGAATTTCACACCGGGAAATTATAAGCATGGCAATTTCAAATTTTCTTGCACTTCCTACACTAATCATGTGTTGTGTACTTCCTGTACAAATGATTTGTGACCAGAAGCACATGGAACTTGTAGAGTGCATTCCTCCAGCCCTCTCTGAACTTTGCAATCATTGAAGATGTCAGCCTTCCTCTAACTTCCTGTAACCAGTATTTTTGAGCTGTTTTGCAGGTGGGGATACCAAGATATGGGGAGGATGAATTATTTGTCCCAGGTGAAAGAACAAGTCCTTGGCAATTGCAAGTCTAACGTTTGGGTCACTTGACAATAACCACTGGAACATATGCCATTAGTGAATTTGAGTAGATCACATTTTTAATTTAAAAGGCAAACATGCTATTACCCAGAGACTCAAACTTGTCTGAGCATACTCAAGCTTAGATATAATTTTACTTCTTTTACTCCATGGGGAAAAGCACATTCACAGTGAAAGATGATGTTCAGTACCTAGTTTTAATATACACGTTATCTGCAATCATTTGATATCCACTAGTGGGTTTTTTTTTTTATAATGTTGAGAAAAGAGGAAAAATTATAACAATATTTTGAAACACTGTGAGAAATCAAGTGGCTTCTGAACCAGTGAAGTGTGTTTATAACCGCTCTCTAGCAGCTACGGTGCACAAAAGATGACAGGTGCCGAGGTTTTATTTATATCAACTAGCATTTACCATTTGTGCGCATACGAAAATATTTAGAAGGAGAAGGTATTTTGGAAAGAGTGAGTTCAGTTCAATAGGGTGGTGTGTGACTCCCAAAACAACTTCCAGCTGCAGACGTTCCGCAGTGGACTGTCATTATATTTTCTGGGAGGAAAGGGAACATCACGCAGAGTATCATACTGGAGGTAGGTGAAACAGAAACTACTGAGATGTTAATTTATCTGTCAGCTGCACTGGCATGAAAAGTGTCTTTCCTCCTCCTCCCTTTCTCACCCTTAACATTGCCTGATAATTATCAGGTCATTTTGCCATCTGTGCCTGGAATGATATTTTGATTGTCCTCCTTCAAATTTGGATGCCTCAATAGCTTGAAACTGTATATAATTAGGTAGCGTGCACTTCAGAGCTTTATGCAACTTGAATACTGAAAAATGCTGAAAAGACTGGAAAACATGAATGGTGAAAAATAAGGGTATTACAGGATTCTGTCATTCCAGTTCTGAAACATTAAAAAGCTAGGGAATAAAGTCTAGATCTGGTGAAATATGTCAGAAAAGAGAAAAGAGGAGGAAAAGCAAGAGGGCCCCTGAAAGCATATTTAAAGCAAAAACAGAATCACAGAATCACATGGGACTGGAAGGGACCTCTGAAGATCATCTAGTCAAACCCTCCTGCCAAAGCAGGTCCACCCACAGCAGGTCGCGCAGGATCGTGTCCAGGTGGGTTTTGAATGTCTCCAGAGAAAGAGACTCCACCACCTCCCTGGGCAGCCTGTTCCAAGGCTCTGCCACCCTCACAGGAAAGAAGTTCCTCCTCATGTTTAGGTGGAACTTCTTATTGTGAACATTTTGTGCTTGTGTTTACATGTATTGTAAACATCCTTGTGTTTTACAAGCAGGCAGCATTATAGTGAGACACCACCACCTGCCTGTCCAACTGCAAAAAACCCTGGGCACGCAGGAGTTCTGCCATGGAGGAAATTGTTTCAGTTGAGTCCTAGAGAACCGTCAGGGCCTTGAGGGCTGCCAGCCCAGGGCTGGTGTTCCTAGGGCTCCCCACAGCCCTGGGCCCCATGTCAGCCCCTTCCCCAGACCTCCAGCTCCCCATAGCCCTGCCTGGCCATGGGCCCCAGCATGCCAGGCCTGCACATGGGTCCCACTAAGCCATGGGTCCCACCAAGCCAAGGGTCCCACCAAGCCACGGGTTCCACCAAGCCCGGCCTACTCATGGGCCCATGTCCTGGCCTGGGTCTGTCTTCCTCCCCAGGGAGGTGCCTGATACCTGGAGCTTCCCTGGTGCCCCCAGCTGCCCTGCAGCCCCCTGCCATCCCGGGGAGACCCTGGTGCTCCCGGCCCACAGGGAACAGCTTTTGCTGCTCTCTGACATTAACTTGGTGTTTGTTTTCTTCATCTTGGTAGTTGAAGCAGTGAATGAAAATGTAGTCTTGCCATTCAAATCAGAGGAGAATGGTGACAAAACCAGAAGGAGCAGGGTGGCAGAAGCTTTCAGGTATCAGAAGTTGCAACATAATCATAAATATGAAAATGCCACGCCGAAAAACCAATCTGAACTCAAACCCTCATATTTCTGATTAGCACTCCACTTGAATTTACAGCCATTGAGTTACTAATGACTTAACAAGAGCTGGCTTTACATAATTTTGGTTCAGGAAAGAATTTCATCATGAGAATTTTATCATGGCATTGTCTGGTGTAAGTTGTTTGATCCAGAAACGTTCACTGAAAAATAAGAATATCCCTGAAAAGTTATCTGAAATAATCTCCTGGGAGCCAATTTCTTTGAAGCGAACTGTTATGTACTCTTTCCCTTCAAAAATTTTAAAGGACAATCTGTAAAACTGTTTCTAACTCTTTACTAAGAGTAAGAAAACAGTTTGTAGAAAGAAAGAAAAAATTACTAAAGATGCTCATTATTATCTTCCTCCAGGGCAAGCCAAGAGTTGTTTTCAATTGACATCCTTGCTGGCAATGCTGTTTCATGCAGTGTTGCAGTGCAGGAAGTACATGTGATATAGTTAAAAAACATTTCAGATGACAGTTTAGATTTTTCTCTTTGCTGTTGATAGGGAGAGGTATTTAAGTGTGATGTCTAAGCTAGACCTTATAGCACGTGATCTGAATGCTGTATCTCTTTTTCTTCATTAGATGAAGTACCTGGTGTTTGATAATGTGGGTAGCAGGTAGTCTTCATCACTCATTGCTCTCTTAAACATAGTGATTTCAGGCATAACAATAAGCGGCTGGGATGCAGGAATGCAATTTTTTTTCACTTTATTTTTGCTTGGATTGATTAAACTTCCCTCCATAAGCAAATGATACCTCGCCTCTCCTCCCACAAATGTAAAAAGGTACTTGACTCTTAATAGGCTGTTTCACTGCTGGAGGAACAAGAAAAAACCTGAAAGCAATACATTTAAAAAAATAATGTTTTTCAGTTGCTATGTTACTGTCTGCAAATGTAAAACACGTGGAAACACTGAGCAGTAAGAGCCAAGCAGAGTAGAAGATACCTTTACCTCTTAGGAGCCTGTTAAAATGTCTTTCACTTCTCTGAGTAGTCAGTCAGCGGATGGCAACTTGTTACCTCTGTAAGTGATGCCTTTCTCTGCTGTTTCTCAACAGTGCTAAAAGTGTTTTGCACGTCATCCTTCAAATCTGTGTGACTGCAGAAGTGGGATAATGCTTTATGATAACACTTAACCCAGGTATATGTGAATCTCAAGTAAGCATAGTGGATAAGTTCTCCAGGTGAAAAAAACTCAATTCAAATTCAATTATCAATTCAATCATTCAATTATCAATCCAAATATCTTGCTAAACTTTATACGTTGGTTTTGGATTTATTTTTTTTTCTTTCCAGCCCAGCTGGTGCCCTGCTTTCCTGCCCGCAATATGCACCTGACTTACCAGATGAGCAATGAACATTTTTGGACTGGGGTTCCAGCTCCATTGAGTGAAAACTCTCCTTATTCTACGACACCAAGTAAGAAGAGCTGTGGGACCTTGGGAATGAGTTACGGTTTGATGCCCTCCATTAGTGAAAAGCATGGGTGTGAATATCCACATGAACTCTTAGGGATAGTCTGTCCAAGGAACATCTTCATTAATATAGAAGTATTTTGGCAGAATCCCATTGTGCTTGCTGTGACACAGTTGTGACTGGGGATAAACAAGTGGCGCAGCTGAGAATACTGTGGTTTCCAAGAAAATGGAAAATAAATCTGTATGTACTTTGGTCAAATCTTGTCAAACTGGTTGACATATCTGATAGTCAGAATTAGACTATCCATGCACCATGGAAACTGTTTCCATAGTGAAAATCTCTGAGCTCAGAGACAGTTCTCTCTGGATTAAATCCAAGGATTCAGACTGATAATCTGGAGCTTTCTCTAACAGCTGGGAGGGCCAATACTTAAGAAGAAATTGCCATGCAGCTATCTGTTGTACCATCCTATTACTGGAATATATTCTTACCTTCCAGATCAAGAGAAGTGCCATGATGTTTCCTTTCATTCCACGCATCTTTGGTGTTCAAAATGCCATCAGGCATTTTAGAGGCAGTTGTACATTCTGTAAATATTCTCAGTTACCTGCCAGAAATACAAGTAATTGATGGCACCCCTTTCTAGAACAGCCATAATGTAGTCTTCCTCTGTAACACCTCAAAAAGGCTAGTTAGCCTATTGCAGAGAAACTGCTTTTAACTCATGTAGTAAGGGCGGAGAGAGTAAAAAACATATAACAATAACGTCTTTCACATTAAATACACCATTACCTGTTTGAAAGTTGATTAACAAGGAATTGTGGGATCTCAAATACTTATGGATCAACAAGTTAACAAAGTTCAGGAAGGGCACTGCTTGGGATTTGTTAAAGGCTAAATGAAAAAGATGAGTTATTTCCTAAACACCGCTCTAATATATGGAAATAAAAACTGTATTGAATTGAGTGTTCTTTGAAAAGAAGTTATTTTATGGCCTGAAGATACAATTCAACAATTTCTATTTCCTGAGAAATAAGACAGCACTTTCTAAAAGCCTACCCTGGTTCACTAGTGAAATAGGTGCAGCAATTAAACAACAACAACAAAAAAGCAACATGCAATAAGAAAAAATGAGAAATATATAGCAATGGGCACATATTTCCTACGCTTCATAAATTTTGTATTATCAGAGGACCTAAAGCAATAAGGAAAAATTTAATGGCTGACAAGACTTAAAACAAAAGGATTTAAATACAGTGGATACAGTGTAAATCTAGCAGTGGCAAAGAGCTACTGCTTGATGGATAAATTGTTAATAATAATGCAGAAATAGCAGAAGCATTCAATAGGAAAATCTGTTCTGTATTTGAAAAGAAGCAAGAAGCAACATTATATCCTTATACCACAGGAAAATCAGGAAGTCATTCCAGCAGTAACATAATTCCAGAGAAACATAAACAGTATCTCACAAGGGATTAAAAAAATACTAATCAGCATGGCTAGAGAGTCTGTAGCCTGGTCCCTGGTGATTTTAAATACTGGATTTCTGAAAAGTTTCTGGAAAAGTCGAATACTGTTCCATATTATATATTACAGAGGCAAAGTGCCTGATTCAGGTAAGCATAAACTTGTTGTTCTGATACAAGTCCTAGGAAAAGACAGAGGAGTGGTTTATACGGGGTGCAATTAGAAAAAAAAAAAGTGACGGTTGGAGTGGAAGTAATGCTAGTCAGCATGGTTTGTGAAAAAAAAAGCTACCTCAAAAAATTTAAATCAGGGATGCTTGACATTTGTTCACAAAGTATGTCACCCCTCTGGGAGTTGGGTTGATTGCCATATAGGCACAATACATTCAGGCTTTTGAGAAGTACAGTGCATGATTTCACATTGCCTGCTGTTCTGATTAGCACAAATCAAAAATAGCTGTATGAAATATCAATAAAGTGCAAATTCATAGTTTGAGAACCAGCTGACAGATAAACACAGAAAGTGCTGGCTATTAGAAAATTGTAATTAATAGGAACCATCTAAGCAAGGTTTCATAGATATAAGTATTAAGTTTGATATAGGACTTCCATTTGTGATTTGGGAGTGAATGGAAAGTCACTACTGGAAAGCATTTACTTACACACCAAATTCAACCAGTGCAATAAGCAGTGGAGCACTGAATTACACAGAATCATTTGGGTGATTGAAGTTCAGTATGACCTGCTTTTCCTGTTTGTAGATGGATATTTCATAACATCTGAGATAAGTATCCTGTATTTGATAGGATGCACATTAAATGTGGAAGGGACCATTGGCTGAGGTCGTTTAATAGGAAAATGGGACTAGCCCAGTTTCCACTACCAGGGGATGGTTGACTTCCCACTCACCCTCCACATACAAAATACCAATATTAAAGCAAAAGTTTCTAGATGACAGAAGAACGCAAAACCTATTTATGGGTATTTACACTGCTGTTGGGAGACAGTGGCTAGAATCTGGGGCCAGGAGGGACTTAACTTTTTGACTGGCCCTTGCTTCTAGCCTTCTGATGACCCTGCGCCATTTACATCATCTTGCTCAGCTTAAGTTTCCCTTTCTAGAAAAAAGGTATAGTGATACCATTTTAAAAAGAGCACTTAATGAAAAGTGAACAGTGTCAGCTAGTCTTACTGGCTCTGTATCATCTTAACTACAGCCTTCTGCAATGGATGTCACTAGTAGCTGCTCTAAAACATGTCCTTTGTAAGGAAACAGACTGACAAGACACTTAATGAATGCAAAAGCGAGGACCTCATTCGGGGTCTTGTATCTTTCCAAGCATTTGATGACATTCAAAGTTGTTTAAATGCAAAGAATCAGTATAACCATATATCACCACAGCTCACTGTGCTGTTTTTGCAGAGTAGCCCCATATAGCTGTGGAAACACACTCTGTCTTTCTAGACAGTGCAGATCATTTGTGGCATGAGATATGTAATTGCAGACCAAGCCTCAGGGTCTTCTTTCAGCAGCTGACCAGCAACTATTTACTCTGACCATCAAAACTTCTCAGTAAAAATGCCATGTTTCCTTCTTTACAATCTCTTTCATACTAAACATATGTGGATAGGTAGAGCCAATCATGTCAAAAATTATTATTTTTAAAAAATAAACCCATAAAAAAAGATCCCCCACCCGTAAGGTATACCTGATATTCCCCATTTTCTAGCTTTCCTGCAGCACATCAGCCTCACTTGCTTAAAGAGCTTGAGAAGACGCTGCCTACTTGCAAGGTCAGCGCCAAAGCAAGAGCTGCTGCAAGGGGTGATGGCTTCTTGTAGCCCAAAGAACCTACCAGCTCTGTAGGAAGGCTCTTCTAGTACCTCTATCCATCTCAGACAATATGATGCTGTGTGAGAAATCACAGAATAATCTGTCCATCCCATTAAGTTTCCTCCTGATCTGTCTGCCTAACAAACATGGACTCTGAGGTTTGAGGTTTCACGACTTTCTTACATGGAATTTGGTTTCTAAATACACCACCAGCTTCTAATCACATCTGGGAAAACTTCATTGGGGTTTGAAATTTGTAGACTCAGTTCCAGCATTTTTTTAACCCATGGTGGACTTCATCTAATTACTGAGATTATATGTGTGTATTTGAACAAACACTCACTCTCCAAGAAATATCTTAGCTTTAAAAACATAAAAATCTGTTCCGCTTTATTTCGGAATCCTCACTGTATCTTTCAATTTTATTTTATTACCCAACTTACAAAGCGGCAGGCATTTGTCTTTTAAACTGATTTATTAAGAAGGCTACTCTGACCCAGGGGAAATAATTTACTTCAATCTCCTGCCATCTAGTGTCAGAAGTAACACATTTGCACCTCCTACGTCTCCCACATGCTCCTGCAACTTTAAACTGTGTGTGACAAAATTATAAAATATTGCGGCGTTATTTTTTTGTCGGTATTTAGCACTTTAGCACAATAAAAGTAGGTATATATATATATATTTGATATATGAAAAACAGATCTTTTCTGTCTTTATTGATTCCAGCATATGCTTGAAAACCTTGCTCTCAGCCTGTGGGATGTGTTTGGCATTGAAACAAGGTGCAGGTTTGTAGCTGAGTGAAGAACAGTTTAAGAAAACCCTTTATGATCAATCCAATAAGCAGGGATGTGTTCATGTATATCTGGGGGGTAATATGAAATATATTAAACCTTTGGCAGCAAAATGTACTTAGTTAACTTCTCCACCAACTTTGAGGTGTCTTGAGAAGGTCTGTTGTTGCAGCAGCCTGGGTGAAGGTTTCCATCCCAGCAGACCAACTCCCTCATTGAAGGACCGGGCTGCCATGAAGAAATGGAGGTGGATAGGACCTTCCTGAGGCACTCCAGTATGGCCAACGCTCCCTTCAGAGTGAGGTGAGTCCTGTTAGAATCCTTCATATTTTGGTCAGTCTATTCATTCACTCTAATTGTCTATTAGTTTCCAGGTCTTATAGTTATGTTTGGCTGCATCTTTCTCTTTTTCTTCTTCCTCACTCTTTGCAATGTTTCCTTTGAAGATTCATTTTTATCATAGAATCATAGCTTTGAAGATCATTGAGTTCCAACCCCCCTGCCCTGGGCAGGGACACCTCCCACCAGACCAGGTTGCTCCAAGCCCCATCCAGCCTGGCCTTGAACCCCTCCAGGGATGGGGCAGCCACAGCTTCTCTGGGCAACCTCTTCCAGGGTCTCATCTTTTTCCTACCTGCCTTTTCCAGGTCCCTCCTGAACTCTCGCCTTCAGGCGACTGCAGTCCCTCAACACAGCAGTATCTCCATCTCCCCTCCCACTTGATTTCTCATATTACATCTTAGTCATATTCCTGTTCTTATCTGCTAAAAAAATTCTTTCTGTTCAGCAAATATCTCTTGAAAACAAGAAAAAAAATCTGAATTTTACTCATGTCACTTAGCCACGTTCAGAATCTGGTGGTCCAAAGCTCCTCTGAAGGATGGATTACTTAGTGCAGGCAATAAGCGACAAATTGTTTTCAGTGTAGACTGTGGCAATCCAAGAAGCAAATTAAACACAAGATAAGTAGGACAGAACGTTTTTTTTTATCATTACCTAAGGCTGAGGAGAAATTCATCATTTGCTGAGGTGAAGATCACCTTTTCTGGCTGCAGTTTGTATTAGCATTTACTAGAGTAATGTAATATAATGCCAATAATTTATACTAATATGATTTTTACACACTGTTAAATGCAGGTATTTTTGCAGGTATGCACACAGTGGGCTTTACATTCTAAATGGTACCAGTGAGAAGATCTGAGTTAAAAGAAAATCTTTTTGTCAGCGTTCCCAAGAAATAGGTACACAGAAAAGTACAGCTACTCAAATTACCCTTTGATCTTAGCAAATAAAGGTTAGGACTTAGTGCTTTTAAAATGTCATATCTTAGTGTGTCCCATGTCTCAGTGATTACTGGCAACTCAACAGCCTTACTCCTTTTTTATTGGGAAGGAGGGGTTCGTTGTTCCATTGAAGTTCAAATCCATAAATGTTTGCACAAGAAAGTTATTAACTGGAGGGCTGTCAACATAATACTTCATAATGGGAAACAATGTCAAGAAAACAATGTATGAATGACAATGTTTTCTACTCTTTTTCTCCCCCAGACTTCTTTATTTTAATATTTGTTCATACAGTTGCTAGTGCAGTGGGTACTGATCTCGTCTGGGACCTATTGTGCAAATAGTACTGCAAGTAGAGTGAGGAGGGAACAGTGGGAAATTGTACAAGAATTTACAGGTTAGATTAAGAAACTTGTTGGGGAAAAAGCTGTCCATGGAGCCATCTGGACTATTGCCATTATACCTG
Source organism: Calidris pugnax (assembly GCF_001431845.1). NCBI lineage: Eukaryota > Metazoa > Chordata > Aves > Charadriiformes > Scolopacidae > Calidris > Calidris pugnax. Next base: position 3,464,146 of record NW_015090814.1, read on the forward strand.
TAGGTAAGGTTCTCAGCCTTTTCTCATAGGAGTGCTCCAGCCCCTAATCATCTTGGTGGCCCTTCACTGGAAGTGCACTGGTTTAACTGTATTTGTGCCCCCAAACTGTACCTAGTATTCTAGATGCCATCTAACAAGCGACAAGCAGAGGGGAATAATCACTGCCCTCAACCTACTGGCTCCACTGCTATTAATGCAGCCCAGGATCCTCCTTCCTTGTGTACTTGCTAGGCTTTGGATTGACAGTCCCTTCAAATTTGCTGCCACTGTTTCACTATTATTTGAGCTCAAAGGGTCTGAGGTCTCAAAACATGACGTAACATTGACCTGAAGAATATATTTTAATTTTGGTGCAAGGTGGCCTGGCATCGTGGGGAGACAAAGTTTTAACAGACTCCTATAAATACAGTATCGCTGCACTGATGAGCTCTTCTAACCCTGGCTATTTGGCAAATACCCCATCACTTACTTTCCTTAAAAATTTATCTCCCTTTGAACACTGAAGTTTTATACATAAACTGATATATATCTAGACTAAGGCTACATTTTAACACTTATGCCAGCCAGTAAGACTCTTGTGATGAGTAGGCAGATGTCAGTGTGCTTTTGTGTCAAGGAAGCTGTGTGGGAAGGAAATTAGAGAATTAATAGAGCCATGGATCTTCCCAACACTTGTGGTTGAAGAGAGAGATCATAGGCAAAGATCACCCATGAACTGTTCCTTTCCCTTTAGCAAGGGAAAACTGGAAGAGGTTTGTGTCTAGACTAAGCCACAGAGTCTTTTCCAGGCTGCTGTTCCACAACGTGTTTCATAGAATCATATAATTGCCTGGGTTGGAAGGGACCTTTTAGATCATCGAGTCCAACCATCAACCTAACACTGCCAAAACCACCACAAAACCATGTCCCTCAGCACCACGTCTACCTGTCCTCTGAGTACCTCCAGGGACGGTGATTCCACCTCTTCCCTGGGAAGCCTGTTCCAACGCTTGACAACCCTTTTGGTGAAGAAATTTTCCTATTATCCAATCTAAACCTACCCTGGCACAATTTAAGGCCATTTCCTCTTATCCTATTGCCTATTTCTTGAGAGAAGAGACGAACTCTCCACCTCTCTACACCTTCCTTTCTAGGAGTTGTAGAGAGCAATAAGGTCCTCCCTGAGCCTCCTTTTCTCCAGTCTAAACAATCCCAGCTCCCTCATTTCATGTTCCTCTCCTTTCTCAGGACTGCCTAAAGACAGACTAGGAGCAGCACTGTAGGAAAACCAAGGTCACCACTGACTGATGTTTCTAGCCCGTGACTCTTTTAAACACTCTTTTTTCTCTACTTGCCACAGAGCTATTCTTTGAACTGAGCTGCAAATGGATAAACACGTGTATTCAAATTAAACTTCAAAAACCACAAAATCCATTGAAAATGGAAGTAGGATGAGCTCTCCCTTGGTACATTCCCTTGGCCCAGCAGCAGCCTGACTCAACTCTGATACTTTTTGCATGTTCTGCCCAACTAGTTTGTATAAACTAAAATTCACAGTGACCTATAAGTTGTATAGATTGTGCCTGGGATTTAGAAGCAGGACATGTCTCTTGGATAAATTCCATGGAAAAGGCATAGTGAGCTTTGAGAAGGCACCACTAAGTCTTTTGGTTACTTTCTAAGCACCTGCAGATAAATCTATTTCCTTTAAATTAGAATGATGGCAAATGAGAGTATTTAGCACCTAATTTAGCCTATGCATAATTAAGTCTCTGGTTAATTTTAAGCAGAAGCCTGGTTTCAACTCTATATATGTATACATGCTATTTATTTGCTACATTCAGATTTTAGCATGTGATAAATAAGTTGGTAAAATAAATGGTTTTCTGGAAATGCAATAATCACCTCTAGCTCTGGCAACCATGTTTTCTTGAACAATATTTGGTATCCCTGTGACACTGGAAAGAAAATCCTCAAAACCAAAGGAAACAAAATGCCAAAACTGTGTTGGAGACCACATTATCAGCTGCTGTAGGAACCTAAGACAATGTGCTGAGAAGGGAGCAGCATCATGCTGCTTTTATACCACATGGATATCAGTCAAATTAATTTTTGCCAGCTTCTTAAAAAGCTTTGCCAAAGAATGGTTGCAATAATCCCTATGCCTTTTTCTTATCTTTTTTATGGGAAACATCATTTAATATACCTAGGAAGAAATTCTTTGCTGCGAGACATTGGAACAGGTTGCCCAGAGAAGTTGTGGATGCCCCATCCCTGGAGGGGTCCAAGGCCAGGCTGGATGGGGCTTTGAGCAACCAGTCAAAAATAATGGAAAAAACAAAAAAAAAATCCCACAAAGCCGCAGTTGTTCTTCCTACCATACAAAAGCATTTCTTAGAGGAGCTTTTGCATCTTGTTCATTTAAGCCTTGTAAGACTAATAATCCTGGGCTTCCACTGGGACTCCTCTAGAGGGAGATGCAGGGTGAGTAAAGTTGGTCTTGTGTTGAACTCTGCCCAAGAAAACTTTTCTTTTGCTGCTGAACAACAAGGGAGCTTGGAGACAGTAGTCTTCACAGGATAATTTTGGGTTTTAGGCAATCCCTTTGAATTTCTTCCTGTTGTTTGCAGAGTTTTAATTGCTTTATGAAATAATTTATCTATTATCAAGGCCTGAAGATTTGCTAGGAGTAGCTCCCTGAGCTGTATTTAAGAAGATACTAATATAGATGCAAATAATAGTCATTATGGACATAAAAATCAGTTAGTAACACATTTTAGGTTGGGTAGACAATGATCAACCATCTATCTATTACCATCTATCTACTTTTTCATAGAATCATAGAATGGTTTGGGTTGGAAGGGACCTTAAAGATCATCCAGTTCCAACCAACCCCCTGCTCTGGGCAGGGACACCTCCCACCAGACCAGGTTGCTCCAAGCCCCATCCAGCCTGGCCTTGAACCCCTCCAGGGATGGGGCAGCCACAGCTTCTCTGGGCAACTTGTTCCAATGACTCACCACCCTCACAGGAAAGAATTGCTTCCTGAGATCTCATCTCAATCTCCCCTCTTTCAGTTTAAAACTCTTACCCTTTGTTCTATCACTATATTCCCTGATCAAAGGGTCCCTTCCCCATCTCTCCTGTAGGCCCCCTTCATTCTTGGAGAACTATGTGAGATATGCTGGTAATGTTGATTCAGTTGGCCACATCAACAAAGCTGTCAGCATTGCAAGCCTTGGCCACCACAGAAACCGCTGCCTAAACTGGGTTTAAACAAAGCTCACCCCTGGAAGAGGTGACTGCAGGCCAGGGCTGATGGCTGTTGATAAGACAGTGTTGGGAGGTTGGTGCCAGTTCTGCTCAAGCTGAACCTTTCTGTGAATTCACCCAGGAATACAGTCACCAGGGCTGTCATTCACACGCTCTTCTGTAGCTCTAACTTGACTGAACATTTAAGAGAGAGAAAAAAAATACCCAACAGATTTCTGACAGACCGTCAATGCTCTTGTTTCATAACCATCTGGGAACAAGGTGACTTGTCACAAGAGAGACTTCTGGCAGTGTAGCTGAATCATTGACCTTGTAGACTTCAGCGCCTGGAGTATGCAATGTAAGCTGGGCTATGTACTAAACCACAATGCTCCTTGTAAGAAAAACTTATTTATGTTTTTGGGCAAAGTTCTCTTTTTAATTCACACTGTGTGCTGAATCACTGATACGTCTGGTTGCATAGGATTTAAATCCCCATAGAATATGTGCAAATGTACATCGTGCTGTTTTTTAATTTGAATTTCTCTATCTCACTAGGTTCTGCTTGAGCACCCTGCTCCAAATGTTAAAAGAACATATTAGATATTACATTTTTTTTATCTCTCACCTGAAGCTGAACTGTCTTTTTTTTTCCCCAATATTGTCATTATTTATAGATGAAATGTCAACACAAGGAAAACATATACAGTATTAGCTGTCTCCTTGTACTCAGCAATCTCAATCATTCTGTGATTGTGTGATACGCATATGGGGTAGCTGCCATTACCCCAAGTCCCTGTGGGGAGCAGACCAGCATGGCTGAGTTAGGTTTGGAGGACTAATGTGTGACATGGCTGGGCAAAGCTAGAGATGAAGGCTGCTTCACAGCAAAGCTGTAGCAGCAGCCAGGGAGATACGGGAGTCTTTGGGGTAATAGATAATCATAGAATCATGGAATGGTTTGGGTTGGAAGGGACCTTAAAGATTATTGAGTTCCAACCCCCTGCCCTGGGCAGGGACACCTCCCACCAGAACAGGTTGCTCCAAGCCCCATCCAGCCTGGCCTTGAACCCCTCCAGGGTTCAAGCCACAGCTTCTCTGGGCAACCTCTTCCAGTGCCTCACCACCCTCACAGCAAAGAACTTCTTCCTAACGTCTAATCTAAACCTACCCTGCTCTATTTTAAAACTCTTACCGCCCATCCTATGGCTCCCCTCCCTGATCCAGAGTCCCTCCCCATCTCTCCTGGAGCCCCTTTAGGGACTGGAAGGGGCTCTAAGGCCTCCCCAGGAGCCTTCTCTTCTCCAGGCTGAACAACCCCAGCTCTCTCAGCCTGTCCTCATAGGAGAGGTGCTCCAGCCCTTGAGCATCTTCATGGACCTCCTCTGTAATGGAGGTGTTGGCTTGGGACTGGCACCAGGTCTCAGTGCCACAGAAGGCACACGTGGCCAGCAAGGCAGCCCCTGTGCTGGGCATCGCAGGGGGGCTGCACTTCTCTGCCCCAGCATCAAGGAGGGGGAGTGAGCCAGGACCGTGTCTTACTGCTTTTGTGCTTTCTCCTCCCTTGGAAACCTCTGCCAAAAGCTAAACCCGTGACTTGGAAGTGGCACTTTTGAGCACGATTCATCTCAGATGCACAGAGAAGTGTGAAAAATTTAAGTGTGCACGGTTAAACAACAGCCTTTAAATAATCTAGAATCTATTTTTACCACCATGATCACTAATAAACATCCCAATTCAAATCACTCACGTCTTCAGCTGCTGAACTATGACTTAGGTGACAGTTAAATTTCTCCTACTGCATTTTAAAATAATGTATTTCAAAATTTATGTATTTTAATGCATAAAACTTAAACTTTGGGTTAAACAAGCTCGTCTAAGTATTCCATTATTTGAAAAAACATCTTTTGAAAACTGATGACTCCTCAGACAACCTATGGTTATTTTCCTGTCATCTGTCTGAAGACCTAGTGGAAATCCTGGAAGCCTCTCAGTTAATGGAAAGGAAAGAAAGAAAGAGGAGAAGCAGTTGGTGAAAGAGAGGGGCCACAGCAAAAGTGTTACTGGGAGAAACCAAAGCTAACCTGCAGAAAAGGCCTTTGGGGTCCTGGTGGGCACCAAGTTGACCATGAGCCAGCAATGTGCTCCTGCAGCAGAGAACACTAACGATGGCCTGGACTGCATTAGAGGAGTGTTACCAGCAGGAGGAGGGAGATGATCCTGCTCCTCTGCCCAGCTCTGGTGAGGCCAGAGCTGGAGTGTTGTGGCCAGGTCTGGGCTCCTCAGTAGGAGAGATGGGCATTCTGGAGAGAGTCCAACAAAGGCCAATTAAGATTATTAAGGGACTGGAACATCTCTCCTATGAGGAAAGGCTGAGAGAGCTGGGACTGTCCAGCCTGGAGAAGAGAAAGCTGAGGGGGTTCTCATCAATGGATATAAATACCTGAAGGGAGGGTGCAAAGAGGACAGAGCCAGGCTTTTTTCAGTGGTGCCCAGTGACAGGACAAGAGGCAATGGGCACAAACTGAGTCACAGGAGGTTCCCTCTGAACATCAGGAAACACTTTTTCACTGTGAGGGTGACTGAACACTGGCACAGGTTGCCCAGAAAGGCTGTGGAGTCACCATCCTTGAAGATACTCAAGAACTGTCTGGACACGGTCCTGGACAACTGTCTTTTGGTAGCCCTGCTTGAGTGGAGGAGTTGGACCCAATGATCTCCAGAGGTCACTTCCAACCTCAACCATTCTGTGACTCTGTGAACCTGTCAGCAGCTCTCTTAGATGGCTTACCTGACTTTCAAAAGCCCTTATGAACCCTTTTCTTTGCTGATTTAACAATGCTGCCAAAGAACTTTCCAGTTAGCTTTTCAGAGTAGAGCTGCCTATGACATGCAACAGAGGATCAGCAATGCAGATAGTCTCAGTAAATCTGTAGACCTCATTTCTCTGATGCACCCATTTCTCTTCATAGAAAAGAGCTTAGTCACTGTTTTCACTATTTGGGTTGTCACTTTCCAAATTGCTTGGAGTTCTCATCTCTGCAAAGTGTTCTCAAGATTTTTGTCACCGCCTGCATTTCTCAAAACTCTTGGGAACATCACACGGTATTCTGATCACCATTCCATCACTTTAGTGAAATATCCCCTTTGAATACATGTCACTTCTCAGATTATTGTTTATAGGTACTGATTTTCTGGCATCCTTGCAGTTGTTTTTTCCCTGCCATATTTTCACTTCAGTGGGACTTAGTATTACCTTGCAAGGCTGCAGATCTTAAAGAAAAAAATTGCCAGAACTTTCAAGAAAGAAAAGTACCCTTTTCTTTTAATTTAATTTTTTTTTAAACACGGGCAAACCCAGCCTCAGCCAATTCTGACGACCCAGCTGCATTGTTTTTATTGAAACCTGTTCCTTTCCTTTTCTTGCCCCTCCTCCCTAGATTTCAAGCTGACATGATACTTGGCCTGGAAACAAAATCTAAGGGCAAGCTACTGATACTTGGCAAGGCTATAAACAACTAAACCCAACATTTTATGTGGAAATTGATAAACTTGTTAATAGGTGCTGCTAGTGCCATCTACCATAGGAAGAAAGCGATGCACCGCAGAAGGAAACTGAATAAGGCTGATCTTGTTTTCTGCTACTGCCATGGAAATCAGTGGAATCCACAAGTCTCTGAAGCTCTTTATGGACCCTTTCTTCTGCTGAATCCTGCTTTTGCTCTGATTTTGCTGCAATGAGAGAGATCAAACAAAAAGACCAGTATTCTCGAGCCTGGGTCCTCTTGTGCTAATAGAAGAGTGGAGAATAGGCGCAAACCAGAATATGGCATCAATGCACAAGTGTGAGTCTCAAAGGGAAACAAGAAGAGCGCTCTCCTTTCTAAAGCTGACCTGCTCAATGTGATTGGATGGCCGGTGAGGGAAAACTTTCCTGGGTTCATTCTGTAGTGTTCCCAGTTGGCTCTAAAAGATGCCCAGATAAAAGAACCGAAAGCTCAGATAGACATCGACTGAATTTGAAATTCCCTAAAGTACATTCCTCTTCTACCCTTTCTAAATTCTACAGCTATTTACTTCTAGCTGCTCCTGAAAGTTAGCTTCAGTGTCTATGCTGATAAAAGGTATAAAATCATTCTTGTAAATTAGAAATACTGAAATCTGGCAGCTTGCTCCATAAAGAATTGTATTGCACAGGCAGGCATCCATCTGTTCCCCGATGTGTACTTAAAAATGGGCAATGCCACAAAAGCTAACTCCTGAATGAAGCAATTGAAAAGCACTGTGCTTTCTGGTTCCTGGGAGTCAGGAGAAACGAGAGCCACACCGAGGCACAGACTCAGCTGGGGAGCAGGAGGGCTCTGGTGGAGCCTTTTGCAGCCCTGTAGGAAGGTTATCCTGCTGGCACGGGGCATCTTGTACCCATGGTCTGCCCTTAGACATTGGCAATGAATGCAGACTGTGGGCTGAACCTTCAGTTTCACCACAGCGTTGAACTCCAGACTGTGTTATCCCTCGTCACATCTGGAGATAGTCATGCAATGCAACTGCTCTTCTCCAATACAAGCTTGGTTCTATTTCCCATCAAAGTTGTTGGCCAAGATCCCCTGATTTCAGTGGTAACACAGCTGACTATACAGACTGAAATCCTAGACTCTCAGGATTTGATTTTCCTGTTGAATGTCCATCTGCTCATTGTGAGAGCATTGTGGGATGCAGGCTTCTCTGACAGGGGAGAAATAAAGAATAATTTACCCTCTTCTGAAGTTCAGATTTAAAATATGGCGGAAACAATGCATGTATTGTGTTCCTTGATCAGTGGCAGGGCTTGTTTCCTCACACTGTAGTAAACCATGCTAATTAAGAGCTTCTGATCTTTTTCCTAATGACTCTCAGAATTAGTTGCAAATCAATTAATTGGGAAAGGAGGTGGAACGGAATGTGGTTTTTTTGGACTGGGCTGAATGTGGTTATTGACCCAAGCTTTTAGCCCTACAGTTCTAGAATGAAGCAGCCTTCCTGTGGCATCCCTTTGAGTACATTTGATTTTGCCTTTAAAAAAAAACAAAACAGACAACTACTAAATCCTAAATTCAGAGATAAATCAGCTACTTAACTTGAATGATAAAGAAAAAGAAAAAGAAAAAGAAAAAGAAAAAGAAAAAGAAAAAGAAAAAGAAAAAGAAAAAAAGAAAAGGGAGGAATTGGTTGTAGAGAAACTCTTATTTTCATATGGAGTGATCAAGAGTATTGATGCTCAAAGGGTTTTATTTGGAGAATATTTGCAGACCTGTTCTTGCCCAATGTGTCAACTGTATTGAAGTGACTCTTTTCTGCAGCTTATATAAATGTTCTTTCTGGTAGTCAACATTTGGATGTTTTACCAGTCAGCTTAAAAAATATATATACTAAATTTACATGAGTTATAAATTATTTAAATTACTTATAAATGTCCATTAAAAACCTCTGTATACTTTGTTTTCATGTTAAAATACTTGGCTTGATTCTGAAGTAGCTTAAGGCCTTCATTAATTGAAGTGTTTTTCAATCATAGTGGATACGAAGACTAAGTTTGTAGCTGAAATTATGAAGTTTAACCGATGAGATATTTTGATGTAAAAACATGAACATGTATTGCCTAATGATAAGAGGAGCTAAAATTTGAATTTAAAGTATACACACTGCAAAGTGTTAATGTTTTTATCCCTGCTTAATTGTAAATCAGTTCTATAAATGCTTAAATATGTGCCTAAGTATGAATTCCTGTAGATCCACTTCTGTGTTTGAACTCAAGGTAATTGAAGTGTTTTTCAATCATAGTGGATACGAAGACTAAGTTTGTAGCTGAAATTATGAAGTTTAACCGATGAGATATTTTGATGTAAAAACATGAACATGTATTGCCTAAGAAGTGTTTTTCAATCATAGTGGATATGAAGACTAAGTTTGTAGCTGAAATTATGAAGTTTAACCGATGAGATATTTTGATGTAAAAACATGAACATGTATTGCCTAATGATAAGAGGAGCTAAAATTTGAATTTAAAGTATACACACTGCAAAGTGTTAAAGGTTTTATCCCTGCTTAATTGTAAATCAGTTCTATAAATGCTTAAATATGTGCCTAAGTATGAATTCCTGTAGATCCACTTCTGTGTTTGAACTCAAGGATGTACAGAGTCTTTACAGGGTGTGGGAAAACAATCTGCTGGGTGTGTATATATATTCTCTTATATTGTTGCTTTGGATTTCTTTTCTGACACAATTCCACGAGAGGGCAGTACGCAGCAAGAGTAATGGCTGTTGCATTTTACTTAAAGTTACTTCAACCGCTATCTAAACAGTCAAAAAAATAAGGAGGTTGGTCCCCATATCGGTCGTGTGTGGTATTAAGAAACAAAAAAAAACCTTGAATCAAGTCTGCAAAAATGATGATATTTAGTGTCATTTTAGGTGAACTTTGTCTTCTGACGTTGAAATCTGTTGTTATACTTGGTCCCTGTTTTTCACAACTACAAATTCTGTGTATTTATTGAAATGAGGAAGCGAGATAGATTCAGAAAATAATTATGATACTAAAGGTGGTGTGGCCATAATGCAAAAAGCAAATATAATGAAATAAAATCTGTGAAAATTAGTGATAATCAATAATCACAACAAACCCAACAGTTGTTTGGCTTGACATCAATTTGGCAACTGAGAAGTTCCTACAGTACGTAGTTTTGTACTTGGGCAATGACATTTTTGACACAGTCTCATCCTGTTAAAAAACTGATGAATTCAAATATTGTTGTAGGAACTGGAACAACCAAACTATTTAAATCTGATCAGAGTTTCTAATTTAGACCCAAAGTCTTGGTATGCTATGTTTCTGAGTGTAGCATTTCATTAATCAATGATTAAATCACCTGTGCTTGTGACAATAATACGTTGGCTTTGCAGTGTTGTGGTGATGAGAAGGATGCACCTGACGTACGATAAAAATTCAGCGTGCCTTTGTGATTGAATTATTTTAATTCTGAGTATTAATGGAGTGAAATTTGTCTTCCCTAATAGAAGTTGACTTTCTGAATATTACCTAGTTAGTGAGCTAATGAAACTACACCAAGACAAAATGGCAAATTGTCCTTTAAGCATTTCTCAGACACAACCAATATTTTTGTGTGCTCCACACACTTTTCTTTCCCATGGTAGAAGATGCCGTACCTCATTTGTCACACATGAATCTTGATGCTTACCTTCGGTGAGAACAAGTATGGATAGATACCTACCAGAGGTTCCTAACCTTAGCCTTTCTGACAACTTCTGTCCATCCACTGAAATGATGAACACAGATGTTTTCTTGCAACAAAATCCTACAATATGTCAAATGACCAAAGTTCTATGGATAGGGTCTGCATGATGTGTAACACGTGTCATGGTTTGGGCCAGGCTGGCCAATGGCAAGACAACAGATACTCTCCCCCACCTCTTCTTCCAAGGAGAAAAAGAAGAGAGACGAAGAGATTTATGAGTTTAGGAAAAAACTAAACTAATTTAATGACATATTTTTAATAAAAAAGAAAATAATGAAATAGATAGAGTATATAAAAATATACTCTATAAAAAGTTCCCAGGAAGGTGTCACCTGCAAACACTGGGAAAGTTCCCGGCTGGACTCAGTGAATGAGAACTGGATTTCAGAACTCACTGATAGGGATCAAAGGTAGACAAACTCACAGAGTCCTCCTCATTGAAAAAGAATCCTTGAAGATGAGTTGAAGAAGACGAGCCAACCTAAGCCACTTTGATCCCTCAGCTTTTATGCTGAGCATATAAGCTGAAGAAGAGGAGCCAATCTAAGCCACCTTGATCCCTCAGCTTTTATGCTGAGCATGGCAGATGGGATGGAACACCTTATTGGTCAGTTTGGGTCACCTGACCTGTCCACTCCTCCCCATAGGTGTGACCCCTCCATGGGGTAACCAACCAGGTCAGCTGATCATGGTTCCCACAGCAACAAGGATAAGTAAGAGCCTCTCTCACTGAACAGGCTCTGCTCCATCCCAAACCAGGACAACATGAATCAGAGGCTCATCGGTGCAAAACGAGGTGTCAGGTGAGACAGGGGCACTCTATTATCTGGATTTTCTGAATGATATCCTCAACCTCACCCAAATGAGTGCCAAAACTTATTGAGAAAAGCATGATGGACCTTTTGACAACCCTTTGGTGCTCTTATGACAGATTGATGTTGCTCCACGGTGCTCGGTTCATATTTTTTTTTTCTTTTTTATTCAGTTGGTGACAGACCTGAAGACATAAATGTTACAGCTCCTAGACATCATGAGCGGAGAAGGAAGAGTTCAGCTCCAGATCGTTTTTTTTCAGTAACAAGAGGACTGCTCAGGGCTTGAGGTTAGTACAAAACTGTGAAAAAACTGCTTTTGCAATTTTTCCCTTGAAATGGTCTCATTTAAGAAGAAGAAGAAATCTTTATGAACAATTAATTGAAATTGTGAAAGAATGAATGACCGTATAAAAAAAAAAAGTAAGTTTTAATTTGATTTTTTTTGGACCAAAAAGGTAACAGTAGTCTTGTAGCTGAGAATTTGGCTTTTATAATTTATTTGAAGGTTTTAATATTTATAATTCTTGTTAATTTTGTATTTTCCTGATGTTCCAATATTACAGTTTTAATTCACTTTAATCTGTATATGAATAATTGATCAGTAGCTTTTATATGGTGTCAGTCCAGTGGAAGTACACAACGTACCCAAACTTTTTACATGAAAGATGAGCAGTTCTGCCAACAGAAGATGATTAATCAAAAGAAATTGTAAATTATGTATGACACACTTCTTTTTCCTTCTTCCTCAATAACTATGCAAGTGACATTAAGTGACATTTTTACCATTAAAGGATAAGTAAGTTAATATAAGAAGTCCTGATTAAAATCAGAAAAAAATAAAAGTGGAAGTAGGATATTGTATTGTTTGATACATGTAGTTTAATCTACAGCCTGTTGATAGAAATAATTCTCCTAATCATTATTGGCAGCACAAGTATAACGGATGGAACATGTTCCAGAAGAAAAACAATTTTTTCTGAGTCATTTCTATTTGAAGTGAGTAAAGAAATTAGTATCTGGGGGTGAATGTGTTGAGGTGGCAGCGTTGTTTTTATCATGGCTTCTGTATGTGGAAGAGACACATTAAGCAAGACAAAAGAACAGAAAAATAACTAGAGGAAACCAAGGCAGATCCTATATTTGTAGAGTCAGGAGCAAGGACAGGAGAGGACTGAGACCATTGCCTCATGATGCCATACGCTTAATAACTGTTGTATCTATGACTGTCAAGGCTTTCCACAATATTATCTTGATTTTTTTCCTTGAGATTTAAACATAGACTAAAATGGTTTTGAATGTCAGAGTTAGCAGTATGTCTTTGCTTTGCTTAAGAACACAATTAGCTGGATGAGCTATACAGTCAGAAAAATATCTTACTGTAAATTAATTGTTTTGAACGTGTGTCTTATTCTGTTACAAATTATACATCTGTTGAACTTTACTGGTGCGAGTAGTACTTTTTAAAATCAGTGGTGCTACTCTTGGAGGTAGAGATAAAACTGTATGGATGCCCAAAGTCAGCGCATTAGTCTACAGGTGTTCTCTGAACTGAAGGCAACAACAGGGTGGTTTAAAACAATAGAAAAAGATTGATTCCTCCAGCTCCAGACTGAAAGCACACTTCAAAAGACAATGTTGCATGACATAACTATAATATCTGAACTGTCAAGAGCTAGCAAGATGGCCTCTGCAGACTGAAGTGTTGGGAACAACTTAATATTCAACTAAATCTCTGGGGTTTTTGAAACTGAAGAATGCCCTTGAACTAGGTAAGTACAATTTGGAATTTTTTTCCATCAGGGGATACACTGGACAATAAAAAAAGAAATAAAATGAGATATTGTGAAACTTGTGGTGGCAAGAAAAAGACTCGTGTTGAGATAAAGGCAGATTAATAAGTGAAAGAGGGGAAAAAAGAAGAAAAGAAAACAAGTGATGTAAAAGCATTCACTCATCGCACAGACCGATGCCCAGTCCCTGAGCAACGGCTGCCTTGGAAAAACGCCCTCTCAGTTTGGTTGCTGAGCGTGACATCATCTTGACATTAGAGGGGGTTGGACTGGATGACCTTTAAAGGTCACTTCCAACCCAAACTAATTCTATGATTTTATCTGGTGAGAAATATCTTTTTGCTCAGTTGGGGTCCACTGTCCCGGCTGTGTCCCCTCCCAGCCCCTTGCCCACCTCCATCCTTGGGGGCTCTTCGGGGGACAGAGCGAGGAACCGAAAAAGCCTTGATGCTGTGCACGCACCGCTCAGCAACAGTTCAAAGACTGGTGTGTTATCAACACTTTTTTTGGTCACCAGTGCAAAACACAGCACCACACGGGCTGCTCTGATGAAAATTAACTCCATCCCAGTCAGTCTCAGTTGACAGAGATGTCAACACTGTGGCTCACGTGCGTTTCCACGCTTAATAAATGATGAAAATTAACTCCATCCCAGCCAGCCCCAGTACACCTGTAAAAGCTGACAGAGATGTCAACATTGTGGCTCACGTGCGTTTCCACGCTTAATAAGGACCCTATGGCTTAGCTATTTAAAAAGAAAATAAACGAGAGAAGAAGATGTGAGCTCATGCTTTTATTTTGCGCTTATATTGAAAACTTGACTGTTATCTGTAATGAGGAGTGTGGACTCAGGCACTTAATTCAAGATCACAGATAAAAATCCATACTCCCTAGTGAATATGGAAGAATATGGCAAATGATAATTGGACAGTTTTAATTTCTTATCTGCATGTCTATTCTTACTTGCTCTTCAGCTCTTGATGCTATCACTTTGTGTTCATACAGAACTCGGAGAGGTTGGTTTTTTGTGAGAAAATGTCAAAAAAATGCTTATTTGTTATTTAGTTATTTAAAATGTTTTAGTCATCCGTTTGGAAATATAACCAAAACAAATACATTTTTGGAATAGATGGTTCATTTCCCAGACTAGACAGCTCTGGAAGACCTATAAATACACTGGATGTGTCTGTTCCTCTACTGGGAAATCAAATAATGTTAAAATACATGTTGAAGAGCTGTGATGATTGATATCTAAAATGTTGTGGGTTAAGTTCCTACACTGTGTAAATCAGTCTGGAAGCTATGAAAAATGTGATCAAACAGCATCTGATACATAGCTAATGACCAGAGAGAGGCACCATCACCACTTCACTTCTTTTTAGTACTCAAGATGCTCTTAAATGTTATTCTGCCCTAATTACAGTTGCTACAACAATATTACAATATTGGCAGTGGCTCATCTACATTTAAGACATATTTTCCAGTGGCATATCAATAAGCTCTTGTTCCTTCAGCTGTGTTCCACGAAATGACTCAACTTGTTCTGTGATTTACTCAAGTGTTCCTCATGAACATTTTTCATAGTTCTCACATATTTTTAGTTTTGTGAACTGTGCTGGTGATCACGACAACTGTTTCTGCTTCAGAGCTACTCTTTTTGTCACTCTGGACCAGATGGACCAGCCCTGAGGAGAAAGACTTGGGAGTGTTGGTGGATGAGAAGCTTGACAGGAGCCGGCAAACTGGGTTGGCAGCCCAGAAAGCCAACCCCATACTGGGCTGCAGCAAAACCAGCACGGCCAGCAGGGTGAGGCGGGGGGGATTCTGCCCCTGTGCTCCGCTCTGGGGAGACCCCACCTGGAGCTCTGTGTCCAGCTCTGGAGTCCTCAGCACAGGAAGGACATGGACCTGTTGGAGTGGCACCAGAGGAGGCCACAAAGATGCTCAGAAGGCTGAGGCACCTCTGCTGTGAGGACAGGCTGAGAGAGTTGGCGGGGTTCAGCCTGAAGAAGAGAAGGCTCCAGGGAGACCTTATAGTGGCCTTTCAGTACCTAAAATGGGCCCTACAGGGGAGACGTGGAGGGACTCTTGCTCAGGGAGTGGAATCATAGGATGAGGGGTAATGGTTTTAAATGGAAAAAGGGGAAATTTAGATTAGATTTGAAGAAGAAATTCTTTGCTGTGAGGGTGGTGAGGCACTGGAAGAGGTTGCCCAGAGAAGCTGTGGCTGCCCCATCCCTGGAGGGGTTCAAGGCCAGGCTGGATGGGGCTTGGAACAACCTGGTCTGGTGGGTGGTGTCCCTGCCCAGGGCAGGGGGTTGGAACTCAATGATCTTTAAGGTCCCTTTTAACCTAACACATTCTATGATTCTATATGCCACTGCCTCACGGGGAAGCCAACTGCACCAGCAAGTGATATGCAAATCTCTGCTAATTCACTGGGACAGCTGATCTTACAGCTGTGCTTCTGTTGCATATAAACTCCTTCGTACAGTAAAAACAAAACCTTATGTTTTGCAGTCATTTGAAAAATAATGGGAAAAGATAAATATTGAGGGAACGTCATTACTTTAACAAAATAAATTCTGTGGTTTGAGAAGGGAAAGCCTTTCAGATATTACAACTTAACGCTGGTTTGCATGGGTGTTGCTGTTTAGTCTCCCATGGTGAAAGTCCTGCCTGTGTAAGAGAGCAGCCCTTCACTGATACTTCCAGTTTACAACAGTAGCAAATTTGTGTTTTCAGTGGGAGATACGTGGTGGAAATACCACCAGGTATTTTTGGCATTGTGTGAGCAAGGAAGTGTGAGTTATGAAGGCCTATGAAAACATAACAGCTGCAGGAGAGCTGGTGAGGGACTCTTTGTCAGGAAGTGTAGTGACAGGACAAGGGGTAATGGTTTTAAACTGAAAGAGGGGAGATTGAGATGAGATCTTTGGAAGAAATTCTTTGCTGTGAGGGTGGTGAGACACTGGAAGAGGTTGCCCAGAGAAGCTGTGGCTGCCCCATCCCTGGAGGTGCTCAAGGCCAGGCTGGATGGGGCTTGGAGCAACCTGGTCTGGTGGGAGGTGTCCCTGCCCAGGGCAGGGGGTTGGAACTGGATGATCTTTAAGGTCCCTTCCAACTTGAAGCATTCTATGATGTTATGATTCTGTGATTCTATGTTGATTTGAGGGTTAGTGGCAGTCAGGTGTGTAAATGGAGCTAACAGCTGATAGGAACCCAGGGGTGCATGTTGTGGAATGACTTATTGGTGCTTACACAACAAATTAGTGGTAAACTCCAGATTCAGTTCTTAGTTTAGTGCTTCCTGGCCAGTGAGACATGTGTCTTCATCAGTATATTGCAATATTTTTTTAATTGTGATTTCATGTTATGGGCAGTACGTATTTGTGTGCTGTTTAGCCGCACAAACATTTCTGCAGTTCCTTCCAGCATCCGTGGAGCACCTGTACAGGAAACTTTCTAGATTCCAAACAATGTCCTGGTGGCTGAATGGGAATTCTTACTGTGGAAAATAAAAATGCTACTTCCACAGGAAATTCCCAATCATCTATTCCCATGGCTGCCTTACTGCGCTTACTGCTACACAGCCTTTATGGATGGCCATAAATGATTGCTGTTCCAAACCTAACTTTTATTCAAATTACTGATTTTTCAGCACTCATAAATCAGTGGGCTGTCACTGGCAGGCATGTTTATATCCGGCATCTAGTAAGCTTTTGTCTCATTATACTGCTGCTGACCTTTAATGCTTCTGTTAGCCATAGGATGATGCTAAACTTAGCTAATAACGAAGAGGAGATTAATACTGAGACACTGCTTGGCTCTGCTTCAGGTTGCATTGCTTCTTGGCAGAACAAAAGTGTGTTAAAATCAGCATAGTCAGCAAATCCTGCATTCCCTTCATATGGAGAAGTTATTCAGTGATGGATGTCATGCTGGGCTGAGTATAAGAACAAGAGTGTGGACAGCAAGTTGAGGGAAGTGATTCTTCCCCTGTGTTTGGCACTCCACTGGCTGCTGGAGCACACTACCTGGTTTTGGGCTCCCTGGTACCAGAAAGACATTGAGATATTGGAATGAGTCCAGCAGAGAGCCAACGGGAAGCTTATAGGCCTGGACAGCATGATGTATGAGGAGGGGTTGAGAGAACCAGCAGGGTTTGTTCAACCTTAAGGTGAACAGGCGGTGGTGATGCTGCTCTCCATAACTCACCAAAGGGCAAGGAGTAGAGAGACAGAGCCAGAATCTTCTCAGAGTTGTACAGTGGAGGGATGAGGGGCAGCAGACACAAGTTAGAACATGAAAAATACTGACTCTACAAGGGGACAAATCCCCATAGGAGTGATGAAACCCTGGAGCAGGTTGCCCGCAGTAGTAGATATTAAAACCTCAGCCACATAACCTGCTCTAACTACGTTCTTGGAGCAGGATATTTGATCTAGAAGTGCTCCAGTTACATGATTTTTTTGGTTATATGTTATGTAACAGGTCTTGGACTTCCTTCCAGACCCCTGGTGTAGGGACCAGACCAAGGGGATTTTAGAGCTACAGCTAAAACCACGCAGATTAGATGAATCCTGGATCCAGAACTCACCATTATCTGGTCCCATGGTGCAGGGAAAAGAGACATAGCTTCAAAGTCTAGATTTACCTAACGAAGTATATATTAAACACTCGTATTATTAGTTGTACATGTGAAAAAAAAGCAGCCTTTCTCAAAGGGCTGCAATTAACTTGCCCCAAAATTGGGGACTGTTGTCTTGATCAGCTTCTGCCTGAAATGCAAGGAGTGTTGTTTTGGTTGTCCTTCCTCCATTATAGATTGCAATATTTGTGTGTTGGTATGTAATTTTTTAAATCCTAACCTTAACAATTAATAGCATAAGCTCTTTCCCTTAGAGGAAGGGTAAAAGGATGAACGTGTACCAGATCGCAGTCATGTTGCTTAACACCTAAGTAGTAGTCACTTGAATCATATCACAAATAACAGGTTAAAAAAAACAAAACACAACAGGTAGAAAAAAGAGGCTTCTGAAAAATAAACACAATTGTCTCAGAAATGTGTAGTCAGTGCAGAAAACTGTGGAAAAGCGGAAAAAAATTATGGTTGAAAGATACTAGTTTTGTGCATCAGAGGCTTCTGGAGGAACATCAACCAATGAGGAAAGCTGTGATTATTGATAGGCTGAGATCCTTCTACCCACAATGTAACCTAATTTTTTTGGTGTCACATATGAACAAACTGGGAAGAAAAATCTGAGGAAACTTTGGAGTTTAGTCAGTATGACTTGACTATAAGATCTAGATGTTTAAGTTAAACCCAGAAGTAAGCATAATACAGAATTTTTTCACTTTCCACTGTATAAAACTAGTTTTGTATTCCCAGCTTAAATCTCCATTTTTTGTAAGCAAATTGTCAGTTTGTAAAGTGATAGCTCAAAATGGTTGTGGTATGGAAACAAAATTGTGGAAGACAGAGAAGCTGAATGAAGAAGTTTGTCCTTTTTAAAAGAAAAAGTTTTCAATCCTTGTTCAATCAGTCTTGCCTGAAACAAATTTTTACTGGTGTAGTTGACATTTTATAGCTCTCTGGGGGCAAATCACAGAATGGTCTAGGTTGGAAGGTCTTGATGAAAGATCATCCAGTTCCAACCCCCCTGCCATGGGCAGGGACACCTCCCACCACACCAGGTTGCTCCAAGCCCCACCTCTGTGGCCCTTCTCTGGACCCATTCCAACAGGTCCATGTTCTTCTTATGTTGGGGTCCCCAGAGCTGGATGCAGTACTGCAGGTGGGGTCTCCCCAGAGCGGAGCAGAGGGGCAGAATCCCCCCCTGGCCCTGCTGGCCACACTGCTTTTGATGCAGCCCAGGATGCAGTTGGCTTCCTGGGCTGCCATTGTACATTGCTGGCTCATGTTGAGCCCCAACAGCCCCAAGTCCTTCTCCTCGGAGCTGCTCTCAATTAATTCTCCACCCAACCTATATTTGTGCTTGGGATTGCCCCAACCCACATGCAGGACCTTGCACTTGGCTTGGTTGAACTCACTGAGGTTTGCATGGGCCCACCTCTCAAGCCTGTCCAGGTCCCTCTGGATGGCATCCCTGACATGAATGTATTGAAAAGAAGTTCTATATGTTATTATGACAGGTAGAAGTGAAAGGGAATGTTAAAAAGAAACTGTGTCAAAGCAATTTTTCACACTTTATTTAAAGCATTCTACAAACTTTTAATACTAATATGTAACCCTTTCATGGTTGAAGAAATAAGTGTATTTATGAAGGAATCTTCGTGGTGTTGTCTAGTTCATATATTTTTCGGTAGTGATTTTCTATTTTGGTTTTAGTGTTTTCTGTCCTCCTACCTTCCCAGAGAAAAGTATATTAGGAACATGCTGTATAATAGTAACATTTCTGCCTCCAAATAACCACTGCAACTCCATGGTAATACGTTAGCTCTTTTCCACGTACACAGCGAAAATAAATGGGTGATAGTTCAAGTAGGGTTAGACTGCTAGTCCATATTTCATTTGAGTCTTTAATGGTCAGTGAAATTAATGGAATGATGGTGATTTATGTCAGCTGATGATCTAACCTTCTGTCATGATGTTTCGTGGTTAAAGCACATGGCTTGCACTGCAGAGCCTTAGCTTGTTCCCTGTTTGGACAAATGAACAGGGAACATCAGAACACACAAATCATAGATTGTCTGTCAAATATCTTGTTATAAAATAGTAAGTTGCCACTGTGATAAACTTACCATTCAGATTTTTTTTAAAATCCTGCTTTTACAAATGGAATGGTTTCAGTCCTTTGATTAAAAACCTTCTAGCAGTGAATACTGTAATACTGTTCTGTGCTTGGTCCTGCTTTCTGGGCATGTCCAGTCTTACTCTGCTTTTCTGGGAATAACCTCTAATAGAAAAAGATTTTTAAAGGATTCATTTTGGCAGAAGCTTCATCTTCTGACAGTAACAATCCTACCTAGGGAAGAACATACTTAGATTTCTCTGTAGTAGTTATCATTCTTTCAGCTCCTTTGTAAAAAAATTATGTGTCAACCATAATAAAATTCACATTACTTTTTCAGTTTAGTTTAAAGTTTATCTTTTCTTGATTGATAGGTATTGTTAGAAGCCTAATTCGGAACTGTTTCAAAATACTGCTCTTTCCGTTCTTGTACTCTCAGAAGGGTTGGAAATACAAAATATCTGCTTTGGGTATCATCAACACTAAATCTCTGGAGTATGATGGCAGTTTGTTCAGTGCTTTCAACTTCAACCAGTGAACTCAGTATCTCAGCTGTTTTTTATTATCTATGCAAGTTGTTGCATGGCAAAAGAAAACTAGGAGAATAAAGCAGCTTAGCCGCCACGTACCTTATAGCACATCATAAGTTGAACAGTCTGTATTTACTCTTGCTTTGGCAGAGACAAGGAGATACAGAGCAAGTATTGGTTACTTCAAACAAAATGGAAATCTTGAGACCAGTCCAGCACTGTTTGTTTTGTGCTGGTATCACCAGTGTGACTTGGGTTCTGCTTACATGTACGTATGGCTTGCTCCTGGACATCTGCTTTATGTTACCTCTCCTTGCCTTGCTCCCCACCCTCTCTCTCAAACACACAGTTGTGAGCATAAAAAATAATTTCTGACAAAGGGGGAACTGAGGTGGGGGTTTTTTTGTTTGTTTTGGGCTTTCAATTGATTGATATTTGAGGCTCCTATATCACTTCATCCAGCAATTAAAGCAAGATAGAATTTTTTAAAATCTAATTAGCAGCCTTGCTTAATTTAAGATTAATTTAAGATTTTAGGCAAATATTGACAGTACCTTACACTGCACATGCACTGAGAGATTACTGATCAATTTCACGCTTCACAAAGAGATGAAAAAACTCTCCTAAGTTGTTGTACAAGAGTAAGAATATTAAAACACTTTAAAAAAATATTCAGCTTTTTGAACAGTGAAACAAAGATTTCAAAAATCTTCAATGCATAAACCTCTGAATAAGAGTAACGAGTCTTTGCACTTTGAGGAACAAAAGTTCCTACTTAGATGTGATAAAATTACCTCTTGTCTCAAAGGTGTTCCAAGCTGAGGGAAAGAGTGCTTTGAGGTGGCTCTACCAGCCCTGTACTGCCCAAGGTGTAGAGGATGCCTGTGAAAGCCAGATACAGATGTGTCCAGCTTACAGCTTGTACCAGCTGATGAATCTGATCTTCTTCCCACCTGCTAAATACTGCAGAGTAGTTGGGCAGGTTAATAGAATAGTTCAGCCACTGGTGATGGAAACTTACTGATGTGTTACCGGTCTCTGATTATCTATAAACAAACAAATATACTATTGTCTTTGAAGAAATCTCTGGATATCAGCCAACATTTCTCCTGAAAGCTCATAATTAGGTTACTATTAGAAGATTGATTTTTTTCTTTAACCTAAATTAAACCCAATTGTAATTCATTACGCTTTCATAGAATCATAGAATGGTTCGAGTTGGAAGGGACCTTAAAGACCACCGAGTTCCAAACTCCCTGCCATGGGCAGGGACACCTCCCACTACACCAGGTTTCCTTCATATCAAGTTTTGTTTTACTGTCTGTTATCCAAAAGTCAAAGAAGTGGTTGAGTTAATTTTCTGTCCACATAAGGCCCTGCTCCTCAATCTCCCTTTGGTTCTGCAGAGTTCCCATGAGCAGATCAAAAAAAGGTGTTTTAATTGATCAGTTACGGTTTCTTTCCCATGGAGAATTGAGAATGATATAAATCTGACTAGCGACACGAAAGACCTTTTATATTCTGCAGTTGCACCAGGGGAGGTTCAGATTGGATATTAGGAAAAAATTTTAGATGGAAAGGGTTATTAAGCATTGGAATGGGCTGCCCAGGGAAGTGGTTGAGGCACCATCCCTGGAGGTATTTAGAAGACAGGTTGACATAGAGCTTAGAGACATGGTTTAGTGATGGTTTTTGTCTGAGTTAGATTGATGACTGGAGTAGATGATCTGAAAGGTCTCTTCCAACCCAGGCAATTCTATAATTCTAATTTGTTTTATTTCACTAATATGTGGGGGGTTTTTTTTGAGATTACTTGTGTAAATTGTATTCAGCTTATTTCAGCTTGCGTGGCTGATAATTAGTTTTGTTTTAGTTTCCTATCAGCTTTTAAAAAGGTTGCTAAATGTCTACTGTGAGGAATCTGTAATCAGATGTCCTCCTGAAATTGGAGCAATTGTCCACAGCTGTCCTTCTGATTAGATACTACATAAGGTGAGGTTTTGGTTTGAAAAGCTTTCAACAAGATACACTAAGCAGGTGTTGAAGCAAGTGGAGACCATTTTTACTTTGTCAAGCTGGCTCCATGTAAGGTCCATTTCTTCCTGAAGTAATTGGTGTTTCCTGAAGAGATCTTGCTATGCATTTGTGTTAGTTTGTGTACTTTTAATACCAATTTAAATTCAAAATGTATGTGAACTAATTGTGCTCCTGCCTTGAGGTTCTGGAGATGTGCTGGCTTATGCTAGAGAGGCTTTGGAAGGTAAACCATCTGTGGCTATCACTTTCCATTATAACACTTAAGTGGCTTCTTGCTGCAGGATTTCTTAAAGGTACAATTGATTCTTACAGGGGAAATCCAATACACTCTTTTAAGCAAATTACAAATCACACCTTATGTTAAGATAAATCAGATTTGGATCGTGCAGTAGCTCTTTACATGCCAAGTAAAGCTGAATGTTAAGATTTTGTTTGCTGTGTCCCCTGTGCTGGTGGGAATAAAAGGGTTGAGAGTCCTGTAGATAGGTATGTACCATTATTAAATCATGTGGGAAAAACTGTGTGGTGAAGTCCAGTGCATTCAAACTGGGAAAGCAATAGCGTAGCAGTTTGGGGTGAAAAAAAAGTGTGGGTTTTGGGGTGACCAGCTGACATTCAGAATATCTGCAGAAATCTTTTGATTATATGAGCTCACTGTAAGCACTTCTTTGATGATTATATTACGTTGCCTTCACAAACTTGGGGATGTTGAAATGTCTTTGTGGTTAAAGTACCTCCATCTTCCTTCCAAAATGCCATAAAGGAAGATTACAGAGATGATTGTTTTTGCCCATTCTGCACAAAAAATGGCTTCTCTTTAAAACTTGTGGCTGCAAAGTGGGTTTAGTGTAAACTCTGCGGTGGATGAGCAGACAGCAATGTGTCAAAAGTGAACTCCTCGATTCACTCACCCGCCAACACTTCATAACAATTTACAGTTAGTCTCATATGTATCAACCTTTTCATTGCTCAGTACAGTATTAGAGCCACCTGCAAACTGGTTTTTTTTCAGGTAAACTGTTGTTTGTTAATCACATTTCTTGGATGGGTCTCTTCTCCCAAGGAACAGGCGATGGGACAAGAGGAAATGGGGGAATTTTATGATTTTATAAAATTTTTTTTTTTTTTTTTTAATTCCAATAGTGAAGATTGCTACAGGAGTTTTAGCTTTGATGGCCTTATCTGCATTGCATAGACTGTTTAGGCTGGTTACAGTAGGAGAAATTGCTGCATTATCAGAATTACCTGAGAAAAGGGCCCCCCAGTAGTGTTTTCTACAAGGGGAGTAGGAAGGGCTGGCTTGTGTTAGTCTGTTCTTGGTTTTTGTACTTCAGGAAATACTAACCTTGGAGACAGAAAAGTGTTCAGTGTTGGTGAGAAGCCTGCGAAGTACGTTACCCCATCTATTGATACAGCTTCAGAATGTTATTTCAGCTTCCTCTGAAAAGACGACAATTTTAAATTCCTAGCTGAGCTGAAGAGTCCTTTCCAGTGCTGTGATACGAGATATGTCCTGCAGAATGCTTTCATTCACTCGTGATACTGGAGCTGTCTTGCACTGATACCCATCGTTCAGAAGCAACACAGAAACAGATCCACGTGGTTTTCCCAGAGTACCCAAGTGTCATGGCACATCACGGAAGTTTAATTACTGACATCTCTCACACATAAGGGTTTTAATACCTGGTAATGTCGTCCAGATAGGACCAAGAAGATGATTAAGGGGATGGAGGATCTCACACATGAAGAGAGGCTGAGAGAGGCGGGACTGTTCAGCCTGGAGAGGAGAAGGTTCATACACAATCTTGAGAATGTTTCTAAATCCTTGATGAGGGAGAATGAAGGAGGAGTCAGATTCTTCTCAGTAGTGCCTGCTGACGGAAAGAGGCAACGAGCACGCATTAAAACCCATGAAATTCCATATGAATACAAGAGAAAACTTATTTTTTCACTGTAGAACACTGGTCAAACACTGGCACAGGTTTCCCAGAGAGGCTGTGGAGTCTCCATCTGTGGAGATAACTCAGAACCTGGCTGGACAACCTGCCCTGTGCCCTGGGCAGCCTGCTGTAGGTGATCTTGCTTGATCAGGTGGGGTGGACTAGAAGATCTTGAGAGGTCCCATCCATCCTCAATGATGTGGTTTTGTGAAAGGCCAAAAGTTGTGTGGTGCCATATTTTTTCAATGGTGCCATTTTTTTTCTTTTAAACAGAGTTCAAACTTGGACCTCAAGTACCGTTGGACCGAAATAGTTCTGATTGGATTCCAAAGTTACAGCATCCCATGAGAACAAGCTTATTTTTTGCAGAAAACCTGTGGCTTTCCCTGTAGGGAGCAAGAATCACTGTCTCTCACATGCTGGCATAATCAATATACTGTTTTACTTAATTTATTTTTGCATTTAAGACAGGTAGTGCTATCTACCAGCCAGGTTTCCTGATACATCACTGTGTAAAATCTGCTCTTTAGTTGCTTAAACCCTTTTTGTTTGGGCTGAAATTTTTCATCTTGTGTGTATGCTCTACCCTTCTTCTGGTTTATTCTCTTTTTTCACCATTTTTGGCCTAGTGAAAACTACAATTGGCGCAATTCAGCTTTTTCCTGAAGGTAGGGGGAAAAGAGTAATTTGCCCTTGTCTTTAGTACTTCAAGCAGGTCGTCAGGAAAATTGGCTGAACTTGTACGCACGTATGTTTTCCATAGATTGTGTCCGGTACGTACTTAGAACTACTTTTCCTATCGTTGCACATCTGCTGTGGGCTTTGCTGGGTTCAGTGGCCTCAAGTGGGTCATAAAAATCTCTCCAAGTGTTGTCAGTTGTGCTTTTGCTGGCCCAAAGGGCTGGAGCTGCCTGCCTGAATGAAGGAGGGACAAGGAGCACTCAGGCTTTCAGGTCTCCTGGCAATGAGATGGCAAACATCTGCAGGGAAGGGATTCTTACTGCTGTAGATGATGAGGAAGAAAAAGACAGTGAGCTGCTGCTCACGCCTCTTTTAGCCTCCACCTTGGCCTGTGAGGGTGCACCTGGGTTGTGAAAAACTGATGGCATGTGGCTGAAGCCAAGAGCAAAGGGGAACATCCGAAATCAGAAACTGTAGTGATCCCTTATTTCTGTACTCCCAAAGGAAAGAGAGGGTGCTTGCTGGCAGGAAAGGTAATGAATTTGAGGCATCTGGCTATGACTCCCCAAGAAAGGGCACCTACATGTGTTTAGGAGTGGGAAAGAAATAGCTCCAGTGGTTTCAGATCAGGAGCGGCTGAGGGAGTTGGGACTGTTTAGTATGAGGAAGAGGAGGCTGAGGGGAGACCTCATCACTCTACAACTACTTGAAAGGACACTGTAGAGAGGTTGGTGCTGGTCTCTCCTCACAGGTAATTAGTGACAGAACGAGAGGGAATGGCTTCAAGCTCCAACAGGGTAGGCTTAGATTGAACATTAGGAAAGAATTTTTCACCGAAAGAGTGGTCGGGCATTGGAACAGGCTGCCCAGGGAGGTGGTGGAGTCACCATCCCTGGCTGTGTTTAAGGGACGTTTAGATGCAGTGCTGAGGGACATGGTGTAGGGGAGGACTTTGTAGAGTAGGGTAGATGGTTGGACTCGATGATCCCAAGGGTCTCTTCCAACCCAGACGATTCTATGATTCTATGATTTTCTGTTTATCACTTCAGAAAACTTGTACCATTGTGTGTTTTTTTTTTCTTTTTTTTTTTTTTTTCCTTCCTTTCCACCATAGCATCAGCTTCCCTGCTGCTAGTACCAGCAAGTGGGAAGCACTTCATCTCCTCCACAGGATCAGGGGAGATGCTACAGAGCTTTGGGACTTTGATTCTGTGCCTCACCCATGAAATCTACCCAAGAGGGTGAAAAAGCTTCCAGCTAATCATCAGACAGGTTGTCTCTTTCAGACAAGTTTGCTAAAGAAAGAAGCTTCAGTGACTGGACTGTGCCGGCTTTGTTTTGAACCCATCAGTCCATTTGAACCAGATTTGGCAGGGGAACGAGGTCCTAAAGAACATGAAGTTCAGGTTCTCATGAAGATCACTGTCTGTTTTTGGAATGGAAGTCCCAAACCAGTGTCCCACTAAGGGAAGAGCCACACTTCGAGGTTCGTGGGCAAGCTTGCAGGGTAGTCTGCACGTGCACCTTGTGGGAACTGTATTCTCTATTTCCCAGTAGATGTCTGAGGCAGACAGCTAGATGATGTCTAGTCCCGAAATCAGAAACTGTAGTGGTCCCTTATTTCTGTACTCATAGGCATCTGGCTATGACTGCCCAAGAAAGAGCACCTACATGTGTTTAGGAGTGGGAAAGCAATAGCTCCAGTGGTTTCAGATCCATTTTCTGCTTATCACTTCAGAAAACTTGTACCATTGTGTGTTTTGTTTTGTTTTTTTTTTCTTCCTTTCCACCATAGCATCAGCTTCCCTGCTGCTAGTACCAGCAAGTGGGAAGCACTTCATCTCCTCCACAGGATCAGGGCAGATGCTACAGAGCTTTGGGACTTTGATTCTGTGCCTCACCCATGAAATCTACCCAAGAGGGTGAAAAAGCTTCCAGCTAATCATCAGACAGGTTGTCTCTTTCAGACAAGTTTGCTAAAGAAAGAAGCTTCAGTGACTGGACTGTGCCGGCTTTGTTTTGAACCCATCAGTCCATTTGAACCAGATTTGGCAGGGGAACGAGGTCCTAAAGAACATGAAGTTCAGGTTCTCATGAAGATCACTGTCTGTTTTTGGAATGGAAGTCCCAAACCAGTGTCCCACTAAGGGAAGAGCCACACTTCGAGGTTCGTGGGCAAGCTTGCAGGGTAGTCTGCACGTGCACCTTGTGGGAACTGTATTCTCTATTTCCCAGTAGATGTCTGAGGCAGACAGCTAGATGATGTCTAGTTGTCAGAACACAAATGTCTTTGTTCATTCTCTCCCAGTGAGGACTCTTCTTGCTGCCTCAGTCTGTACTGAGGCTATAGAGGAGTTTTACACCCTGGTTTCCATTTTACTCCTTCCTTTTAGGATGTTGCAACTGGAGAAGGATACTTTGATATGGAATCTTGAAGACCTAGATTTTTCTTTCCAGTCACAGATCAAAGAGCTAGCCAGAGAGACCTTCAGCTGTCAATGGTGGTCTCAAAAGTCACATGACATATTTCAGTTTTCAAGAAATCTACTCCTTTTGTACTGAGTAGCTGTACCATAGAATCATAGAATGGTTTGGGTTGGAAGGGACCTTAAAGATCTCCAAGTTCCACCCCCCCCTGCCCTGGGCAGGGACACCTCCCACCAGACCAGGTTGCTCCAAGCCCCATCCAGCCTGGCCTTGAAGCCCTCCAGGGATGGGGCAGCCACAGCTTCTCTGGGCAGCCTTCTCCAGTGTCTCACCACCCTCACAGGAGAGAATTTCTTTCTAGTATCTAATCTAAATCTCCGGTCTCAAAAGTCACATGACATATTCCAGTTTTCAAGAAATATGCTCCTCTTGTACTGAGTAGCTATACCATAGAATCAGACCTTAAAGATCTCCAAGTTCCACCCCCCCTGCCCTGGGCAGGGACACCTCCCACCAGACCAGGTTGCTCCAAGCCCCATCCAGCCTGGCCTTGAACCCCTCCAGGGACGGGGCAGCCACAGCTTCTCTGGGCAACCTCTTCCAGTGTCTCACCACCCTCACAGCAAAGAATTTCTGCCTGAGATCTCATCTAAATCTTCCCTCTTTCAGTTTAAAACCATTATGCTTTTTGCTAACTGTTTGAAAAGTTTACTGAACTATTATTTTACTCTTTTAATACATCATGCAAATCTGAGCTTCCAACGCAGACAGGAAAAGTGTGTGACTTGGGGATTTTATAGCACCTTTATTTCAATAAACAAACAAAAAAGCCAAAACAACTTTAAAACCCCCCCTATCTTGGACAAACTTTTCTGTATCTATTGTAGAATATACTCTTTGTACCTGCTTTTAGCAGACACATGCGCTGAGCTGTGTAGGTTTGCTCAGAAAAATACCAAAGCACATCTTCGTGAGTCACGTCAGTTGCGATATAGGTTTTTATAGCACCTTTATTTCAATAAACAGTAAAAAAAAGCCAAAACAACTTAAAGAAAAGTTCCTCCAAGATAGGTTTTATTTTTTTTAATGTATTGTAGAATATAAACCTTGTACCTGCTTTTAGCAGATGTACAGGCTGAGCTGGGCAGGGTTGCTCAGCAGAATAGCAAAGCACTTCTCTGTAAGACAGGTCAGTTGCGATGTAGGTTGCAATATAGGTCCCGGTGGGAAGGTGTGGAAGGGGAAGCTGAAATGGCTCATTTTGCTGATGATTAAACCAAAACAAAACCCAACTGTGGCGGATTCCCCGGGCAGCCAGCTCGCCGGGACGTTTTTATAAATTCCCCGTGCCTCTTGTTGTCGGGGATCTCCAATTAGCCTCAAACTGGAGCTCCCAGCCTGTGTGTGAAACAGGCAGCTGCTGGCACGCAATCTTCCCTGGAGTTGTTTCCTTTCCTTTTTCCTGAGATTTAGCGAAAAGGAGCCGGGGGGGGGAGGGAAGGGGTTGGAGTCACATGGATACAAAGCTTTTGATTAATGTCCAAGCCTGCTGCTGCGGAGCCTTTCCAACCTCCCAGCTCACGGGGCGAGCTGGGAACCAGTGGCCGCTCGTTTCCTCCGGGCTCTGTGTGTCCCGTCCGTCCCCCCCCCGCCTTCCTGAGGGGGAAAAAAAAGAAAAGGAGGACGAGCTCGAAGGGTTTGGCTCCTCTCCTCCGGACGCTGGGGGAGAAGGGGGGCTGAGGAGCCAGGGACCGGCCGGAGCCCCCGGCCTCGCTATGTAACTTTAAGAGGGGTCTTTTTGTTGTCCGCTTGACCGGGGTTTTTTGGGGTG
Organism: Calidris pugnax; assembly: GCF_001431845.1. Classification (NCBI taxonomy): domain Eukaryota; kingdom Metazoa; phylum Chordata; class Aves; order Charadriiformes; family Scolopacidae; genus Calidris; species Calidris pugnax. Next base: position 3,493,477 of record NW_015090814.1, read on the forward strand.
GTGGTGGGGGGGGTTGAGCTGGGACCCCCCCCTCCTGCTGCATCCCACCATGACGGAGGAAAGCAAAGGGGAAGGCAAAGGGGAAAGCGGGAAGGACCTGGAGAAGCAGCTCCGGCTGCGGGTCTGCGTCCTCAACGAGCTGCTCAAGACGGAGAGGGACTACGTGGGGACGCTGGAGTTCCTGGTGTCGGTGAGGCTTGGGGGGGGACACGGACCGGAGGGGAGCCGGGGAGGGTGGTGGTGGTGATGGTGATGGTGATGGTGATGGTGTGGGTGTCTTCTCTCCTCACTGGGACAGGGTTTACCGGCCCCAACTTCTGCTCGGGAGGGAGAAATAACAGGTTTTGAAATGGATGGGGAGGGGGTCGTGTGTTTGTCTGTCTGTCCATCCATCCCCCCGCAACCTCCCGGCGCTGGGAGAGACGATCTCGCTTCATCTGGCTTCTCCAGGCACAGAGGATGAGGATGGATGGATTGGGGTGGAGGTGATGTGTTTGGGTTCGGGTCGTTTGTGGGTGTTAGGGAGGATGTTGGGGGTTCAGACAGTTCCATGGCTTGCCGTAGCCCCCCTGAAGCGCAGTGGTGGGGGGGAGAGGGGGCATGGGTGTGTGTGTGTGTGTATTTGTGTGTGTCCTGGTGTGCAGCAGCTGCTTGGCATTAAAGCCACATGTTGTGGCGTCCGCCTCCTGGCTTGGGATGCAGGGATACAGGGGGTCAGCTGGGAAGGTGGCGTGTTCTGGCGAAGAGCTGCCCTGTTGCAGGGGGTTTAGCTCCCTCCCGCATCCGAGCCATCGCTGGGGATGGGTTTATTTGTGCCTCCCTAATCACAAAAGGCAGGAGTTTTCACTTGCTCAAGAAACCAAAGTGACAAAATTACTACAGGAGAGACGTGGACAGTGTTTCATTTGCCCATAGTCTCGGTGGGATCGCTTTTTTGGACCCTCTACATCCAGATCAGCTGCTTAAGTTTGCAAAAGAATTCCCGGTAGCTCCCCCCCCCCAATACTTTTCTCTCCTCCCCTGTCCCACCGAAGAGGGGAAATCCTTCAAACTGCAAACTTCCTGCTTCGCTGCCTCGGGATCTGTGAACTTTCTGCTTATTATCATGAAAGAGGAAATTCTCGAACTTGGCTGTGACAGGGCGAATAAAAAGCACAGACACTGGAGTGAAATAAGATCTACGGAGTAGCTTATTTTCTCCATATGTTTATCCTCAGCAGAACCATGAAAAATGGTAAATGGTCCAATGTGTCGACTTTTTTTTTTTTTTTTTCAGAAAAAGTTTACTAAGTTTGAGAAAGTAGCTGTGCAACAGTGTTTTACTTCCATTTAACAGTCAGATTTTACCTACTGTGAAAAAATACCTATCCTAAGACATTTTCTTCAGTATTTTATATTAAGCCCCAAATTTGGTGTATGTCAGAGTCTTAGGCCATTTCAGCAAATTTAAAGAATTGGCAAAATCTTTAATTTTGGACTCTACAGTTTAAGCCATAACAGATATTGATGTTCAGGCAGTAAGTGTTTGGCTCCTTCTAAAGAGCAGCCTCAATGTATTTCAAGTTGCATCCAAATATTGAATTCAGTAATAAGTCTTTTTGCAGTTTGGACCAAGATGATCTAAATAAATCACGTGGAGAAAGGGAGGAGGGCTGGAGTTAAATACCTGGTTCTGCATCAAGTTTTTCATATTCATTAATGGTTGTGAGCAAGGTTCAAGCAACAGTTCAGAGAAGTAAATCCTTCACAGGGAAATGTCATGTGTTTTAACTGTACCTCAGCCTTGGTTTGAGGGAACAATTTTTGAGCTTTTCTTTGGCCTACCTGCTAGGACTACTGTTGAGACCAGCTGTGGATGTGGACTTAGGAGGGCCATTGGACTAGGGCCCCTATGGAGACCATCACATTTATTTTACATAAGCTATCAAAAGCATCATTGTACTATGTTTCTATGGTTATTTCTTGATCTGGAGAGTCAGTCCTGTCATTTAGGTGTCCTAGGCTTATGGTTTCCTTTCTTTTTCTTAAAACCATTATCCATCCTAGGACCAGCTCTTCTGAGATACAAACACAATCCCAGCTTTGTTTCATAGAATCATAGAATGGTTTTGGAAGGGACCTAAAAGACCATCTAGTTCCAACCCCCCTGCTATTGGCAGGGATACCTCCCACCAGACCAGGTTGCTCCAAGCCCCATCCAGCCTGGCCTTGAACCCCTCCAGGGATGGGGCAGCCACAGCTTCTCTGGGCAACCTCTTCCAGTGTCTCACCACCCTCACAGCAAAGAATTTCTTCCTGAGATCTCATCTCAATCTCCCCTCTTTCAGTTTAAAACCCTTCCCCCTTTTCCTATGGCTCCCCTCCCTGATCAAGAGTCCCTCCCCATCTCTCCTGGAGCCCCTTTAGGGACTGGAAGGGGCTCTAAGGTCCCCCCGGAGCCTTCTCTTCTCCAGGTTGAACAACTCCCCTAATTCTCTCAGCCTATCCTTATAGCAGAGGTCCTCCAGCCCTCTCGTCATCTTCATGGCCCTCCTCTGGACTCGCTCCAACAAGTCCATGTCCTTCTCATGTTGGGGTTCCCAGAGCTGGATGCAGGACTCCGGGTGGGGTATCACGTCAGCAGAGGGGCACAATCCCCCCCACCTCAGCCTACTGGCCACACTTCTTTTAATGCAGCCCAGGATGTGGTTGGCTTTCTGGACTGCCAGCGCACGTTGCTGGCTCATGTTGAGCTTCTTATCCACCGATGTTTCACATTGTGAGGTGGTCTTGGGGCACACAGGCTGGATTCCCTTTGGATGGAAGTGAATGGGAAGGTTTTCTGTAGGAACACATCCTAATTGACGTGTAGTTCCTGGGACTAGACTAGACCTAGTCTGAAATTACCCCTCCTGCCAACAGTGTGGGATCACAGCAAGATGTAGGATCAAGATGTGGGTAGTGGTGGGCAAGAGAGCTAATTTTTCACCTATTTGGGCAGCAGTTGCCACTTTCTGTATGTGCCCTGTGAGGAGGTAGTTAAATTAAGGAACAGAAAAATTTAGTTTTCTTCAATTGATTGTCCTTTTGTAGGAAAGGGGTGGTATATAAGAGGGATTTGTGTGGAAGCATGACGTCCATCATACCACACCCAGCTCGTTTTCCTGAGTGGTTCATGAGACCTCGTGAAGTGAGTTGGTGATGTGCATGACCCCTACGGCTGAGCCAAAATGACACTGTCACAGTGGGCAGTAGGTGATATAGGCAGGAGTGGGAGCAAAGCATAAGCCTGATTTATCTGAGCGTTGGGAGGAGGAGACCCCCATTGCTGATGTGGTTGTGTTGGGGCAGATGGGGCTTTGCCTGGTCCAGGTTGTGGCTGGCTGGAGAATGAGGAGATTATAAGGAGGAAGTGATTTTGCTGGTGTGTGTCAACATGGGAAACACTTTGCGAGTTTCCCTACACTGGAAACATGTTTGTTATATGTTAGATTTACTTAGGTTCTTCAGATTATGTTGGAATTAAAGAATAACTGAATACAAATTTCTGGTTGGTTATTTGAAATATCTTTGTTCCCCTACTCCTCTGTGATTCTTCATCCTCCAGTTGCCTTCAGTGCTGTGAGAAGCAGCTTGGTTTGTGGATGCTGTCAGATGTCTACAAGGTTCTTAAGTCCAAAGCAGAAGGTTTGATATATTCATTACTTTATTAGATGTATGTAGGTGAGTAGTCATTCCCATGTGAGTTCATTCACCTCTTCGTCTTGGCTTTACGCTGTGTAAACACAGTATATTGGTTTTAATCTGCACTCGTCACAGATCAAATCTGAGTGGAAAGGTCTGGTTGTAGTAATATTATTCTTTCGGATCTCCTGAATCTTCCAGTAATAAACTATCGTCATGCAGTATGTTGAGACATCAGTAATACTAAGCAATAACAATTTTGGGCCCATTTGAGTGAGGTATGTAAACATACGGGAGGTGGATAAACCAAAGTCCACCTGTAGTCCCAGCCATGTTGGAGGGAGGAGGCGTGCACAGGAAATCATGAAGAAAGGTTTACACGTTTCCTTCAGACATTTCAATGTAACTTTGGGAGTGTCGCTGCAATACCAGAGTTTTTGTTATTTGAAAGCTGTATCTAGAGATAGAGTTTTTTATGAGTTGGTTTCTTTTTCATATGAGGTTTCTGTTACAAACTATTGATACTTTGCTGTCTAATTTGGATATTTCTGCTGCTGGCTGATCTATCTGGTGATCATATCATCTTACTATGGCGAAATTTTGTTTTTCAATGAAAGAGAGGCTGTACTTGCAAGGACAGAAGAGAATTTTTTTTCTTACCAAAATGCACTTTGTGGAGGAAAGAGAAAGCACCAATTGGTGAATATTTACTCTGTCTGAAATAATTCTGTGTTTTCCAACTGTGTAACTCAATAATTAATATTACTTAGAGTGTCCATGGTAAAGACTTTTATTTAAAGAAAATTGCAACTTTATCAATATGTACTTCATCTATTTCATTCTTTACAGCAAGTGACAAAGTGTGTATATTTACTGTTCTCTGTGTAAACGTAATGAAAATTTGCTATTTTGCTCTATAAGCACAATTAGTTAATTCCATGTCCTGGTTTTGGGCTGGAGCGGAGCCAAGTTTGTTCAGTGAGAGAGGCTCTTGCTTGTCCTTACTGCCATGGCAACCAGGGTCAGCTAACCTGGTTGGTTACCCCATGGAGGGGTTGCACCTATGGGGAGGCGCAGACAGGTCAGGTGACCCAAACTGACCAATAGAGTGTTCCTCCCATCTGCCAAGCTCAGTATAAAAGCTGAGGGATCAAGGTGGCTCAGGTTGGCTCGTCTTCAATGGTTTGGTTTTGTCAATGGCTGATGTCTGAGGAGGAGCCCATCAGTTCATCTACTTTCCCCATCAGCGAGTCCTGGAATCCAGTTCCTATTCCACTGAGTCCAGCCGGGAACTTCCCCAGTGTTTGCAGGTGACACCTTCCTGGGGCCTGAGGAGGAGCCCATCAGTTCATCTACCTTCCCCATCAGCGAGTCCATTCCACTGAGTCCAACCTGGAACTTCCCCAGTGTCTGCAGGTGACACCTTCCTGGGAACTTGATACAGTTTTTTATATGTTTTTATGTACTGTATCTATTTTATTATTTTCTTTTTATTAAAAATATTTCATTGCTTGATACAGTGTTTTGTATATTTTTATATACTGTATCTATTTCATTATTTTCTTTTTATTAAAAATATTTCATTAAAGTAGTTTAGTTTTTCCCTAAATTCATAAATTTCTTTCTCTCTCTTCTTCCTCTGCTTGGAGTGAGAAGTGGTGGAGAGCATTTGTTGTCTTGTCATTGGCCAACCTGGCCCAAACCGTGACACTCGAGTAAAAGTTCATAAATTTCTTTCTCTCTCTTCTTCCTCTGCTTGGAGTGAGAAGTGGTGGAGAGCATTTGTTGTCTTGTCATTGGCCAACCTGGCCCAAACCGTGACACTCGAGTAAAACTACATAAACTTTTCCAAGACTCTCATTGGTCCACGATTTTATGCTGAGGCATATATTTGACTTTTTAAATTAATGTTTTTTAAAAAATAAGGTGTTTAGTTGTGGTTTTTTTTTTTAATTTGCTTAATGTTTTAGTGTAAGGTTTCATTTATTGTTTAAATCGGGGCACTCACCTGAACCCTCAACACAGCTGTAGTAAAGAGACCAGTAAAACTGTGGGTAGAAGTTGCTGAGAAATTAAAAAGTATTTAATAGTAAAGAGTTGCCAAAAAGTGGCTGGCTTAATTTCTCACCTTGTAACTTGGTGTAAGGCTTAGGTTTTATGATTGTGCTTTACGTTGACTGACTGGCCAGGAAAGGCAAACCAGACCATGAAGAACTTCAGGTTGTAAGTACACTGCAGGGAAACAGGCTAGAAATAATAGTAGTCAAATATATATATAATATATATATTAAAAAATATATATAAGTGTATATATATAAAAATATATACGTGTGTATATATATTTGGAAATAAATTTTATTTTGGAATAGAAATTGGAAGTGTAATAGATCTGCTACGCTTGGTACTTCAGGGGATATCCGTGGAAGCAGAGTTTATTTTTCTATGACAGGGATTGTTTTTCTGGTGCATTTTCATGTTCTGACAAATTTGACGTTGATGGGAATAGAAGCAGATGTTGGCGCTTGCGTAGGCCTTCCAAAACCTCACAGCCTCAGCTGGGGTGACTAGTTAGATCTTGAAGCAGCTGGGGGAAAATACAAAGCTAGTTTATTATATAGACTGTAGTATGGTTTACAGAGTTTCTTCTATGAATATATATACATTTCTGCCAGTTAATTCTCAAATCTCACTTCAGTTCTGTTACAACCTACTGCACTATCTTTTCCCCTCTCTTCTCCTTGTGCTAAAGGGAGTTTTTTTTAAAGGTGTGCGCTGTTAAGAGAAGCTGAATCCTTGCTTTTCAATGGGCATAAATTGAATTTGTTCATAAGTTGTGTTGCCCAGACTCCTCAGTGGCTGTCAGATCTGTATTTCCCTGCCACACTGAGCCTTGCCTTTCTCTTGCCTCAATAGGTATTTCTCTGATTGTTGAGAAGTCTTAATTAGTTGGACAACTGATTAATAGTAATTGAGGCTCCAGGTAAACTTTAGTCAAATTCAGTGTTACTAACCTGACCAGCAATAAAGGATTTGTGTCTTGGATTGAAACTCCTGAAATGGTTACACTAGTGATGATGAAATTAGGTTTTGGGCCTTCCATAAAAGAAGCATTTTTAAATTATCTTCTATAGCTGTAGTTTGATGCAATAAAAATGTGTGTGTTGTTTTTGCGTGCATGTGTATATGTCATAGAAACATAAATACCTCAACTTGGAAGGGACCCATAAGGATCATCGAGCCCAACTCCCTAAATATTTTATATGTATATCTCGGTTACAGTAATGATTAGTGACTTCATAATGGTTTGCATAATTGCATTTATACCTTATAAAAGGGCTTTAAATGAATGGAAGGGAAGGGTTTTAGCTGGCTGCGTTTTTTGATAAGGTTCTGTGATTTCCTTTCTCTTCAGGAAAAGAAAAACAACATTCTATAGCTACTTCATCATAAAAAGTCAAAAGGAAGTGCAAACACAATTACCATAGAAAGTCAATATCTTTTCCATTCACTTCCAATTTCTGCTGTTTTTAACTTGCTTAAGCATTACAAAAAATCTGTATGTGGTATTCTATTCTTATTTGACTTTGCTTGGCTATATCAATAGCACCACCTGTGATCTTTATCAGTGTGAGGGTAACAGCTTAAAAGCTGTTTATTTCTTTGTGACCCACGCCCCCAAGGTGGAATGCTGGCTTTATGGAGTGGATTAGCAAGAAAGATTATTCGCATCTCTACTAGCTGAGCACAGAGTTCATGCAAGGTGTGACAATGGCAAAAAGCAGAGGTCTTTCAGAAGAGTTTTTAAGCATCTACCTTGTTTGGAAGTGTAAGGAATTCTGCTGCACTATACTCTAGAGAGGTGTTTTGTACTTTTCAATGGATTTCCTCTTACTGCTCTCAGATACTTCAACTATATTTTGAAAAGCTGCTCTTTAAGGAAAAAAGGTGTTTTGTTTAGCTGTTCAGTGAAAAGTCTGAAATACTGAAAGGAGAAAGATTTGTTTCAAAGCATTTAAGAAACTTTTCTGTTCATAAGACTTACTGTAGCCTAAGATATATCACAGTCTTCAGCATGATGCGCTTAGGGGTATTGTACAACTTCTTGATTTATCTGTATTTATAAATATAATTATATTTTCAGTGTTCCAGTTATTCCTTTGCTCTGCCTTGTAGCTCGGTCTTAACTCTCCTGCCACGTATATTTCACAAGTTTGTAATGAGAGCTGCTGATTTAGAAGAGACTGTTTGGAGGGGACCGTCAATCAATACGTCCAGGTTTAAGTTACTCTACGCAGCCTAATACTGTAGAATAGTGTGCTGTTGGCAGTGACTTCAAATATTTATGGAGAGATTTTTTTCAACCCTCTTCAGTACTAATTTTTGTCACCATTTTAAAACACCAAGTGCTTTGAAGCTATGCATTCCAAGGTTGGTTTGTATTTTTTTGGTAGAGTTCCCATGAAGAACAATTTTGTCAAAGCAGAGGAATTCAAAGTTGGTAACAGTATTATGCTATAGGAGGAACTGAGAAGTTCTTCACATTGGAAACCAAAAGGAACTGTATTTTGGCCAAAAGAAGCAAATTCAAACTGGGGATAGTTGACCTAAGATACTGGTGGGGGCAACTTGCCGGTTTGTGGAAGGCTATAACCTTGTGTATGTATGTTTAGTATATGTCCCTCTTTGAAAAGGAGTGGGGCTACCCATGAATCAAGTATAGACTTGAATAAGACAATCGTTTTTATTAATAATTAGAATAATATAGGCCCTGCCTTTTTATAGAAGGATCTTGAATAACTTGGCATACTTATTTACTAATGCATATTCTTTTTCAGTAGTTTTGTTTAACTATTTTTGGTTTAATTCTGAACTGCATACCTATGGGTTCAATTTTCTGGCTTGGACTGAGCAGGATTGTCCCTGTCTTTGGTGAATTGATTGTGTGCCTTGGTGTGGACTCAGGAGAGCTTAGGGACAGGTTACTCAGGAGGAGTGTAAAGACACACAAGACTGGAGATAGCAATGCCAGAGCTCAGCGAGCATTGAGATTAGGGATGTGAAGGGCAGCAGAGAGGACTTCTGTAAGTACACTGGTAGCAAAAGAAAGGCTAAGGACAAAGTGTGCCTACACCTCAGTGGGGCAGGGAGCCTTGTGGAAAAGAGACATAGAAAAGGCTGAGGTAGTTCCTGATGACTGGGAAAACACAAATGTCAAACCCAGCTTCAGGAAGGTCAAGGAAGAGGATCTGGGGAAGTGCAAGCTTGGCAGCCTCACCTCAGTCCTTGGGGAGGTGATGCAGTGAATCATCTTCAAAACCATTTCCATGCAGCTGATGGAAAAGAAAGTGATTGGAAGCAGCCTCTGGGGATTTACCAAGGGTGAATTGTGCCTTGTCAACCTGATTGCATCTCCTACAAGGAGATGACTGGCTCAGGAAACGTGGTGAGAGCTATGGATATTGTTTACCTTGATTTGAGCAACCTGGTCTAGTGGGAGGTGTCCCTGCCCATGGCAGGGGGAGTTGCAGCTAGGTGAACTTTAAGGTCCCTTCCAACCCAAACCATTCTATGATTTAATCGGTCTTTGGCATGGTTTGAGAAAGTATCCTTACATCCAGATCTCATTAATTTGGTCTGGGTAAATAGACAGTCAGGAAACTTATGCATCTGTTAGACTCAAGGCAAGGAAAGGCAGATTAACTTGAAGTTTCAACTCTTCAGGAGAGCAAATTTTTCAGGGTCCCACCTCTACTTTGTTTCCTCTGTCCTCTGAAATTGTAATGCAAATGACCAGGCTATACTGTTCAGCAAATGAATACTCAAAATACAAGAGGAAACTCAAATACACAGATATTTTTTTGTTCTGTATTATATTTGCTGAGGAAATAGATAACCTGGGGTTTCTGTAGTATTTTCTATTCAGAGACCTCTCAGTGCGCCGCTGTCATTAATAAATCAAATCTGAGTAGTTCTACAAATGGGAAACTTAGAGACGGATCTTGATTCTTTGGGTCCCAGTGGAAGTTTGTGGCAGAGCCAGAAATATAATCTGATGTCTTGATTCCCAGTTCAGCACTCTGACAGCAAAGCAGTCCTTTCTCTTTATATATAATTGATGGTAAGAAGAATGGTTGTCTACTTAAAATGTCTGAGAAACTGCAAGGATAATTCTTCAAAGCCAGCTTCGTTTTGTGGAAGCTTTATTGCTTCTGTGATTCTCTCATGGGCTGTTCACAGCTGAAGTGACCCTGTTGAAGGGACAGAATGGAAGTATTTGGGGTTGACACTTAACTTTAGGTCCCATGAGACCTCCTGATTTTCTTTTTTTGTTTTCGGCAGCCTGGCTGCCAAGCCATCTGGCACACCTCATGGGCTTTCAAGTTCAAGTTACTCTAGGGGAGTGGGTAGGAGAAACAGCTAGAACTGAAGAGCAGTGGAGAGAACAGTAATAAGATGTAGGAGTGTGGCTGGCTTTATTTTAATGTCATTTGTGTGATTCAGCCTCCCTGACAAATTGGTAATACCTTGCTGAGTGGAGCAGAGTAAATAATCCACTCCTTGACCTTCCTAGGCCACTTCAAAATGAAATTTGGCTGTAGCTGCTGATAGTTACTCCTGAAGTTTAAATACATTATATGTATTCATGGGTTTGCTTTCTAAATGCAGTTTTGCATATTATAACAGCTAGAGCAAGTGACCAGGACATGTTCCTGTGCCACCTGCTCTAGATGGACCTGCTCTGGCAGGGAGGTTGGACTAGGTGATCTCCAGAGGTCCCTTCCAACCCCATATCATTCTGTGATTCTGTAATTAATAAATGAATTTATATTAAATAAGTTTTTGTATTTTGCCCTGTGAAATAATCTGTTAATTTCTCAAACTGTTTAAACGGGGTCATTGCTAGAGAAATGGATGGATGTGCTCCTACACGTTGAGTTAACAATCTCAGCCTCCTTATGCCAAAATCAAACACGATGTGACAGAGGTGACAGAGGAGCATCAGTGGAGACAGAACACTCTTACACAAGTCCTGGAAAATAACTTGGAAAATAGCTACCAGATATCCATGTTAGTAATGTGCTATAGTCAATCTCAGCAGGAATGTGGTAACGTATTGGAGAACTGAGTTCCTTGAGGTGTGTGCGCGGTGTCTTCTGTAATATTTAAAGATGAGGGGTTTTAAAAGCTCATCAGGGACATAAATCAATTTGAATAGTGTGGATTAGGCAAGAGCAATCAGCTGGGAGGCTGAACAGAAAAGGAGAAACAGGCAGCAAACATGGAGAATATCTAGGCCAGGAGAGTTATCCATGAGATTTATGCAGTCAATCCTTGTTGAAGCTGGTTAGGTATGAGCTGGGCCATGGGAAATTCTCTGTACTTGGGACTTCAGCCTCTTGGTAGATAATAAAGATGTTTTTATTTGCATCACAAAAAGTGATTGAGGAAATATAATTGGGTAGTGGCTGGTCAGAGCTTAATGGCTGGCCAGGTCTGGCTGGCAGAGGGACAATGTGCTCTGTAGTCTGAGAAACAAATCTGAAGGTGGCACTGGGAATGTATGTGTGGCTGTGATCTCTGAGTCCCCAGCTGAAATGGCTGGGCATTTTTCAGGATCTGTAAGTCAGGCTAAACTACAAGAGTTTTCTCACTCTTCCTCTTCTAATGTCTTTGCTTTACCATCTTCATGAGGTTGTGCTTACAGAAAGCCTTCAGAGACCTGTATCTTGGGGCTTGTTTAGGAAGGGCTTGCTGGCAAGCAATGAAGAACGAGTGAGCCAAGTATCTCTACTGGAAAGACTACCTTGTAATAGGCAGAAACTGGTGAAGTAGATGGGACAATGTGAGACCCATCCAGAGGCAAACGCTGAGCCATCTATATTTGTGTTCTCACTCCCCCTCACCCCCAAAAGCATGACAGTTCAAACCCTCATGAATGTCTATTTAAACCAAAACTGGTTTTATGTTATTGCTCAGCTAAAAATTCCAGATTGGGAATTAGGTTAAATACTGATTACTAGGTAACAGCAGAAACGTGGAGCAACCCCTGAAATAATTCAATAGTTTGTGTTTTCTTTAATGAACAATACCATAACACTTGTCAAATTCCCATTTTATGTTATTGAAGTAAGCCAGAAAGTACTAGATACAAAAGGGAAGAATGGTAAGCAAGATTTCTCTTTTAATACACTTCAGGATGTGCTCACGTTCTTCTGTAAACTTAATTGGCTGTCTTTTTACTTCTTAGTCCCTAGTGTGACATTTTGAAAAAAAACCTGGACACTAAAAGCACAAAGCTATAAAGTTGAGATGATGTACTGCATAGCAAAGTGATTGATCTCTGGGATGCTGTGAATCTGTGTAACAAGGCTGGAAAATCACTTCATTTTATTGCTTAGTATGTGCTAAGTTACCTTACCCAAGGAATTTAAGCATATGGTGTATCCAGATGCCTGGAAGAAAGAGCCTACGACAGGATGCTTTGAGACAACATCCTCGGATTCTGTGGTGTGAGTGTGGTAAAGGGACTTCGCTTTAAGAGTCACAGAGGCATTTGAGACTGAAACAGATGTGGAAGCAGCTGAAGCTCTGCACTGTATAAGCAGTGATTTCATTAAAAAGAAAGCCTTCCAAGGTAGAGGGAAAGGAAAGAACGGCACGTACCAGTAGAGTTTGTGTTTTGTCACTTGAAAAATGTTCATGGCCGATTAGTTCTTATTTATCCTTTTGTTGTCTGTGGAAGAGAGTTATTTTGCAGAAGCATGTAAAGCAGAAAGACAGTAAATACGTTCTTATTCATAGAATGCCTCTGTAAAAATGGCCACCCTAAATATATAATGATTGCTGCTTCCTTCCTTCCAGTGCCTGTGGATTTTTTTGTTCCTGAAAGCTTGTAAAATACCACGTAAAAATGAACTTGGAGTATAAGATAAAGACCTAAAATGAGAGGTGTTGGAAGGAACCTGTGAATTGCTGTGATAGATTTAATAGTTGGTCTATCACAGTAATATTTTTTTTATAATGGTGGTAAATAGTATTACTTAAGGAGGGTGTATCCTTCCCAACTTGAGGCACCAGTGGTTTGGGGGCTCTCTGTACTGGAGACTGTGGATATAAACTAAGTAATCTCTGAGTTTGCCTAATTTATTTTTAAATAGTTTATCTTTTTTTTGGAACTAGTAACTTCTGAATGTGTTTCCCACAAAATAATTCCTTTTGCTCATTTTAAATGTCCTGCCTGAAAAATTTGCTAAGTACTTGCGTCACTATTTTTTTTGTTAGAAGTCCAAGTCTAATTACTCCTGTTATGAAAGCCCTTTCATACTTCTGATGATCTTTCATATTCCTTTGGGGTGAATTCTTCTCGTGTCGGTATCGTTGATCTTCACCCTGGTTTTGTTCATAATCTTTTGCACAAAGAAGTTTTCAGTGGGTAAAAATCAAACCCCTCAATAGATGTTTGAGGAACTGACGTATGATTTTTCTTGTATTGAAAGATACTAAAGAATTCTGCTTATCCTTCTTTTGCAAAGTTTAGTTAGCACCTTACTTAGTTCTTGCTTTCTTCATTTAGCTTTAAATACTAAAAGTGATATTTTTAGAGTTTGGGGAAGATGCTTAAGTAGGGGCTGTTGCTGCTGTTTGCTGTCGTCCTCACCATTCTGTTTTGTGGTCTGAAACGGTGGAAAGTGGGCTCAGTGAAGGACAAAAGTAGTCAACAACACTAACAAAGACGAAGAATGGGAGGCGTGAGATTACAGGAGGAACTGGGCTCTGGAAATAGGGGGGGAGACTACTGGAATTCAAGAAAAAAAATGCATGAACAGGGTGGAAAAGGAAGAGGGAATGGTTACTTGTTCTTCTAAAAATGAAAAAGCACACAAAACCCCCACTTGAAACATGTCAAGTATGTGATGAGATTTCCTCATATTGTGGTATCTATGTTGATAGGACAAGCCTCACTGGCTTTTGCAGTGTTAAATTGGGGGCTACTCATGGTCCCAGACGTAAACTGTGGTGTTGGGTGGTTGAAGTGAGTGTATCCAGCAATAAGGTAGAAATGTAGTTCTTAGATACCTTCAAGTACAGTCAGCCTGAGATGTGAAAATACCATTACCTTTCCATTTGGTTATTGTCTGCTTATTTTAATTTATTTTATGATAAAATATGAAGTTTCAGTAATTGCCAAGAGAGAATTGAGAATTTTGTAATGAAAGAGAACAGAACATAAACTGTATTTAGCTGATCTCAAACTTGCCAGGAAAAGGGACCTCCAGGTTTTCAAGATGATGCAACTGATTTAACATTTTGAAAGGGACAAGTGGTAGATTGCTTCGTAATGTTGGAAATATTTTTGGCAGAGCTGAGATCTTTTCAGCGGGTTAGAATTACAGATGAGACCTCTTAAATAGAAGAACTGTTATCTGCTGTTTTCTCACAGTAGAAAGGTTCGTTTTCTACTAAAACATTGATTTTGTTGTTCAGTTACACAGAACAACACATAACTACCATTAATAATAATACTGGAATTAATGAATGGAAATTTCAAAATTAGTTGGATGTGGTTGCCACATTTAAATACGTTGCAATATACCTGGAAGCATTCTTTATGTGGGCAGGGGTAGGAGAGCGAAGACCTGATAGCAATAAATTTTATTTTCATTTACTTTAAGTTTACTCCTCACTCATTTATCTCTCTGACACTGCGTGAGATCCTGTTTATTAAGAATAATGCCTGGAAGTTGGCAGTTATGTTCTGTATGAGGGTGTTAATTTCTTCCCATATGCTACGGGGTTGTCCTCGCAGGAAATAAAGCGACTTTTTCCCATGTTTAGTTACCCTGACCTGTTACAATAGTCAGACTGGACAGAAACAATGGGAAGGAAAGTTTCCTGTTTTCTGCAGATATCAGAGAGGTCTTTTGGCCCCAAGGAAGGTAAAGCTTTCTTTGGTTGGAGTGCACAAAGAACTGGTTTTCGTTCGTGCATGAAGTTGCTGTGATCTCCGTTGAAAAGCAGTGGTTCTCTCCAAAACATGTTTCAGGCAATTTACTGCCTGTTCCACCTGTCTTGATCACATTTCAGCATTTGCATTTAGCAGTAGTAAATTAAAGAAGGGAAAGCATAAAGTTGCCTCTTTACAGACTCTCTAATATGTTGTGCCGTGGTTAGAATGCTTTTGGATAGGTGATGAAATAAAATTATATTAAATAACTCTCATTTTGTGGACCTACATATGGGCCTGACTGTGACACCCTCAAGAGGGGAGCAGAGGAGAATATGAATATAGTCGACTCGAAAACTTTCCAGAATCATAAGGATTTGAGCTGCAAAAAAGAATCGTGCTTTTCTTTTTGTGTTTTTAGTCTACTGTGCCAGGACAAAATTGGGGAAAGCTGGTAAATCAGTGTCTTGGCAAATAAAGTGATGAAATCTTCATGTAAAGCTGAGGATAAATTACGCTGCTACAATGTACGCTGAGGTTTTCCATAGGTAGGGAAAGACAAAGGATCTGATCCTCCCCCCAAAAAACCCACTACAAATATCTTTTAAGTCAAGATTCAGTTTGATGAGTTCGTAAGATTGTTTGTCTTTAAATTTCGTATACATATGGTACAGAACACTCCCATGAGATGGTGGAGATGACTTTCAGACATGATTAAAGGTTATTCTAGCTGGAATACATGAAAATAAAAGTTTAACAGGGGCTGTAGTACTGGTACATTTAATACATCATTTCATTCAATAGACCAAGTGAAGAAACTCTTGCCAAGTTAATTTTTTTTAAAAGTAGAGTTCTGTTTTATAGTTATGGTAGTTTATCATCTGTACACTATCAATTTTTAAATCAATATGTTGACTAGTTATTACTCAGTCTACTAAATTTTTAACTTGGATTTTGTAATGCAGTTTTTAACATGTGCCATCCAGTAAAACACAGATTTTCCAAAATGCTTCTTCACTGGGAAATGTTTTTGATAATGGGATACTTTAAGACATTTTCTTGGGTGTGAGTGAAAATTTTCAGGTGAATTGGTAAAAAGCAATTGCCTTTTATCTTCTGGAAGTTGTCCTATTTCTCTGTCAGACCTATTTTGTGTACAAATGCCACTTTACAACAGTTATCAATGGCAGTGTTGCATAAAAGACTCAGTTCTCCTGACATTTAAACTGATTTTTTTTGTAGGTTACTGTATGGGATATGTGAGCAAGCCTTGCTTTATACTGGCAATTGCTGTATCATGAAAAATGAAGTTAATTTGGGTGTGTTGTGAGTAATGTGTGCTGGAAATATACTGGATTCATTAGTTTTCATTGGTATTATAACAACTTCCAGCACAGAAAGTAACAATGAATTTTTGCACTTGTAGCTTTTGATAATAGAAAAAAATTATTAGCTAGATTTGGACAAAATGATATTACAATATTAAAAAAAATAAATAAAAATATGACCACCACCACTGCTATTATGCACTTATGTTATGCATCTTTGTTCTGAAAAAATCCCCATACTTACTTGCCAAGTATAATTTGGCTTTTGACTGTAAGAGCTGTTACATGTAAAACAGGATTTTGGCAAAATGTTGTTTTGTGTCTCAACTGTTTGTTCTTTGTGTGCTGTTGTCTGTCTTAATGTGCCATGGCAATAAAGGCTGTAATGGCTATTCCATTCCGTTTCCTGTTGTTTTGCAGCCACCAAACAGCTCTGGGCTAATACAGCGCATCAGACTCTGACTTCCCCATTTATTTCTAAACTTTTTAATTTCATGGAGTAAATATTTCTCATATGCTGGCTAGTGGTGATGGAAAAAGCATTCACTACAGTTATCCCACGGAATTCCAGAAGGAATTTATTGGCTTATCACAGCAATTCTGGTTATTGACTCTGTATTTCTCCCATTTATTCAACTTTTAGTTACTTATTTTTGTCTTGCAGATGATGCTCTTGGTAGATAACTGGACAGAAGAGATAGGTGCAACGTTCAGTGGCAGTAGAGCAGCAATGGCTTTACTTCCCATCTGCAATGGTTGGGAAGCCAATATTTGCATATTGAATATTCCTATTGTGATATGTAGTCTTGAATGGTTAAAGATTTGATTTTTTTTTTTTTTCTGGTTAATGAAAAATGTAAATGAACTGCAGGCTTGCCACGTGCAACCAAATTTTAAACTTGGTTTGCTTCTAAGGTTTGGAGAGAAAATGAAGCTTAACTGGTGCAGAGAGGAACTTAGAATAATGTTTTTGGCCTCTAAGAAGCCTCTACTGATAAAATAAACTGCAAGATTTTAGGGGACTACTGTCTTCGTGAATTTGCACACTTAGGAAAAGTGGCTACCACAGCTGCTATCAAATCTCAACCTTCTATTTAAAGCCTTTTCATAGCACTTCATAAATCAGTTTCTACTTCAGTAGACCATCATATACAGATACATCTAGCCCACCATCCCTAGTATATGTCTATGATTCTAATTTACATGCATCCTAAAATATTAAGTGGATTGTAAAGCCATGAGGAGTCATGACCAGACCGCACACACCAGTATAGTTGCTTATCACAGTTTGTTATAGAAACATGTTGCTAAAACAGATTTTTAAACCTTTCATTCTCTCATTTTATTTTGTCTGTTGTATTTTATATATATATTTTATTCTCTGGAAATTGTCTCTTTCTTTCTTTCTTGTGTGTGTGGTCAAAATATTATGTGGATTGTAAAACCATGAGGAGTCATGACCAGACTGCACATATCAGTATAGTTGCTTATCACAGTTTGTTATAGAAACATGTTGCTAAAACAGATTTTTAAACCTTTCATTCTCTCATTTTATTTTGTCTGTTGTATTTTATATATATATTTTATTCTCTGGAAATTGTCTCTTTCTTTCTTTCTTGTGTGTGTGGTAGGTTTTTTATTTTAATATTTTTATTATTATTTTTTTTTTAAAAGGAGCTTGGTGGAGATTAATAACATCTCATTGGTATTTGAATTCAGGTCCCATATTTTATATCTGGGGGAAAAGTGTGTTATAGTTTTTCTCTTTTGGATTAAAAGCATCCAATAAAATTGTTCAAAAAGCACTATGGACCAGTGGTAACTAATCTGTTTGAGCTTGAGAGCTCAAGATAGTGCTTCAAAATATTAGCCAGGCCTGGAAGAATATTCCCTGAAAAATGATGTAAAGTGATTTCAAAATTCTTGTGAAATCTGTAACTAACTCTCTGTTAAATGGGCGCATCCCCAGCAGGCATTAGCCTCTCAATGCTGATTCCTTCACCTCTGGCTGGATGTGCCCAGGCTGTGCTGGAGAGGAAAAGTCAACTGTCCATGTGAATCTGCTATTTCTAGGGGATGATTAATATCCTGGTAAAAATGGGTGGTTACCACAAATGGGGAGGGACTGTTTATGAGAGAGCTGAGTGATAGGATGAGGGGTAACTGTTTTAAACTGAAAGAGGCAGCCTCTTGATGCTGGTTCCTTCACGTCTGGCTTGATGTGCCCAGGCTGTGCTGGGAAGGAAAAGTCAGCTGTCCGTGTGAATCGGCTATTTCTAGGGGATGATTAATATCTGGGTAAAAATGGGTGGTTACCATAAATAGGGAGGGACTGTTTATGAGGGAGCTGAGTGATAGGATAAGGAGGAAGTGTTTTAAACTGAAAAAAGGGGAGATTTAGATCATTCTATGATTCTGTATCATGATGTACCCTGATGCTATGCCCAGGTAAGATGAAGACCTGAGGAGCCAGTCTGCTGATTGAACTTCAGGTTCTCTTCAGATCTCCAGCACTTCTGGTGCGGAATGAGAGTGTTTTGTCTACCAGTGCTCATGGTACTCCCAGCTGTTCACACAGGGACAGGACTTGGGCAAGGCACTTGTTCTCAACCTCTTGTGTGTACTTGCACTTGATAATTTTATCTCTTTTTTTTTGTTTTGTTTTTAAATGCTCTTTTAGTGACTACTATTCAGGACTTTGCCACCTGGCCTTGGGGAATTAGATACTGCTCCTCTTCTCCCACAGAGGCTCTGATATATATTCTTTTTTAATTAAAAAGTCTACGTCCAGCTTTTCTCTTAATGAGAAGGAGTGGTTTTGGTGACAAAGTGCTTTGATAATGCAAGAATGAAAATACTTTTAGATTGCCCCTGATTTTCTCTAAACAAACTTTTTG
>NW_015090814.1:3512319-3640916 GCF_001431845.1 Calidris pugnax
CAGGGACAGGACTTGGGCAAGGCACTTGTTCTCAACCTCTTGTGTGTACTTGCACTTGATAATTTTATCTCTTTTTTTTTGTTTTGTTTTTAAATGCTCTTTTAGTGACTACTATTCAGGACTTTGCCACCTGGCCTTGGGGAATTAGATACTGCTCCTCATCTCCCACAGAGGCTCTGATATTATTTTTTTTAATTAAAAAGTCTGCGTCCAGTTTTTCCCTTAATGAGAAGGAATGGTTTTGGTGACAGAGTGCTTTGATAATGCAAGAATGAAAATACTTTTAGATTGCCCCTGATTTTCTCTAAACAAACTTTTTGCACGATAAACTTTGAAATCTGTATACTCATACTTGTGAATGTCCTGGTATTTGGAAATTGTAGGAAAACAAACTTACCTTAGATCCTGGGGTGGGGTAGGGAATGGGCTTCTGATCCCAATTATTCTGATACCAATTTTATTTCCAAGTTCTAAAATGATCGAGGCAGTCATAGCAATGCTATGTCAGAATAATAAAAGAACTAGGGTTGTGCCATATGTGTTTATGCAGATATGAATAGGGGCTTGTCTTCACCTGAGACATCTACTAGATGTGACGATTTTAGGAGTTTTTTATCTTGTCAGTTAATGGGGGAAGAGTGGGGACAGGACTCGGGCAAGGCACTTCTTCTCAACCTCTTGTATGTACTTGCACTTGATAATTTTTTTTTTTTTGTTTTGTTTTGTTTTTAAATGCTCTTTTAGTGACTACTATTCAGGACTTTGCCACCTGGCCTTGGGGAATTAGATACTGCTCCTCATCTCCCACAGAGGCTCTGATATTATTTTTTTTAATTAAAAAGTCTGCGTCCAGTTTTTCCCTTAATGAGAAGGAATGGTTTTGGTGACAGAGTGCTTTGATAATGCAAGAATGAAAATACTTTTAGATTGCCCCTGATTTTCTCTAAACAAACTTTTTGCACGATAAACTTTGAAATCTGTATACTCATACTTGTGAATGTCCTGGTATTTGGAAATTGTAGGAAAACAAACTTACCTAGATCCTGGGGTGGGGTAGGGAATGGGCTTCTGATCCCAATTATTCTGATACCAATTTTATTTCCAAGTTCTAAAATGATCGAGGCAGTCATAGCAATGCTATGTCAGAATAATAAAAGAACTAGGGTTGTGCCATATGTGTTTATGCAGATATGAATGGGGGCTTGTCCTCACCTGAGACATCTACTAGATGCAACGATTTTAGGAGTTTTTTTATCTTGTCAGTTAATGGGGGAAGAGAAGTTGCCTCAAGGACTAATTCAGAGCACCTCGGTTGGGAGGCTGTCTCTCTTCTTCACTCAGTTACCACATGAAATTAAATACCCTTCCTAAATGCTGACTGATAGATATATATTCTTTTTTTCCTTTGTGTGATCCTTTTTTCTTTATTGGTGTTACTTCAGCAGCCAAGATTTCCATCAGATTTGTCTATAGTTTTTTAGCTCTAGATTTCCCTTGAAAACTGTTCTTACGCTGTAAAGAATTCCTTTATTCATATTCCATTTTTTTTACTTTCAGTCTTTTCTGCCTGTCCCTAGTATGGATAAAAGAAGGCAGATTTTTATCACTTCTCTTTGGTAACCACAAGAATGAATTCATTAAGTGACCATGAATAAAATATTTAAGTTTCCAGAAGCGTACTTAGTGTCTGTGTTTCTAAAGGCTTTTAGAGGAGCTACTGTATGTAATTGTAGCTCAAAAAAGCACTGAGAAGTTAACATTATCCTGGAACTCTCGTGTTGTAATGGAAGTGCTTTGTCTTAGTTTAAATAAATATTTACTTTGAAAGTCCAAATTTACATTAGCCGAAAAGACTGTTAATGTGTATTGTAGATGGTGTATTCTGATAATGGCGCTGGATAACACATAATGGGTAAGCGCTCTCAAAAACGCCGCGGTTATTCTCAGATTTGCATGTTATTTACGGTGCATTCAGGCTTTCATTATGGGGAACAACTGGAATTCAGGCCATGCTGTTCCTGTCAGCGGTGCCGCTCCTCGCGGCGTTCTGAGGAGCCAGGGCATCTGGAGCCCTGGCCGAGTGGGATATGGGGAGGACCAGAGACGGAGGCTGATGGGTGCTATGGCAACTGCTAGCCCTGCCAGTAACAAATTGCAGAAGAGACCTGAGTGCCTGGAACTTTATTTTCTTATCTCAAGCACTTTAATAATTACATCTAACGTTAAGTTTGGGATGTGTACTTAAAAATGCTGGAAGCTTTCTACAGGTTTCCAGGGTTTAAAAGGGTAAATTTAGCTGTCTGGTAGGGATGTGTGTGAAATACCTGTGGAATGGGATCCCTGGTACGAGGGAGTAGCCATCGATGCTGCTGGGGGGAAGAGCAGCAGCCTCTGGGAACCCTCTTGGAAACTGACAAATTTTTAGTTAATTTGAAGGTACTGCAGGGAAAACACAGCAATGGGGTAGGAAAAAACACAGTGCTTCAGGTGTTAACAGTAGTTTAAATATAAAGTGGTGCCCTTCAGTGATATGTATGTGCTCTATATTATCAAAAGTTAGCAAGATAGGGCTTTATTCATTTTAATTTAAAAAGAAAAATGTTTCTGAAGGTTTAAAAAGAAAAACCTCTCAAAGGAGGTTGTAGAGAGGTGGGGGTCGGTCTCTTAAGTCACAGGTGACAGGACGAGAGGAAATGGCCTCAAGTTACACCAGGGGAGGTTCAGGCTGGATATTAGGAAAAATTTTTTCACGGAAAGGGTTATCAGGCATTGGAATGGGCTGCCCAGGGAGGTGGTTGAGGCACCATCCCTGGAGGTGTTCAAAAGACGGGTTGATGTAGTGCTGGGAGGTATGGTTTAGTGATGGTGTTGCTTCTTGTTTGTTGTGCGGGTGTCTATTTTTGTCAGTTGGGTTGACGGTTGGACAAGATGATCTTTAAGGTCCCTTCCAACCTAGAAGATTCTGTGATTCTCATTTGATCTCTTGATGTGGTGTTCGAAGTTTTTAGGGGGAAAAGGTGTATTTAAAGTTTTTAGGGGGAAAAGGTGTATTTAAAGTTTTTAGGGGGAAAAGGTGTATTTAAAGTTTTTATGTTTTAATAATTTTATAGCATAGAGAAATATCGTGATGTTGACTCTTTACAGCACGCTGAGTGGTAACTTCATCCTGCATGTGTGCAAGCACTCGGCACAGAAGAAAAGCTTATCTTAGTTGATTTGCGGCCAAGTCAGTAAAGCACACTGCATTTGCTTTTAATAAACAGATAATGCAAGAATAGAGTTCTGTGTGTGCTTGGTCAGGAAACCGGCACCTTTATATTTCATAAACCTTTATTAAACATGAGGGAGAGGGAAGTGGAGGGGTTGTTTTCCTAAGGTTGGAGAACCGGCTTTTACTCTTGTGTGCGAATCCAGTCAGTTCAACCAAGTGAAAAGCTCGGGAGCGCTCGGTGGAGGCTAATTAGAAGCCTCCACCGTGGCTGCCCACAGAAATCTGTTTGCACTCGGTGTTCTTGGCACCCTTCACACCGCTGCACTGATTTCACTCTTCATCTGCCATTTCTCTGCGGCCGCTGAACCTATTCCAGTCCCGAGCCACTGGCCCCGGTGGGATTTTCCAAGCGGTTAAACCTCTGGTAGCCCGGACCCTTTTTGGTACCAAACCTTAAAAAGCTGGGTTTGGAAAGGCTTTGTGCCTTTCCGAATGTGTTGATGAATGCAGGATCAGGAGAAAGAAGCATAAAAGCAGAAATCAACAGAATTATGAGCCAGGAGTGGAAATGGTGAGCCAGGCAGGAAAAGCCAATAAATTGTAAGCAGAAATCAATGCATAAGGACACTTGAGGTCATAAAAAATCTTGAATTGAAATTGTGAGATCCTGGGTCTTCCCATTGGTACCTTGGCTGTTTAGAAATAGTTGTGAAACACTAGGAAAGTGTGGCTTCTTGCTCTGGTAAACTCTGAGGGTTACTTATTCTGTTGTTATTACCAGTTAGTCTACTGAAGCAGTAGAGATTTCTGCTCTGAGTGAGAAGGCTAATGAGTTGTGCAGAGGTGAATATCAGTTTACATGGCAGAATGTATGTTTTTCAGCTTAAAAAAAACACCCTGAAACAATTACTAGTTGGTGTACTTCACTGTTTGTGTTAAATGAGTTGGATGGAGAAGGGCAGGCCCTGAAACAATTACTAGAGGTTGGCGTACTTCACTGCTCGTGTTAAATGAGTTGGATGGAGAAGGGCAGGACAAGATCAATCCTTGTCATGGTGCCAGTGACTGTTGAAGTTCTGCTGACCCTGTTACTCCTCCTCTTGGTTGTTTTCTCTGCCATCATACCAACAACTTTTTTTTTTTTTATATAGGATCTACTTGGTATTGTAGATAAAGATGTAATTTGTGCAACAGTTCATCATACCAACAACTTCTCTTTTTTTTCCATATATTTGGTGTTGTAGATAAAGATGTAATTTGTGCAACAGTGTTATGACATTGGGGACAACTAGGTCAGTCCCTGATCTTTGTTAGCCAAAATACAAATCCTTTTCTGCCGTGATCATCTCTTTGCTTGACCAACTCCATTTCACAGAATGTGAGTGATCACAGTAGAAGTCCATTGCTTTTCCAGTGTATTCTCTGATGTGAAATGTCCCTCTGAAGACAGCTTTGAGTCCCACCTCTCAACTTTTTATGAAGCACCTCGCGCTTCGGCTGAAATTTTGCCATCTGATGTGTCTTTGACCATGGGACAAAGAGATGATGCCATGTGTGTTGGATGGAGAGAGGTGATTTGGGAAGCTGTCTCTGGATTACTACTGGTCCTGTGCTTTGGAAAGTTTTCACATGTGGTGGAGATCAGTGACCTTGCACTGGGAGCCAGGAGCTTCCCGGACAAGTTGGAGTTGATCTGTTGTGGTCTTCATATGTTACTGTAGGTTACTTGAGGTGTGCTGGAGTCTACTTTTTTTAGTAAAATGGGTTTTTAAGTAGTTTAGCAAAGTAGAAGTATTATTTAATGAAAAATGCAAAAGCTCAAGGATTTAGTAATATCTGCAATTTGAATGGAGACATGTCTGCATAAATTCTTGGGTAGGTATATAAAAAGAACTCTTCTCACCTAGCAGAAAAAATTGGATCAAGAGTTTTCTGAAAACTTAACTGATGGATGACATGCTAGGAAGTTTAGCAAATTAATGTTTTAAATGACAGAAAACCATTAGTGTAGTATTCTATGGAAAATGGTGGTATCTTATAATTTTTCTGTTTTAAGTATGTATATTTAAAATTGTTTTTAGAAGTGCATTATTGAAGTTGTTCTAAGTAGCATTTGAACACAGTTAGGGACTACAGCAGAGAGCTAGACAAATACACATCTGAAACAGACACTGTGTGTGTTCTTTGAAATTGTTAATAGCCTGTTCTCTAAGTCTGACTCAGCTCTTAATTAAAAGGATTACTCGACAGCAGCTGGTTCTTCACCCAGATTCAGCAATATTTTATATTTAAATCTAGCATGTTATTAACTTCTTTGGTGAAGTAGGACATCTATCACTAATTTTGAAACAAATTCCATTAGCCTAAATAGATTTTGTATTATTTTGTATCTCCTGGAACCTCACCGGCTGTAGTGCTTTAATCAGAAACATATGGTAGTTCTTACGAGTGAATGGAAGGAGAGGGACTCTGCTGTTAACAGTAATTGTATGGTAATAAAGTGGGGGGTTTTTTGGTTTGTTTAGTTTTTCTTCTTGATCAGTATGTCCTGATGCAAAAACAAAGCCAAACCTTGCATGGGCAGCGGGGTGCAGGGTCTCTGGGGTGGGCAGTAACTCGGGAAAAGTATGCGGAGAGGTCGGAGATCAGTTTAGGGGCTTATTTATCACGGGAACAGGTCGGGGGGGGTGGGAGGGGAGAAACCAGGAGTGAGAGGCGCGGGATGGAGAGCGCAGCTGAGATTTCTCCAGCGAGCCCATTGATGGCACCGGATGCCTTTCTGGGTCACGGTCGTCTCACCAGCAAAGGGTTGGTTCCCCCATGTCCCACCCCCCTCCCCCAGCAAAGGGGAGGGTGAAGGCCCCAGCTTTGGGGGGGGGGGGGGGAAGAGGAGGAGGAGGAGGGCATGGGGCTCACCATGTGGCTCACGCCGTTTCATTCACAAGCACAAGGATGGCAGAGGGCCCAGACTCTTCACAGAAGTCCGGCGCAGCAGCTTTCAGCCTAAATTCATGCCGCTGATTAGATGCAAAGTTTCTTTTCATTCATAGCAGCCAATTCGTTCCAGCGAGCAGAGAAACATAACATAAAGTATAGAAAACACAGCGAGCAGTTGCCAATTTCTAGGCAGATTAGGACCTTTTTTTTTTTCCCTGTAGCCGAAGTATGCTTATCATGTAGATTTCCCTCATCACGACTTGTTTTCAAAGTTAAACACAATAGCGGAGCGAGCTCTAGTAAGCATTTGGTATGCTTTGAAACTTTGCTGCCTAGCTAATTAATGTGATTTCAGTTTGGAGGATGGGTGGTGATGCTGCTGATTTTGTAAACGAAAAAAAACCCTCTGTCGAGAATTTAGAATAAAGTTGCAACCATCACTGTGTTAATCAGCTTTTAGTCAAGGTTTTCTTAACCTTGAAAACTATCCATACCTGTTTCTACATGTAAGGTTTTTGTGTATGTCTCTAATGAGAACTGTAAAATTTTTAATTTGTGGGTTGGTTTTTTCCCCCCAGCCCAAGTTATGTTAATGAATGAAAACTCTTAATTGGAAGGCGAAACTGTTTCCAGTAAGGACAAAGAATTCTGTGGGTAGCTGAAAAAAATCACAAAGAGCATTCCCCCTTATTAGCTATCTGTGCTCTAAAGATAGAAGTAGCCCTTATGACTTAGAAAATGAATTTGCTTACCAGCTCTTGGAATACGTGGAGCAAATCATCTTCTACTGTACTGCTGTAGCTTTGCTGAGTTTGAACAGGTCTTGCAGAGCTAGAAATGTAAGCAGAATTTTTCCCTATTGTTACTCAGATGCCTGAGCAACAGGCACTCTTTGGAAACACTGTTGGTTTTTTTTTTTTTTTCCTGTAGCTTTGTGGTTTGTTTTCAATGATCAATGTGATGTATACACTCTGGTTTTGGGTTAATCCAGGTCTCAGTTGTTTTGTGAAATGAAATTAGAACCACGATAGACTCATTTTTGTGCATGGAATGAGCTTGGACCATCCTACTGGCTGGTAGGTGAGAGGGATCCTAAAACTTCTTGCAAACAGCACAGCCAGAAAATTCAAGTAGTGATACAGTTATGGGTTCAGGGCATGAGAAAAAAAATAAACATTTCAAGGAATTATAGATGGTGATGAATCAGAATAAAAGATCTAATTTCTAAATTCATCTAGATCTAAATTCATCTGATCTAAATTCATAGGATGAGCTAAGCACTGTCGTGCCCAATCCTTAATAGGTCTGAGCAGAATAAAAGGGGTGTTTGTTTATTACTGCCATCTGAAGACATTCTTCTTCCCCTCTATTGCACGAAGCTGTCTGCAGTTCCTTAT
Organism: Calidris pugnax; assembly: GCF_001431845.1. NCBI lineage: Eukaryota > Metazoa > Chordata > Aves > Charadriiformes > Scolopacidae > Calidris > Calidris pugnax. The sequence continues at coordinate 3,519,865 of NW_015090814.1, forward strand.
GATAGTTAAAAATGGAAATAGGGCTCCTTCATAATTGAAATAGTTGTGTAGCTCTTTTTAGTCCTTAAAACATACTCAACTGTACTAAAGCATGATTGAGAAGTGGTATTTAAATTATTTGCATCTGATAGAAAAGATATTGAGCAAAAAGGACCCTAAAAAGTGTATGAAAACAAAACAGTGGTTGTGACAGTGGCCTCGATGATGATGATTAGACTAATATTTCTGCCTTATTTTTCAAGTGGTAAGAAGTGTTCTCATTGTTAGTGGGACCCAATTAAAAATAATTATGCTCTGGCATTTTACTTTCTGTTACAATTTGGGCTGCAATGACTCTCCATCCTCTCCCTTGAAGTTTAGAATATGAATTGACTAGGAGTTTTTGGTGTTTTTTTTAATTTTTTTTTTTTTCCCAGAAATGATGTCTTAAAGATGTCTCTTAACATGTTAATATAGTTGAAATGCACTGTGTTCTACCTCACATTCCATGAGTTGTGGATTGAAGGTCGGAGATTTCAGCAGCCATCTACATTGAGTTATGAAGCTTAGTGTGTTAGTAAAATTACTTTAATTCTTTATCCCTACAAATTCTAACAGACAGTTGCAGAATTTCACCATTTTTTTTTCATTTTCAAAAAATTAGGCTCCATAAACCCAGAATTGTTTGAGGTTTTTTCCCATTGCTTCATTGCACGTGGAGAATTATTTTCTTTGTTTCATTTCTGTAGAGTTTGAGAGGTATAAATGTAAAGTGAAAGAAAACAGACTGATCTTTTTCTCCTACTGATAGTTCAAAAAGATGTAACTCATTCTTCCAGGGCTGCACAGATTACTTGGCTTTTTACCTATAGATTGCAGAAGAAAATTGTCTATTTTCAATATTAGTAACAATTTTCAAACCCTGAAATACTTATCCAGTTCGGCACCCAAGAATTTGAGAGAGTATATATTGGTTATTCTTCATGGTGACACTGCGTTTCTAGTTTTATAAAAGGAATACTGTAGTTCCCTAAACTTTAATTCACTGTTTCTGAATGAAGCTTAGGGTTTTTCAGAGATGGTCAAGATCCAATTAGGTGTCTGCCATTTCCAACAGGAAGACTTCTGGGCCAATATGTCTCATCTAAACAAATCTGTTAACAAATGACACTGCTACAGAGGTCCCATGATCTACGGTTGGTGTAATTAGGAGTGTTCCTGATCTTCCTGCTCTTTGCAACCCGGAACCTCAGTGCTCTGAGACGCAGGTTTCCTTGTGACGATATTTCCAGACAAACCAAACCACCACAACTCTCAACTGCTCCTCTTTCATCCCACTCCACAGCACTGCAAATACCTAGGAAAATGAAGGAAAGGCTGAGAATACTGTAATACTTCAACATGCTGAAATTTAGTTTTACTGCCATAAGGATTTATAAAAAAAACCCGTAATAATCAAATGAGAAGTTATACTTCAAATATTATACTTAGGTTATACTAAAAAGTAATTAAATCATAGAAATCTGTGGTAAGATGTGGTGATGATAAGCAGATGCCCTTAAATTTATCCTGTACTGCCCAGTACAAGACTAGCATGTTCACAACTAGTTATTGCATTCTCTGTGGTTTAAGTTTATTTTAAACAACAAAAGCCTTGGATACATGTCATAATATTGCTACCAAAAAAAGTTTGGCAGTAGTAGGGGTGTGTTCATTGAGTATGCTGAAATTTAATTTTACTGCCATAAGAATTTATAAAAAAGCCCATATAACCAAATGAGAAGTTATACTTCAAATATTATACTTAGGTTATACTAAAAAGTAATTAAATCATAGAAATCTGTGGTAAGATGTGGTGATGATAAGCAGATGCCCTTAAATTTATCCTGTACTGCCCAGTACAAGACTAGCATGTTCACAACTAGTTATTGCATTCTCTGTGGTTTAAGTTTATTTTAAACAACAAAAGCCTTGGATACATGTCATAATATTGCTACCAAAAAAAGTTTGGCAGTAGTAGGGGTGTGTTCATTGAGTTTACGTTGCTGTCACTGGTTTTTGCATCAAATGAAAATCCAGTCAGAGAGGTAAAAAACGAGAAGTTTCAAATCTTCAGATTCTGAGGATTTAAAGCAATGCACATGGGCAAAAGTATTTCAATAGAGAAATAGTCTAATCAATCCAGTTAATTGAAAAAGAACTCAAAGAAAGGAATTTATATTTTTATTTCAGGGATCAGTTCATGCTACGGTAAATGAAGGAAGTCCAAATTTATGCTTAAACTTAATAATCTTTGGAATTTGGTCCGTAGGCAGAATATTAACATTCATAAGTATTTATTTCCTGTCCTAATCTTTCTGTAACTTCTCTTACAGTTTTGACTAAAAGTGCTTTTAAATATATCACTCAGTGGGTAAATTCTTCCACATAGTTCCTTAAATTGAGTGATTCACTCTCTGTTGTGGTCTGTTCCAGGCATGTGTGGTGCTTTTCTGACTCTGAAATATCTGGCTTACATGTGCTTACTAATTGACAATGAAGTGTAGATACTGCAGATGATGGTGGTTTTAGGACACAAGATGTTTACGTAGTAGATGTTTCAGCCTGGAGAAGAAAAGGCTCTGGGGAGACCTTATTGCAGGTCTCCCCAGCCTGGAGAAGAAAAGGCTCTGAAGGGAGCCTACAGGAGAGCTGGGAGTTTTCACTATCTGAAGGAAGCCTACAGGAGAGCTGGAGAGGGACCCTTTGTCAGGAAGTGTAGTGACAGGACGTCTTTAAACTGAAAGAGGGGAGATTGAGATGAGATCTCAGGAAGAAGTTCTTTGCTGTGAGGGTGGTGAGACCCTAGAACTGGTTGCCCGGAATAGACTGTGGCTGCCCCATCCCTGGAGGGGTTCAAGGCCAGGCTGGATGGGGCTTGGAGCAACCTGGTCTGGTGGGAGGTGTCCTTGCCCAGGGCAGGGGGCTGGAACTGGATCATCTTTAGCGTCCCTTCCAACCCAAACCACTCTGTGATTCTATGTTGATTAAAAATGGTCTTTAAACAAATCTGCTGTTACTAATTCCCTGAGTTCTGAGGTGGTAATTTTTTTTTTTCTTTAGCTTGCAAGGCAGTATTAAAAATGCTCTTTAAACAAATCTGCTGTTACTGATTCCCTCAGTTCTGAGGTGATAATTTTTTTTTTCTTTAGCTTGCAAGGCAGTATGAAAATGACAGTTTAATAAAAAAAGAAGTAATTTAAACTTCTCTTACTGTAATTATAAGCAAGCCACAGTAATATTCCTTCAGCTCCTTCTTTTCTTATACCAATCTCCTCACTTGCTACCTAAAGATGTGGCAGGCAGCATACCTCAGCTCCTTCTTTTCTTATACCAACCTCCTTACTTGCTACCTAAAGATGTGGCAGGCAGCAGTCGTAGCCCCATCACAGAGATGTCTTGGCAGCATTGTCTTCCTGTGTCAGCCAGTGGGCTCTCCTGTGGAGGGGGGTATGTGAGTTAATACCATATAGCACAAGATCCTGTTATTATCAGAAGGAAGCTGGAACTATTAATACTTGAGAATTTGTTAACAAATGGTGTAAAAAGTCAAAGATGGGTTCTGGCTGTGCTGCTCTTGAGAAAACCCAAAGCAGCTGCTGTTAGCATCAGACCTTAAAATCACAGAATGATGTGGGGTTGGAAGGGTTTCTGGCTGTGCTGCTCTTGAGAAAACCTAAAGCAGCTGCTGTTAGCGTCAGACCTTAAAATCACAGAATGATCTGGGGTTGGAAGGGACCTCTGGAGATCATCCAGTCCCAACCCCCTGCCAGAGCACGGTCACCCAGAGCAGGTCCCACAGGAACGTGTCCAGGCAGGTTTGAATGTCTCCAGAGAAGGAGACTCCACCACCTCTCTGGGCAGCCTCTGCCAGGGCTCTGCCACCCTCACAGGAAAGAAGTTCTTCCTCGTGTTTAGATGGAACTTCCCATATTCCTGTTTGTGCCCATTCCCTCTTGTCCTGTCACTGGACACCACTGAAAAAAGACTGGTCCCATCCTCCTGACACCCACCCTTGAAGTATTTATAGGTGTTGATCAGATCCCCCCTCAGTCTTTTCTTCTCCAGATTAAGAAGACCCAAGTGCCTCAGCCTTTCATCTGTGATGAAAGATCATCTAACCACCATTTAACTAACCTCCATTTTAGCCAGTTCTTTAATCCCTGTTGAAGGGAATGTTTTCTGAGGGTCAGAAGTATTACTTCTGTGAAGGAGATTCAGTGTTTGAGAAATCTGTCACCCTTGACTGGGGAGATGATGGTACTAGTCATCATTTGGCTTGCTCTTAGAAGTACGGTTTTGCACAGGTGAAGGTGGCCATTGAAAGCAAGTCCTTACTTTCCACAAAACCTTATTTCATTTGTACTGATATTTTGATTGTGAAAATAATCCACTGTTGAGTTCCCCTGATTTTCATATGAAGGGTGGGCCTGTCCTAAAGCCTGGCTCCCTTAAACTTAAACCCAGTTCAAAGGAAAAAGTCAGTAATTGGTAAGAAGTGGACTGGTAAGTTTTCCTTTTTAGACTTGCTGCAAATTTTGTAAAACAAAACAAACCCAAACAGAGATAGAATCTTGTAAAACAAAACAAAACAAACCCAAACAGAGATAGAATACCAATTTAAAAAAAGCTTAATTCTGATGCAAGAATTAAGGTATTTCCCAAGCTGGCTTCTTCCTGCGGTTGATGTGTGCACACTTAAATGCAAGTTTTCAAAGAAGGTTTTGAAGCTGTTTGCTTCTGAAAAACTTGAATGTGCGCATCAGTTGTAAAACTATTTGTGAAAAAATACCCATGTAGGATAATAAGAGTGCTCTCAAGCTTTCAGTCCTCTAAAGTCTTGTGTATTGTGGACATTAGGATGTGCGTCTTCCATTTATATATTAAGGGACGTGACTAAGGTTTGTCATATGGTCTTTGCTTTTTCATCTTTTCTGCCGGGGGGTGGGTGTGGGGAAGCATGTGGGGTTGAGTGTTTTGTTTCAGGAAGGTTATGTTTTTTGTTGTTTGAATACTCTTGTTGCTATGTTTCTATTAAGGGAAGGCAAAATCAAAGGAATGTGTTCCGCACTTAAAGCGGAAGGTGACCGAGACAGCCATGTGCCTTATTTCCTGTAAGAACATTTCTTGTACAACCACTGACTATGCTCTAAGTTTCTTGGTTTTGTATGAATTGATTAGACCATTACTTGCAAGAGCTGCCTGGAGCCCTAGGGAGCAGGAAAGTCCATCATAACCATTATGCTGAAGTTTGACAATCTGTTGCATCATCCAGGCCCTGTCTGTGGGTTTCCTTGAAGCCATATTAAAATTCCGTAGATAGAGAACATGAATAGGTGTGATGTTTCCAGTTTATTTTGCGGCAGAATTGTGTCTGTGTTCTGCGCTAGTTGAAATTATGAGACAATGAAGGCTTCCTGCCAGGGTACATTTACAGTTACGTAGATCTGTTAGGGGAATATGGGCCTTAATAAGTATTGCAGCTTGAATATTAGTGGATTTAATGAATTACGTGGCTTTACTCCTCTCAGTTTTGATTGTTCTTCGTGCAAATTAAGCCTTTTAAGAGCATCTCTTTCAGAACTCACTTATGTTTGCAAAGAATGCCAGTTGATTGTTGTGCTTTGTTGCAAATGTGGGGTAGCATCCCTTTTTCACTTCTAGTTTCTACACCCACGATGTGCAGAAGAAGTTATTTAATCTTGCAAGTATGTTCATAGAACCATAGAAAGGTTTGCGTTGGAAGGGACCTTAAGGATCATTGAGTTCCAACCCCCTGCTCTGGGTAGGGACACCTTCCATCAGACCAGGTTGCTCCAAGCCCCATCCAGCCTGGCCTTGAACCCCTCCAGGGATGGGGCAGCCACAGCTTCTCTGGGCCACGTTGTGGAAGCTCTGTGTGGTTTTTGTGAAATGCTCCTATACCCCTGGATGATTTTGCAAAATTACTGTTCTCCAAATATTGAGAAGCTCATGTGTTGTTTTGCATTTGTGTTGCCAGTAATAAAAAACTCCAAACAAACAGAAACAGGAGAGGGAGGAGAAAACAGCCTACAGTAAACATTAAGTACATTCTGTCGAGATATATATAGATATAGATATATACATAGAGAGAGTCATATATATATGACTGACTGAAAAATTACTGGGTCCCATTCAGCATAGAAACCATAGACCTCTTCACTGTCCTTGAGGACACCTCAGAAGAGGTTCCTGGGACACCCATGCCCCACTGGCACTGCCTGAACAGGAGCGCTGGGCTGGCTGGTGTAGCAGAGCCTCAGGTTCAGCCCTCTGGGGCTGTGGGCAGGCTTCTGAAAGCACATTTGGTCAGTCTTAAATGATTTAAGGATTCTTTTTTTAACAGGAGTTGGTATTTTCCTTTTAAGATGTTGCTGAAATATTAGATAAGACTTAATCCCGAACTCTACATTTCTGCAAATGTTAGGAAGAACTTCTTTGCTGTGAGGGTGGTGAGCCACTGGAAGAGGTTGCCCAGAGAAGCTGTGGCTGCCCCATTCCTGGAGGGGTTCAAGGCCAGGCTGGATGGGGCTTGGAGCAACCTGGTCTGGTGGGAGGTGTCCCTGCCCAGGGCAGGGGGTTGGAACTGGATGATCTTGAAGATCCCTCCCAACCCAAACCTTTCTATGATTCTAAAATTAACTGTGGAAGGCGACAGAACTACTAATTCTCAGATATTGCATCACGAGCACTTGGGTGTGCTGTAGCATGACACAGTGAGGAGAGACTGTCCTTGACGCTGTTTCAGCCCAGAGTTAGTCACCAGCCTCTTAACTCTAATGCCTCTATGAGAGGGATGTTCCTTTATTATGGAAAAAAAAATAATAGAAGAGTTGAGTTCCTGCTTGCATCAGCAGGTCCTTATTGTTCTGGTGGCTTTCTCCGGCCCTTTTTTTTTTTTTTTTTTTTCTGTGAGTGGGGTTGGGGGAAATGATCTCTCGGATGGGGCTTGGAGCAACCTGGTCTGGTGGGAGGTGTCCCTGCCCAGGGCAGGGGGTTGGAACTTAATGATCTTGAAGATCCCTCCCAACCCAAACCTTTCTATGATTCTAAAATTAACTGTGGAAGGCGACAGAACTACTAATTCTCAGATATTGCATCACGAGCACTTGGGTGTGCTGTAGCATGACACAGTGAGGAGAGACTGTCCTTGACGCTGTTTCAGCCCAGAGTTAGTCACCAGCCTCTTAACTCTAATGCCTCTATGAGAGGGATGTTCCTTTATTATGGAAAAAAAAATAATAGAAGAGTTGAGTTCCTGCTTGCATCAGCAGGTCCTTATTGTTCTGGTGGCTTTCTCCGGCAATTTTTTTTTTTTTTTTTTTCCTGTGAGTGAGGTTGAGTGAAATGATCTCTGGGGCTTTGTTTTCACAGAGCTTAGAGGAAAGTGTTGGACCTTGAAAATTCATACAATCTGACTGTGTGGTGGTGGTGGGGAAAAAAAAGAACCAGGAGAATGCCAGTGGTTGCAAGTTCAATCAAATAATCAAGGATTACTCTTTTTCCAAAGTACTGCATTAAATTATCTGGAAAAGCAGTTCTTTTTGCATCCCAAATATCTTACTAACCAGCACTTTTATGAACTTTTGAGACTTGAATCTGGTATTTATAGCATATGGTCCAATGGATAAGCAGAAAGATAGAGTAACATGTTGATGCTGAATTTTTCCTTGCATAGGCTTTGACTGAAAGTTCATGTTTGAAGAACATATTTCAGTAAGAATGTCTGTCCTTTCTGAAAAAAGATGACAGTATACCCAATTAGCAAAATAGCTTGATCCTGAAGTTCTAAACCAGTATAAACCCAGCTAGATACTTGGAATCAGGTAAGAGGACTTACTGTAGCCATCTAAACCAAATTCTAAAAAAACATTACTGTTCTGTCCAAGCAGGGTGGAGTACTGCAAGTGACAGTATTCTCACAAAATCCATCACTGACATTTTACTTTATTTTTTATTTAGAATAGCCTAGTTTAACATCATACAGACAGCATACTTTAAATGGGTAACATGACATATTTATTGAAAACATGTGACTGAATTAAGTTATTTTCCCCTGAGGTTCATCTCACAGCATAGAAACTAGAGGAGCAGGACTATAGACCGTACTAGTGGAATATGTCATTCATTAGGAAGGCCAAAAAAAGGGAAGAAACCTGCTATCTACAATGGCAACAGTGCCACGAAACCATGAATCTAGAAAAGAATATCTGAGTGGGGCATCATTTTAATTGTATCCTGACGGATTTCACCTGTAGAGCCTCCTCATGTGAGACAGTACATTTGTAAATCTGTGTAATCTGACAGTTGAGCCTCCATGTAGGGTGGGTTTAGACCTGTGAGAAGTTACTCCAACTTTTTAACAAATTTGATATTTCAGGGTATGTATAGAGGCTTTATACTAAGATCCAAATGTCCCATCTATCAGCCTTTGCTCTGCTTCCTCTGTGCTATTTCCTTCTTTGGAAAGCTCATTCGAACTCATTGATGAGGAAGTCTTCGTATGTTAGATAGAGATAAAGGAATTCTAGAAAAAGTGCTTAATTATTATTATTTCTTGTATTTAAATAACTGACTAGGCAGGAGATCTGCTGTGGGTTTCTGAAGCCTCGGTAATTGTTACCCAGATATTTGTTGTTCTGACACGTCCCAGGTCGCTTTTAAATTGATAGAAAACCTGTTACTATTTTGTACTTAGAATGCTTTGATTTTATTACCATGGTAGTAAATCTGATAACAATCAATACATTTGACTTTGCATCGTCTTCTGTGATTGTGAAGACTGCTAGCAGAGCACTTTGGAGGGACAGTCCTGTGCACATGCTCTGAGGCACAGTGAAAAGTCAGGTTTTAGCAAAATCTGATTCAAGTCATTCATCAAGCGGTCAGTAAACAAAATGTTGTCAACTCAGGATAAACACTGCAAACTTATGACAAAATTTTTAATCTTTTCAAAGTAATTTTTTCAGCAAAATCAGTGACTAGGCATGTGGTATTTTTCTGAGAGTGAGACTTGGTTCAGGCAAGTCAGGCAAAAGCAGATGAGTTTAGGTCCTCCTTCCTATCTAAATTGTTGCAGTCTTGCACTCGCTCCAACCAGAGGCAAACAGTAAAGACAGGGATGTTTTCCTGTGGTCAAAAACGAATCCACTGGCATTCATGGGGATTGCAAAGCACACACATAGTCTAAACATAGGAGCTGGGAGGGTTCTGTCTGCTTGGCTTGTCTCTAGTGTCCAGGAATCTCCGGAACTAGACTCATCAGACCTTTGCACTGATTTTCACAGCATTGGAAATTGTGAGACTGAATAGGGTGGAGGAACTGCTGATTGTTTTCTTCTGGTGATCATGGGAGCTTTCTCATGGACGTTGCACCCACTGCTGCAAAACTGTGGGCCAAGCTCATTCAGACTCCATTACTTTATCTGAATTCTACAAATTCTACTACCTAATCTAAAAAAACGTTTTTAATAGCCTGTAGCTCAGCAACCTGGCTATCTATGAATTACCAGGATGACTTAATCTTGCTTTCTTGAACATAGTTAGTCACGTAGGTGGATACTTTTGTAAAGCCATGCTAATCACTGTTACCCGTTTACCAACCAGCTGTGTGACAGACTTCTCAGTCCAATCTAGCTGCTAATCCCATCCTTTTCCTGCCTTAGCCCCTGAAAAAAAGCCCACAGCCAAGGCCTTTTTCTGTCAGGAAATGCACAGTCCAATGCTAGATAATATCGCATGACCAGGAAAATGACGTTGGCCATGAAATCCTCTGTGCATCTGCCTTGCAAAGCTTGCTGATGTCTTGAGCTGCTTGGGGGTAGCTCAGCCAAGAGCAGCTTTGCCTTCATTGGGGATTTGGCTTCAGTTTGCCCCACCTTTTCTGCACGGGGAGTCTTCTTTTATTTTTATTTTTTTAAATATTTGTCTGTCAGGTTTGTTTATTTGAGCATGATCTGGTTGCTCTAAGTCGATACGTTATGAGTGTTACCTATTTCCGAGCACTTAGTCTGTCTCAGAAGGACTCTCTAGTGTTGGGGCCTCCACCCTCTCTTCCTTAGGTGAACTCTGATTTTTCAAAATAGGCAGGAAATTGTGCTCTTTTCCTTCGATCCAGTTCCAACCCCCTGCTCTGGGTAGGGACACCTTCCATCAGACCAGGTTGCTCCAAGCCCCATCCAGCCTGGCCTTGAACCCCTCCAGGGATGGGGCAGCTACAGCTTCTCTGGGCCACGTTGTGGAAGCTCTGTGTGGTTTTTGTGAAATGCTCCTATACCCCTGGATGATTTTGCAAAATTACTGTTCTCCAAATATTGAGAAGCTCATGTGTTGTTTTGCATTTGTGTTGCCAGTAATAAAAAACTCCAAACAAACAGAAACAGGAGAGGGAGGAGAAAACAGCCTACAGTAAACATTAAGTACATTCTGTCGAGATATATATAGATATAGATATATACATAGAGAGAGTCATATATATATGACTGACTGAAAAATTACTGGGTCCCATTCAGCATAGAAACCATAGACCTCTTCACTGTCCTTGAGGACACCTCAGAAGAGGTTCCTGGGACACCCATGCCCCACTGGCACTGCCTGAACAGGAGCGCTGGGCTGGCTGGTGTAGCAGAGCCTCAGGTTCAGCCCTCTGGGGCTGTGGGCAGGCTTCTGAAAGCACATTTGGTCAGTCTTAAATGATTTAAGGATTCTTTTTTTAACAGGAGTTGGTATTTTCCTTTTAAGATGTTGCTGAAATATTAGATAAGACTTAATCCCGAACTCTACATTTCTGCAAATGTTAGGAAGAACTTCTTTGCTGTGAGGGTGGTGAGACACTGGAAGAGGTTGCCCAGAGAAGCTGTGGCTGCCCCATTCCTGGAGGGGTTCAAGGCCAGGCTGGATGGGGCTTGGAGCAACCTGGTCTGGTGGGAGGTGTCCCTGCCCAGGGCAGGGGGTTGGAACTGGATGATCTTGAAGATCCCTCCCAACCCAAACCTTTCTATGATTCTAAAATTAACTGTGGAAGGTGACAGAACTACTAATTCTCAGATATTGCATCACGAGCACTTGGGTGTGCTGTAGCATGACACAGTGAGGAGAGACTGTCCTTGACGCTGTTTCAGCCCAGAGTTAGTCACCAGCCTCTTAACTCTAATGCCTCTATGAGAGGGATGTTCCTTTATTATGGAAAAAAAAATAATAGAAGAGTTGAGTTCCTGCTTGCATCAGCAGGTCCTTATTGTTCTGGTGGCTTTCTCCGGCAATTTTTTTTTTTTTTTTTTTCCTGTGAGTGAGGTTGAGTGAAATGATCTCTGGGGCTTTGTTTTCACAGAGCTTAGAGGAAAGTGTTGGACCTTGAAAATTCATACAATCTGACTGTGTGGTGGTGGTGGGGAAAAAAAAGAACCAGGAGAATGCCAGTGGTTGCAAGTTCAATCAAATAATCAAGGATTACTCTTTTTCCAAAGTACTGCATTAAATTATCTGGAAAAGCAGTTCTTTTTGCATCCCAAATATCTTACTAACCAGCACTTTTATGAACTTTTGAGACTTGAATCTGGTATTTATAGCATATGGTCCAATGGATAAGCAGAAAGATAGAGTAACATGTTGATGCTGAATTTTTCCTTGCATAGGCTTTGACTGAAAGTTCATGTTTGAAGAACATATTTCAGTAAGAATGTCTGTCCTTTCTGAAAAAAGATGACAGTATACCCAATTAGCAAAATAGCTTGATCCTGAAGTTCTAAACCAGTATAAACCCAGCTAGATACTTGGAATCAGGTAAGAGGACTTACTGTAGCCATCTAAACCAAATTCTAAAAAAACATTACTGTTCTGTCCAAGCAGGGTGGAGTACTGCAAGTGACAGTATTCTCACAAAATCCATCACTGACATTTTACTTTATTTTTTATTTAGAATAGCCTAGTTTAACATCATACAGACAGCATACTTTAAATGGGTAACATGACATATTTATTGAAAACATGTGACTGAATTAAGTTATTTTCCCCTGAGGTTCATCTCACAGCATAGAAACTAGAGGAGCAGGACTATAGACCGTACTAGTGGAATATGTCATTCATTAGGAAGGCCAAAAAAAGGGAAGAAACCTGCTATCTACAATGGCAACAGTGCCACGAAACCATGAATCTAGAAAAGAATATCTGAGTGGGGCATCATTTTAATTGTATCCTGACGGATTTCACCTGTAGAGCCTCCTCATGTGAGACAGTACATTTGTAAATCTGTGTAATCTGACAGTTGAGCCTCCATGTAGGGTGGGTTTAGACCTGTGAGAAGTTACTCCAACTTTTTAACAAATTTGATATTTCAGGGTATGTATAGAGGCTTTATACTAAGATCCAAATGTCCCATCTATCAGCCTTTGCTCTGATTCCTCTGTGCTATTTCCTTCTTTGGAAAGCTCATTCGAACTCATTGATGAGGAAGTCTTCGTATGTTAGATAGAGATAAAGGAATTCTAGAAAAAGTGCTTAATTATTATTATTTCTTGTATTTAAATAACTGACTAGGCAGGAGATCTGCTGTGGGTTTCTGAAGCCTCGGTAATTGTTACCCAGATATTTGTTGTTCTGACACGTCCCAGGTCGCTTTTAAATTGATAGAAAACCTGTTACTATTTTGTACTTAGAATGCTTTGATTTTATTACCATGGTAGTAAATCTGATAACAATCAATACATTTGACTTTGCATCGTCTTCTGTGATTGTGAAGACTGCTAGCAGAGCACTTTGGAGGGACAGACCTGCACGCATGCTCTGAGGCACAGTGAAAAGTCAGGTTTTAGCAAAATCTGATTCAAGTCATTCATCAAGCGGTCAGTAAACAAAATGTTGTCAACTCAGGATAAACACTGCAAACTTATGACAAAATTTTTAATCTTTTCAAAGTAATTTTTTCAGCAAAATCAGTGACTAGGCATGTGGTATTTTTCTGAGAGTGAGACTTGGTTCAGGCAAGTCAGGCAAAAGCAGATGAGTTTAGGTCCTCCTTCCTATCTAAATTGTTGCAGTCTTGCACTCGCTCCAACCAGAGGCAAACAGTAAAGACAGGGATGTTTTCCTGTGGTCAAAAACGAATCCACTGGCATTCATGGGGATTGCAAAGCACACACATAGTCTAAACATAGGAGCTGGGAGGGTTCTGTCTGCTTGGCTTGTCTCTAGTGTCCAGGAATCTCCGGAACTAGACTCATCAGACCTTTGCACTGATTTTCACAGCATTGGAAATTGTGAGACTGAATAGGGTGGAGGAACTGCTGATTGTTTTCTTCTGGTGATCATGGGAGCTTTCTCATGGACGTTGCACCCACTGCTGCAAAACTGTGGGCCAAGCTCATTCAGACTCCATTACTTTATCTGAATTCTACAAATTCTACTACCTAATCTAAAAAAACGTTTTTAATAGCCTGTAGCTCAGCAACCTGGCTATCTATGAATTACCAGGATGACTTAATCTTGCTTTCTTGAACATAGTTAGTCACGTAGGTGGATACTTTTGTAAAGCCATGCTAATCACTGTTACCCGTTTACCAACCAGCTGTGTGACAGACTTCTCAGTCCAATCTAGCTGCTAATCCCATCCTTTTCCTGCCTTAGCCTCTGAAAAAAAGGCCCACAGCCAAGGCCTTTTTCTGTCAGGAAATGCACAGTCCAATGCTAGATAATATCGCATGACCAGGAAAATGACGTTGGCCATGAAATCCTCTGTGCATCTGCCTTGCAAAGCTTGCTGATGTCTTGAGCTGCTTGGGGGTAGCTCAGCCAAGAGCAGCTTTGCCTTCATTGGGGATTTGGCTTCAGTTTGCCCCACCTTTTCTGCACGGGGAGTCTTCTTTTATTTTTATTTTTTTAAATATTTGTCTGTCAGGTTTGTTTATTTGAGCATGATCTGGTTGCTCTAAGTCGATACGTTATGAGTGTTACCTATTTCCGAGCACTTAGTCTGTCTCAGAAGGACTCTCTAGTGTTGGGGCCTCCACCCTCTCTTCCTTAGGTGAACTCTGATTTTTCAAAATAGGCAGGAAATTGTGCTCTTTTCCTTCGATCCATTTCTTTGGATGACAATGAAAAAGAAGTCTCCTTGTTGTCCAAAAGGATAGATGAAAAACAATATCTGGATGTCACCCATCCCTTGGGAAATGAGACAAGCTGCCTGGAGCTTCCAGAAGGGATCCTGTGTCTATGATCTCCCTGCAGCTCTCAGCATCTGGAAGTTTCCACCCTCACATATGACAGCTCTGTGTGCTAAAGCATTGCCTGATTCTCCTTAACACTAAATGGAGGCATCTCTAGAAGGCTTTTCTGTTACAATAAATGTTGTATTTCTCTATTATGTATGACCAGGATGCCTGTCCACTCAGGTTCCAGAAGGAAAGTGTGCAGTGTTTGCCATGAAATTGCCTTGAAATTTTATTTCTGTTCAATGTTCTTAGTCCTGGATGCTGAGTTCCTTCATACAGAGTAAAATGTCATGTGTGCTTATTGTGCTTCATAGATAAGGGCAGAAAGGAGAGAAGGAAATATTCCCCAGTACCAAATTGTGGGGTTTTTGTCATGCTAATGTTTGAACTTGTGTTGTTCAGCTGATCTACTTTACTAATAGAGGAGCTTAGTCTTCTGTGATGACTATTGCATTTCAAAAGTTGCTGCTTTAGAGTTGGTCTTGGAGAGGATTTACAGAATCACTGATAAGGATTTAATTTTTTCTTTAGTTCTTGTGTGGTAGAGTTAATCCCATTATCCTGGGTTTAGAAGAGAATTTGCAGAACACCGTTTCAATGATAGGAAAATGTCAGTTATGTAGTGAGCAGCATCCCATGTTGGTCATCAAAGAGTTATCCTTGCTCTTATGGCAGAAGTGATGGTAGCAATATTAGGGCTGTTGTGGATTTGTAATTTTCTTCTGCACATTTGTTGATGGTAATTCTTATGAAGTACTGTATTCATGGAAAGGAAATTCCATAAAAATAATGTTAAAAATCGGATTAAAATGTAACACTCCATCCAACAACTAGAGGTCTTATTGTAAACTTAATTTTTTTTTTTGTTTGTTGGACCTGCAGTGATTCTCTTTCTAAGTGACAGTGGATCAGATTAACAGCCTGTTACCTAAATATTCACACTGTGTTTGGTCAGTGAATGTCACAGAATCACAGAATGGTAGGGGTTGGAAGGGACCTCTGGAGATCATCTAGTCCAACCCCCTGCCAGAGCAGGTCCACCCAGAGCAGGTCCCACAGGAATGTGTCCAGGTGGGTTTGGAATGTCTCCAGAGAAGGAGACTCCACCGCCTCTCTGGGCAGCCTCTGCCAGGGCTCTGCCACCCTCACAGGAAAGAAGTTCTTCCTTGTGTTTAGATGGAACTTCCTATATTCAAGTTTGTGCCCGTTCCCTCTTGTCCTGTCACTGGTCACCACTGAAAAAAGACTGGCCCCATCCTCCTGACACCCACCCTTGAAGTATTTCTAGATATTGATCAGATCTCCCCGCCTTCTCTTCTCCAGACTGAACATATCCAAGCGCCTCAGCCTTTCCTCATCAGAGAGATGTTCTAGTCTCCTCATCATGTTTGTAGCCCTCTGCTGTACCCTCTGCAGCAGTTCCCTGTCCTTCTGGAACTGGGGAGCCCAGAACTGGACCCAGTGCTCCAGATGGGGCCTCCCCAGGGCAGAGCAGAGGGGGAGGATGACCTCCCTTGATCTGCTGGTCATGCTCTTCCTGATGTACCCCAGGATGCCATTGGCCTTCTTGGCCACAAGGGCACTCATTGGCATTCTGTTGTCCACCAGGACTCGCAGATCTTTTTCATGTCCAATATAGGGTGCTTTTCACACAGGTGTGTTCTTGTTACCCTTTTCTAGCCAAATGAGCCACAGGTCTGTTCTTTCCCTCAGACTGGAGGGAAGATCTGAAGCTGTTTCTGCCCTACAACACACTTTGCAGCATCTCTGGGATGAGACAGTGTGTGGGCTGGGTAGGAGGTTGGCGCGCAGGCAGTGAGACTCCGATGCTCACCCTGTTTGGGGGACGTGAGCTGAAGGAACAGGAATGTGGTATCAAGACACAACAAGCCAAACTGTAGTCAGCAAACAGGATGATAAACTTCCTGCAAGCTTGTAGTTTACTGCTCGAGTTGATGTAACATTGATAAGTCAGTTTATGCCTTTTTTTTTTAGTTCCTCTTTTTCAAGAGAAAAACAAATTCAACAGCACATGCTACTGCATCACCGTTTTGTTGCTGAAATTTATTTTCTAACATAACTGTTTGTTTTAGTTGCATATTTTGTTCTTCTATTTAGTTTTGGTCCCTCACAAACTTGAGAAGTCAAGACTAGCACTTAGTTCCATAATTCAGTCAAACATATTTTAAGGATGTGGGCTGCTGCTGCTATGTAATCGGCCATCCTATTTTAGGATGGAAGGTGAAGGTCAAATCTCTTGGGAATGATGGTTTTGTTTGTCTGTAGAGATAGCATCCCTTCTGTAAGTCATTGCACTGCAGTCTTCACAGTAGAAGAGGCTAGAAAAATATTTTGAAATGAAACTCCGTCTCTTTTGAAAGAAGAGAAAAAAAAAAAAAAGCTCGTGGAAAGTTTCTAACTCTGTGGATTTGGCAGCTTTTCCTCTGTACTTATCCCAGTTTCTTTCACATGCCACTGGAAAATCAAAGTCTAGCAATTAGTAACTTTTCAACAGGCAGTTTGGGGAAAGTAAGATTAAGCCTGAAAGACCAAGCAATCTGCTTTTCTTTTTGCTTCCTTCTGACAGGGTTTCAGCTTGTTAGTGAAGTGTCCGCTTCATTTGTGTGTGAAGTATTAATTCTTCCTCTGAGCTTGTGCTTCCTCATTTAAAGTGAACCTGTCTTCCCGCAAGTTTTGCTTCTTTTTTCCCTACACTTTTGGTATAATTGTGACTACTGCACATCTAGAGTGACATTAGTAGAGAACATATAGCCCTGTCCTCACTGCCTCACTTGCCTCCCTGCTGTTGGTCCTTCCTATGGGCAGGATCTAAGGGAAGAAGGAAGATGATGAGGTATCTGCCAGGATCATGTATAGACCTGAAGACTGATGGTCTTGATCTTGGTGTCAGCTCTCCTCCTAAAGCTGCTTCCAATCCATGGTATTGCTCCTGGAGCTATTTTGCCTGTATTTTCAAGCTATCTCTGCCACTACATTCATGCAGTGCCCTGTCATGGGTGGATGGATGGATGGGTCATCTCTGAGACAGCCGTACACTCTTCCTTAAAAGGGGAAAATCAAGTTTTGTAGTAGAGGAGGAGCACCTTGTAGGCAAGAAATGAATCAGTGGTCACAGTGGCTTTTATTGCCTGGGCCTGTGTGTAGCTCACCGACTGCAAGTGCGATGCCTTTGGTTTGCCCAGGTAAGGAAAACTATTGTGGTCTATTATGGACATGAGGAAAACTCGTGGCAGCGTCATTTCCTCACCAAGAGGAAAGACTGCAGGATCCAAAGCCATTGAAGATGCTGGAAAACAATAGTTGATATTTATTTATGGTTTCTTGATTTCCTGGTCCCCCTGA
Organism: Calidris pugnax; assembly: GCF_001431845.1. Taxonomy (NCBI): domain Eukaryota; kingdom Metazoa; phylum Chordata; class Aves; order Charadriiformes; family Scolopacidae; genus Calidris; species Calidris pugnax. The sequence continues at coordinate 3,537,471 of NW_015090814.1, forward strand.
CACCATTGTTCCCTTGTGTTGTTCTTAGAAGTCTGGTATCTGGGATTTTGAATGGTTTAGGCAATTATATTTTTTTTCTTTGGAGAACAGGAACTGAAAGTATGTTCCTCACAGCAAATTCATGAATGAAATTAAAAAAAAAGGTTCCATATCCGTGTGTAACCTTATGTGGAAAGACTCTGTGAGACTTTAGTTTGTGTAGTCAATGTGGGTGTCTTGGTGAGCATCAGTATGTCCTGGTACGAGCAGTATTTAGCGCTGTCAGAACCCAGTTGAGTATTAGCAGATGGCAGTTGCCACCAACGTGCTCTGCTGGTACTCGGCTGCAGTTGCGGTGCAGGTGGTTTGATAAGGGGGGTGATTTGTGTGATGCTGTGACAGCTGAATAGTCTCCTTTTTTAAAAAAAAAATAATATGTAAGTAGTGCTCTTACAAACTGTCCCTGCAGACTGACTGGGAGTGGCAGTTTTTCTTGTACTATTTTTTTACAGATTTAATATCTAAAAAAATCCCTGCCCTCTCTGCTTCAGCTGGAGGACGGTTTAAAGCTTTTGATCGTAACCTAAAAGAATGAGGCTCTTATTTCAGGAAAAGATAACAATAAGCTCTCTTGTCTTAAGGTCCCAGCGTTCAAACACAAAATTTCCTTAGGAAGGCAACGAAAATTCTACTGTAATCAGGTTTTGTCATCTGTTCCCTTATAAAAATGTATGAAAGGAGCAAGGATAGCCATGTAATCTTTGTATTGCTGAGGAACACATGCTTCACAGATGGCTCGGTAAAATTGTGCAATTATGCTGGGAACTCATCAAAGCCAAAGGCAGGCCATAGACCTACATAAGACCTACAAAAAAAAAGTCTGTGCTTAAGTAGGGAAAGGAGAAAAGAAAGGACCAGTGAGAGAAGGAAAGCCTGTGAGTATTGTGTGTGTGGTTATTCCTCTCCAGCATCCACATAGGATCTAGTTCCATATTTCTTAAAATTACAAATTAATTTGACAGGAAGGCAGTCCAGCTAACGTGGATGAATTCAAATGGCATGGCTTCATTCCTGCAGTTCCATTCTGGATGTGAATATGCTCCATTAATTTTTCTAGCATCATGTCCTTGGTAATCATTGTATCCTTCGAGAAAAGAAACCTCTTTGATGGATGTAAACAGAGATTAGCATGTAAATATCTTGTGGTATAATTGATGTTCAGCAGATGTTTAGATGATAGCATAAAGAAAAAAAAAGTTAGAGCTAGAATTTTTTTTATCATAGTCTCTTTCTGATAGTTATCAAACCAATAAAGAAATAAGAGATGAACTATTCTTTGCATTTGCACAGTTGAAGTGTCTCATGAATCAAATATAAGCCAGAAAAAATATTATTAATGTTTGCATTTCCATGGAAATTGGCTCAAAACCATATAGGCAGATGAAAACTCACAAGATCAGTTCATGACAGGCAACAGGGGCATGCAACGATCTTTTGTTTGTATGAAGCTGTATGTAAAATAAAATAATTTAAAATTTGGCATGGTTGTATTCTTGTTGGAATGGAGTTAAGAAAACTAACATTGGCACCTAACCTCCAGAAGCCAGTAGTTCCCTCATTTGCTGATTTTATTCTTTATATTTAAGTCCTGGTTCAAAGTAAAAAATTAGTTTTTTCAAGCCATATTGCAAGACTTGCATAGCTATAGTCATACTTTTTTCTATGGATGATACAAGAAATTTATGTTTTTTTCCCAACACTTGAAAATATGTGTTTGGGAATGGGAGTTTAAAGTCCCAAATCATTTAAGTGTACATGTGCCACTGCAGCGTTTATTAAACACTTTTCAATTAAAATTGTTTTTTTAAATACTTCCAGTTTTTCAAGGTGAATATTAAGTCCATCTCTTGTCATCAGCATGTGTTTGATTGGAGAATCAGTCCTGGTTGTAGTTTTATCCATTAATGCTGCAGAAAGATCCAGTTGGATGGGGTTCCTGTTCTTACCTTGAATGTCACTGGTTCCTGTGGGAGCCTGAATCAGACGTGGTGGGGGACTGGGCCAGCAAACCTGGGAGCTGGGTCTGTGCCAGGGCACAGATGTTGTAAACCTCAGGTTACTGCTGCAGCCAGTTCGAGTTTCTTGTTGTTTGGTTTGTTCAACCTGCCTATCCTTGATCATTTCCCAAGAAAAAGAAGTTAAAATTTAGGCAAAATATTTCAAGAAGAGAAAGCAGAGTTTGTGAGCTGCTTATAAGAAAGTTGTGGGTTCCTTCTTTGAATCTATTTTTTTTCAGACCTTCATGCCTTCAGTAGTTACCATGGCTTTGGTCAGGCGTGCTGGAGAGAATTGCTTTGGTCAGCAAAAAAACAATTTTAATTGAAATACTTTCAGTTTTTCAAGGTGAATATTAAGTCCATCTCTTGTCATCAGCATGTGTTTGATTGGAGAATCAGTCCTGGTTGTAGTTTTATCCATTAATGCTGCAGAAAGATCCAGTTGGATGGGGTTCCTGTTCTTACCTTGAATGTCACTGGTTCCTGTGGGAGCCTGAATCAGACGTGGTGGGGGACTGGGCCAGCAAACCTGGGAGCTGGGTCTGTGCCAGGGCACAGATGTTGTAAACCTCAGGTTACTGCTGCAGCCAGTTCGAGTTTCTTGTTGTTTGGTTTGTTCAACCTGCCTATCCTTGATCATTTCCCAAGAAAAAGAAGTTAAAATTTAGGCAAAATATTTCAAGAAGAGAAAGCAGAGTTTGTGAGCTGCTTATAAGAAAGTTGTGGGTTCCTTCTTTGAATCTATTTTTTTTCAGACCTTCATGCCTTCAGTAGTTACCATGGCTTTGGTCAGGCGTGCTGGAGAGAATTGCTTTGGTCAGCCTTGCTTACCAGGTATGAGTGACTTCAGTGTTGTGGGCTGCCCCAGGAAGATTTCATTGACTAGTTGACAAGACCACCCCATTACCGTTGAGAAACCCTTTTAATTTGGCTTCATTTCCAACATCTGAAAAACGTGGTGTAAGGTGCAGGCTCTAGATAAGCTGCTGGTGGTAACAGTTAGTGCAGCCTGGGCTTTGTAGAGTCTTTCCTCCTCTTGGGAGCATGGGGGTCATTCTGATCACAGTGTTACATTTCATTACAAATTTTAAAGTGTGAAAACTAGGAGTGATAGCAGGAGCTTGGAGCTTTAACAAATATTAAAAATGGAAAGTTTGTTTATACAACTGCAGTAGGACTGTATTTGTTGATGACATTTTATACTACAGGTACAGCAAAACCACGTATAATTCTTTCTGTAAATTTTTCTCTTACATCTAAGTAAGCAAGTGCATGTCTATGTTTTCTTATATACCCACCACTACCACTAAAACTATGTTCAAAAGTAGCCTGTCACTAAATTCATTGCTGGATAGAGAAAAAACATTAGAGCTGAAACTGCTTTCTGCCCTATTTGCAAAGAGATGCTGTTCTCTGTGTTTGAATTCTCTTGTGAAGAAGATCCAGTTTTCCAATGAAATTTTGAGAACCTCACAGTCTTAGAAAAGGGGAGGAAAGAAGAAGAAATTTAAAACTGCAAACCCATGTCATTTTCCTGGATGGGAATATAGAATCATAGAATGGTTTGGGTTGGAAGGGACCTTAAAGATCATTGAGTTCCAACCCCCTGCCCTGGGCAGGGACACCTCCCACCAGACCAGGTTGCTCCAAAGCCCCACCCAGCCTGGCCATGAACCCCTCAAGAGATGGGGCAGCCACAGCTTCTCAGGGAAACCTAGGCTATATAGGACTTCGGCTTGGTTTATCTACCTGAATTCAAATATGCCCTTGAAGACTTGCATCAAAAATTAACTGCTCTACGTGTCTGCATAGGAGGAAGGTCGCTGTTAAGACAATCTGTGGTCCGAATGGTTCTTCTGATCCCAAGTGTGGGGTATGGCATCTTAGATTTCAAATTAAGGATCAAATTCATGGAGATTGCTTCAGCAGCTTTCTTCATGGGGGCTATCGCTAAAGCCCACTTTAATAACAATTCTGGCTGCTTTGGCTGTTGTGGCATGTAGTTTCTTCAAAGTTGTAATTGAATTGATTTATAGTTAATGCTACATGTCTAAGTCCAGTGCAGAGGTTGTGGGTTAGTATCCTCTTGGAGTTCAAATCAACTTGGATTTATTATATATGAGATTGTAAGGGGTTTTTTTCCCCCACAGTTTGCAGAATGTGAAAGCATGTGAGTGTAGCCAAGGTATTGAACATATGAAAACTGCTCTGGTGAAATTATTTCAGATGAATCTGGAAATGCAAATGTTAGTCTTCAAATAGTGACATTGTTATATGCATGTGTTGTCATTACTGGGCAAAGGTAGGCATGCTTGGGATAACTGTAAAAGCATGGATTCACTTTTATTTCAGTTGTATCTCTTGGGATTTTGGTCTCTATGATGCTTTTTTTATTTACCCTAGCTTTTGTTGACAATAGTAAAGCCCTGCTTTTGGTCTGGGATTCAGGGCCTTTCTATGACTTACAGTTTGTATTTATTTAATAATTCTGCAGTACTGTCTGTGTTGCTAAACTAGTGGTTGAAATGAGTTCAGAAGCCAAGAGCATCTTAATTTTCTTAATACAACTTTCTTAAAACCTTATTTTGCCTTGAAGATAAAAGTTCTTTCACAATGCATTTAAATAGCTACATCATCATGGTATAGAGCTGGATGTCTTTTGATTTCTCAGATTCTCAGTTTGGCATATTTATAGGAGAAACCCGAGTATTTATCTCGTTGTCTGGAAGGTTTTTCCAAAATAAGGCTATTGTCTTAATAAGACTTGGAAATGTGATGTGGTTGTTGAACGAAATGAGGCATCGTTGCATATAAGCCTATTAATTTTGTACTGTTTGATCTTTGATCATCCCAAGATCTATCTAAATGACAAGTGATAGTAATTAGGGATACCTACTTCAGACATGAGAGGTTTCCTTATGCAGGGAAGCGTTCTGGTTTCTCTTGACTGGGGAAAAAAAAAAAAAAAGCTTAAATGGGATGTTTCTGCTTTTTTCCTGTGATCAGGACTGCACTTTTTAGAAGTGCCAGACTCACTACAGCTTCCCTCACGGCTTTGTGAAGAACTGGGATTGGGATACAAAACTGCTGTTTCATACTCTTTCCTGCTCCCTGTTTTTCTTGGCACAAGTGTGCAAATACAAATGGCAGCCAGAATTGGCACTGAATCGTGTTTGAGAAGTACACTTTATTTATACAACTCTGGCAATAAAAAATGCAGAATTCTCAAGCGCTCTAATTCCTAATTAGCATCTAACCACATTAAGCATTAAATAAACTCGCAGTTAAGGACTGTGCAATCCAATATTAGAAAAAAAAAAAGTGTTATGTGTTAAAAACTGAGCATTTAAAAAGGGTTTGGTGGGCTTCCATTATGATTACCTGTCAGTAGTTTCAGGCTTTCTCAATTTATATGTAAAGCAGTTGGTTTTTTTAATTAACTGCTTGCCTTTATCATTAAGGACTTAATAATTTATTTTCACTGATGCTGTGTCAGCTTTCCTTCCCTTATTTAGATGCAGTCTGAAAAAGCTTTAAATTGTAATTCTGAAAGTGAAGATGTGATGTGTTTCTCATAATTGGTGATAAAAGTTATGTCTCTCTTAATTCTGATAGATATATTGGAGTCATAGAAGACTCTGACTTGTTTTCAAACTTGTTAATGAACTTTGGAAAGATAAAGAAGGGAGATTAGCAGAAAATTACTTTCTTGCAATATTTTCAAGATTTCTAAATATTATATCTCAAATTGAGTCAGAAAATCTAAAAGAGTCTTTCAAAAGGGTAATTTGTGACAAATGTATTTCTCATCTTGACCATTTTACACTTTCTGGAGCTTATGAGGTGGCTTAAGCTAAAAAGAAATAAAATTTGATATGCAGAATTTTAAAGTTGTCTCCAAAATAATTTGAAAATGTGGAATTCTTTTGAACTGGTGTTCTCTTACTAAAAAAAAATGTTTAGAAAAGTTATAATTTTTGGAGTAAAAATTAAATGCAAATTCAAGAGAAAACCATTTTTATTCATTAGAATAACCAGACATGTCTGCATGAAAAGAGCAGAAACTATACTATGAAGTATTAAGCTCTCAAACATATGAATTCTTTTCTAATTATGATTGCAATTTAATAGGGACACGCTGTTACTTCCAGATCTGCAATTGCTGTGAGATTTCCTAGTTTTTTGTTTTGATTTGCTGGTGGTGAACAGAGCTGAATTCATGGAGATTTCCCAGTAAGAACCTGGTGTTCTGTAAATTCAGGAAACGGCTGACTTTTATGAGAGGTAAACTTTGTTTATAGACGTCATGTCTTTTCCATTCCCACTTGAGTGATAGTAGGTCAGCTGTATGATTAGCATTGTATTATTCACTTTGTAAAATGCACCGGCAGGACCATGTGATGTGTTATCAAAGGGAATTCCACGTACACGTGAACATTTTTTCAATCCAGAGTATCATTTTCTTTATTGGGGAGTCTTCAAAATGCAATAAAGATTTATCTTGTACTACTTCACAAACATGCTGGAAACATTTTTTATTTTTATTGGTTCATCTGTTGCAATTCCAGTGGGCTGTTCAAAGGTTCCTGTGGGACAGGCAAATCCCGCCTTTCCTCTTGCCCTTCCAAAAACTCTTGGTTGGTGATGCTGAGACCAGAATCTAACCTGTTGGTGTGTTTATTGGCATAAACGCTGGTTAGCAGCAACTTTAGTTGCCTAAAATGTTTGCCAAAAATATTAGACAGAGGCTGCCTTCGGCTCAGCTTGCAGATGGGTATTCATCCCTTATGACAGTGCGTGCCCTTTTTCTAAAGCTCCTGTTAAGCTGTATTTTAATCAAGAAGAGATTTAGATGGTCTTTTAGCAGTGGCTTCTTCTAGCACTTGGCTTCAGCTTGCAGCAGCTTTTGAGAGCCAGCCTGACATCCAGCCTCTGATGTGGCAATTCACTTAGGCATGATGAGGCCTTGAGCAACCTTGAAGCCTTCACTAGGATGGGGCTTGGAGCAACCTGGTCTAGTGGGAGGTGTCCCTGCCCATGGCAGGGGGTTGGAACTCCATGATCTTTAAGGTCCCTTCCAACCCAAATCATGCTATGATTCTATGATCTTATTTGTGCCCGTGTGAGTAACTCCATCGCTATTCATCAGCCAAACTTGCACTGACCAGCAAGAGCATAGAATAATTTAGTTTGGAAAAGACCTTTAAGATCATAGAGTCCAGCCATTAACCTAACACTTCCAAGTCCACCACTAAACTATGTCCCTAAGTGCCACATCTACATGTCTTTTAAATGCCTCCAGGGATGGTGACTCAACCGTTTCCCTGGCAGACTGCTTGATGACCCTTTTGGTGAAGAAATTTTTCCTAATATCCATCCTAAACCTCCCCTGGGGCAACTTGAGACCGTTTCCTCTCATCCTATAACTTCTACTAGGGAAGTACCTCCTTTCAGGGAGTTGGAGAGAGTGAGAAGTTCTCCCCTCAGCCTCCTTTTCTCCAGGCTGAACACCCCCAGCTCCCTCAGCCACTCCTCATAAGACTTCTTCTCCAGACCCCTCACCAGCTCTGTTGCCCTTCTCTGGACCCGCTCCAGCACCTCAATGGCTTTTTTGTGGTGAGGGGCTCAAAACTGGACACAGCACTCGAGGTGCAATAGCTAGTCCTCAGAAAACCAGCTTCCCACTATGAAGGTATTAGATGGTGGTGATAGGATTCTTGACATCTGGGAAGAAAAGGGAAAGATACCTTCTGATTTGGGCCAGGAAAAGGCTGTACTAAATCTTTTTGAGAGTGGCTTCAGTACAAGGAAGAGGGTGGAGACATCTGACTTCCCGCCTGGCTGAGGGGCACTGGACTTTGACTATAAATCTCCTGCTTTCAGCTGTGATGGAGCTGAAAGGAAGGATGGGATCAAAAGTGAAAGCACAGTCAAGGCTCAGAGAGGTGATTATAGAGGTGGGGGAGATTGGTTCAGGGGCCTTTCCTCGTCAAAGGAGGCAACTGAGTTAGGAGTCTCAGTGGGCATGAAAGCATGAACAAGATGTGCAGTAAAATGTGGAAAAATGTTGTCAGTGACTAGGGAAATGCGGAAAAGGTGATCGGGATACAGGACAAGGTGGGAAACTATTTTCTTGCTCTTCTCTTGGAAAAAAAGTTTTCTGATATGTTAAAAAACAGCTTTAGCAGAGAACAAAAATATATACACGATGAAGAAAGGGTTATGGTTATCCCAAAATGCGGCAGTAGTATATTCATCATTTATGAGCAGGGTTATGAAGATCCACGTTTCTTCAGCGCAGTCATTTTTGTGTGGGTGTGTGTTTACTTCTGCGTTCTTGTTTACTTTAGGGAAAGGAGCCAGGACTTTCAGGCAGATTGATGCCCCTTTGGGTCAGAGGAAGGGAGAAGGAAATAGCTTGGTCAGCTGTGGAAAGGAAATTAGGGCTGGAATGGGAAGTACTGCAGATGTGGTCCGTCTATTCCCCTGTCCTTACAGGCAGCAGGGTCTGGAGGCAGCTTTGAGAGTGGCTCTGGGTGCAGGAGGGGGAAGGAATATATTGTGTATTCTGACCTTGGCTGATGCTCTCTCTGCTGCTTGTGATTCATCCACTCCTGCAGGCGAGATGGGAGAAACAGGTGGTGCCTCAGCTGGTGAATTGCTGGGGAGAGAAGAAGAGTCTTTTGTTCTGAAGCAGAAGCCAGCCCGAGTGGCTACCGCTGCTGGCACAGGTTAATGGGAAGGGGAGGGGATGCCCATGGTGCCTGCCACAGCTGCTATTGCTGCCAGAGTCTTCTCTGTTGAAATAGTGGGGGGTTTTTTTGTGGGGTTTTTTTTTTGGTAGCAAAATAAAGGAAAAGTGCATCAACAGAACCGGCGTGGTGTTCTTCTGGGACCTGCAATCTGAGGTGCATTAATTAGAGTGTGCAGAAACTCAGGCTGATGTGCAAAATACTGCCTTGCTGTTTGTGATGAAATGATAAGAAAATATGATAAGAAAATACATTTGGATTGTCCTCTGTAATCTCGGGTGGTTTTCTTCCCTAGTATAGGTCTGTGTGTTCTCTCTAGAATCATTCTGAACAGTGCGAAACAAGCAAAATGTTTTCCACCATCCAGATGCCTATAGATACACTAAGAACTTAAAGAGAAAACATAAAAACCACAAGAATTTAATCTTTGTGTTTCTATGTTTGTGAAGATAAGCCTACTATCGTAGACACTTGGAAAAATTGTAGTATATGAACACTTTCCTTGTGGGTTTCTTTCGGGACTTTGTCTTTTGACAGTGTGCAAAATAAAATTTTATTAGGTTCTAATGTACAAAACATCTTTCTAGCTTTATTCACTAGGCTTCAATATACTATGTTGGATGCTTCAGTTGAAGTGGTTTTCCTAAAGTGAAAATAAACAGGAAATGACCTTATTAAAAATGTATATGTTTTTGCAGACCACCTTGGTTTTGTTTATGACAGTACAGATTTAGGGGTGGAAACAATGCTAAAATAATGTGGTGGGGAAAAAAAAAAAGTAACTTTAATCTTTTTTTTTTTTTTAAACAAAAAAGACTATTCCTTTCGAGGCTCACAGAAGTAGGATGATTGCTTTCAGAAAAATAGTTAGATATTTTGTGATCCAGGTGCTCTGACATAATTTCAGGACTTAATTTCTTATCTGTGGAGAAAGAGAAAACTCTTTGTGCCCTGGGAACCTTCTGCAGGCAGACCTCTTTGTCTTCCCTGATTTCATTCCAGATGTCAGAGGAGTCATTTGTGCTGTTGGCAGCTTCTTGTGTTATCTGTGTCTGTAGCAGTGGTGGTTTTCTTTTTTTTTTTCTTCTTTCTTTTTTTTTTTTTCCCAACACCACACAGAGCAACTATAGAGGGGGAAAAAAAATAAAAACAACTCCCACCAAACAAACCAACAACACTACTCTTTATTTTTCGTAAGACCAGAAGTAAAACCCCTGTAACAGGAACTCAGTGTGCCTTCTCTCTGCACACGCTGCCTCGTAAAAGGGCAGAGAAATGCATTAGTATTTATTTTGCACACAGAACAGACTCTTTTATAATTCTTTGAATTTGGATTTTCAGTCTTTATGTCTGAGTTTTGAGTCCCGGTGTTCCCTGCAGTGTGTTACAGCAAAGGGTAAAAGAGTTAGAACACGGACTAGAGCAGAAAGTGTAAAAATATTTTGGAAGTGATAAATACACAGCTGCTAAAAAGGGTTTAGTTATCTTCATCTATATTATTAATATGGAATCTTCTCCAAATGTTCTGTGTAATACTTTGTCACATTTCTCTAAGGTAGAGGTGAATTACTCTCCTCCTTCCCAAAGTCACACAGAGACCCTGAGTCATGACCAGAAATAGAGATTATCAAACTTCTAAAGATCGTCAAACTTCTAAAGATGTGCCTCTTCACGCTTAGAACTTTCTCAGCATTTTGGAGCACTACTTTTCCTTCTCCGAAGCAGCTATATGCTGATCACTTAGATGCCGTTTTGTGATAACGAAGTTTCCAGAAGGATGCTTGAGGAAGTTTAGGTCTGTAATTCGAATTTCAGACTTTGCGGGGGCAAGGGTTGTAGCAATCGGAGTCACTCAAGGATATTCCTAGAATGACAAAGTTTTCCACAGACAGTTTTAAAAGCTGGCAAACAAAATTGGATTATTTATTTATTTTTTAAAATGTAAACAACAAACATCCTCTCTTTTATATTTCCGCTTCATCTGGTCTTCTAAATTCAGACTGCTCTTTTTGACACCCAGCCAACATTCTCCTCTGGAATGTTTCATGGAGGTCTCTTAACTCTGAATTCAGGAAATCTGAACATGAGGAGAAACTTCTTTCCTGTGAGGGTGGCAGAGCCCTGGAAGAGGCTGCCCAGAGAGGTGGTGGAGTCTCCTGCTCTGCAGACATTCAGAACCCCCTTGAACATGTTTCTGTGCAACCTGCTCTGGGTGACCCTGCTCTGGCAGGGGGTTGGACTGGATGGTCCAGAGGTCCCTTCCAACACTTACCATTCTGTGAAATCAGAGTGTGGCTGGCAGAGAGATCCAGGGGCAGCAGATCTCCATTTTTGGTGCCGCAAGGGTGAATCCCTGTGCTATAGCGACGTTCCAGGAATGCTGGTAGCACAAGATGAAAATGGAAAATTATGTTATGTTTAAACCCTATGGCTTTACTGTTCCTTGAGAAAACTAGGATTTGAAGGAAGGTTGATAGGAACTCTGGAATCCACTTGGAAATCCTTAGGAAAGCTGAGGATGACTCTTTGGGTTCTGGAATCTGGGCATGCAGAGAGATAATGTGTTATTCCATGTGCTTGATGTTGTGCTAAGGCACATCTGCACTGGTACAGATGAATCTTGAAGGTAACTTCAGCAAGACGTGTAGTATACTCTGAGAAACAACGAGTCATGATTTACTGATTTGTGTGCCTGATAAATGAAATTGCATTAAGTTTGAGCTGATATTTCTCCTTGGGTGGGTGCAGGTTTTTGGGTTTTGGTTGGTTGGGGTTTTTTTATGAGCATGGAAATAACAAGTGCAAATTGATTGCTACAGTTGTTTGCTCAGCCCAGTAGCAGGGGTCATTTAGCTGTGTCTTTGCAATTTGTAATACTTCTTCATGTAATGTGGGGCTCAGCAGTGACTCTGGACTTTGAGCAGCAGACTTGAAGTTATGGTGGAACTTTCAGAAAGCACCGGGCGCTATTTCAGGGGAATTTCTGACTTTTTGTGTGTGTCCGGTTCTTTAGTGATTCATAAATTGGCTGAGTTGTCCATTTTACTTTTCTATTTATTTTTTAACAGGTGCATTTTTTCTATGGTTAGTAATAGTTTATGTACTTTATCTGCAAAAAACTTCTATAAACTCTTTTCTCTTAGCTCAGCAGATGTCAACGCCTGAGTAGTTTCTGGCCATCCTTATATATTTTCCTCATAAGGTCTGTAATTTCTGTGTTGGGGTCCTTTTTTAAGACTGTGTCTACACATGACCTGCTTTTTCTTTGTTTATTACTTTTTGACGTTCTTGGTTGTCCTCAATTGATGTTTGAATAATTTTGGAGTCTTTTGAATAGCCATCTCTCCCTCAGACCTCCTTAAGACTGTGTCTAGACATAAACAAAGAAAAAGCAGGTCATTACTTTTTGAAGTTCTCGGTTGTCCTCAATTGGTGTTTGAATAATTTTGGAATCTTTTGAATAGCCATCTCTCCCTCAGACCTAATGTGTGTTAATTACAAGTTCAAAGACAACCTTAATCCAGCATTGTGACTATGGAAAAATAGATATTTTACGCTGTAACTGAAGCAACTACTTCTCCATCCTCCTGCCTGATGACAACTGTCTGTTCTCCCTGGCAAAGTCCTGGAGCAGAGGTGTTGTGTGTATGGAGTCAGCAGTGTCTCTGCCTTCTAGGCAAGGAGTTGGCATCATAGAAACCTAGGTTTCATTGTTGCTCACTTGGGAGTTGGGTGAGGACCACCAAGGATGGGTCTTGGTGGCAGGTGGATGGAAGTGTCTACCTACATGTTCTCCCCTGAATTCTCTTACCCCACTCTTCTAGAAAACATGAGATTTTTTTTTCAGTTACTTGGAGATACATGCAGCTTCATGGTATTCTTGTGTAAGTGCCCTGAAAGGTTCCAATGGTCGCATCCATAGATCTGTGGGACATAGCATGATGATTTTTTCAGGAAGCAAATCTGCATTGATGGGAACAACAGGCAGCAAGTCTTTAGGAAAAAAACTGGCATTGTGACTACGCTACCCCTACAGTGTGAGTACAGCAATGTAACACAGGGGCTGGAAAAGGCCGAAGTCATCCTAGGCCTCCCCAATGTAATTAGTGACGTGTCTGGGTTCTGTGAGGGTTTGGATATTTTCCTCTGTTCGGTTTCTGATAACCTCTGCAGATGTGGGGTCTGGGACAGACAGCTCTGTTTATTGCAGCTGATGTTATACTGCTCTTGACCTCGTGACTCTCAGCCAGCGTCTTGAATCGCTCGAGAATAACTAATGCCCCAGCTCCCAGCTCGTTTTCTGCTTCCCCCTCAGCCAAGTGAATGTTCACCTTCCTTCACAGTTACAGGAAATGGAGATCTTCTGGGATAACATAAGTGTGGGTGAGCGGTATGTTTGGTCTGTGGGGAAATAACGTGAACAGAGAGAGATTACAGGCAGTAAAAGCAGACATGAGTTTCAGAACTAGTTTTGTGAAATTTTTTTCTTTTTTCCTTTCCCCTCTCCGTTCTAAAATCTATTTAACACTGTTGGCTGGTTTAGTGAAAACTTTCGAAAAAATGAATTTAGAGTCATAAACAGGCTTTCTGGCTCTGTGTGGGATTGGTTGTGCACTGTACAGGCGATGTGTGGTCAATTTGCCATAACCCACCTCTCTGGATATGCACAGCAAGGAGAGGTATAAAGGGCTGTTGTCCACCGACAGTTAACTGCTGCAAGTGAATCAACGTCATTTTTTTACCATCCATAAAACATTAGATAGCAAGCCTAAATAGTCAGGAAAAAGAGGGGTTTAACGAAGTAGAAAATCTACATCACTGTAAACAGAGTGATATGAAACATACAGTGTGCTGGCAATATTCCTAACTTAATTCTGTTTATGTCCTGGATAACTAGATTTGTCTCTTCAGTAATAAAAATGTGTAATGCCAGTTACATAGTCCTCTTCAGCAGAGGAAGGATCACTGCTGGGGAATGAAAATGTTTGAGTCCCAGCAGAGAGGGGGGAAAAAAAGGGATGCTGTGACTGCCATCCTTCCACACAGGGGTTATTTATTGCCTCTTTTATGGAATTTGCACCACGCCAGAATTTAGATGAGTTCATGTACAGTGTACAATGCACAGTGACTTGGAGCTAAATGGTTATGAAAGACATGACATTTGTGCGCTTGTGGTGCCAGTTTTTAATGACTAAAGAATATGCGTGTCTGGGGGAAGAATTGTCAATGTAAGATTTCAGTCTACAGCGTGCAGATATTTTCAGAAAGCGCTCAAGTCTTTGGAATGAATTAATAAAAATTAATTATATTCTTTGTACGTTAAATATAATTTATTTCTTTTGGAATGACTTGCTGCTCATCTCTTCTTGTTGTTTCCAGTTCTTGAATGTGAAATATAAGAAAACGTAACTCTTTTGGTAATTTATTGGTGGTATTACTAACTTCTCATTTGATCCCCAAGGATGAGGTCCTGTAGAGGGAAGAGTGAACATGAACATTTTCATTAAACAAAACCAGGTGCAACTGGCTGTTATTTAAGCAAATTTACTTTACAATAAGTTTGATTATTAATACATCAGAAAAATTACTTGTGATTACTATGGTAAAAGTTACATTCCATAATCATATTTCCTGACTAGATTTAACTTAGAAATTAGCGGCTTATTTCAGTTTTGTCTTGTAGTCAATTTCTAAAGTGCTAGAGCAAGGTTTTGAAAATTACTCATTTTGCTCATGCCTAATTGTAGCATGAACACAGGGTGGAAGTGGTTCTTCAGAGAACGTTCAGTTTCTCAGCTTCATTAATATTTCACTGTTTAACTCTTTTTAACTCTATGTAGATAAGGTTTTATGTCATGTTAGGATAACAGGACTGCTAAATGCTTTATAAATAAAATACTTGGTTTAGATGCCGAATAATATTTTGATGTGACTCTGTATCCAAAGCATAAGAAATTTGGGAAACAAATTATAAACATAAACTGCCAAAAGTTGTTCAAGACTTCCTGAAATATCTTTTTCCTTATTTGTCTTGTTTCATGCAGGCTTTCCTTCACCGAATGATCCAATGTGCTGCAGCCAAAGTGGATAAAAATGTCACAGAAGAGACAGTTAAGGTTAGTCTCTTAATTGCATATTTCTTCTGTCTTGTATCTGATGTTTTATTTATGTATGTTTTATTCTTTCGCAGATGTTGTTTTCAAATATTGAAGATATTCTTGCAGTTCACAAAAACTTCCTGTCCCTGGTGGAGGAGTGCTTGCAGCCAGAACCTAATGCACAGCATGAAGTTGGAACCTGCTTTCTTCATTATGTATGTTATTTTTTTATTACAGCCTTATTTCACTTTTTTTCCAGTTATTAATTGTATTTATTAATTACTGTCATGATGACGAATGTACATAGTCATGAGAAGAAAATATGACTTGATTGCATAATGTAGAGTGCTTTGAGGTCATCTCAATAATCTGGTTATTGTCATTTAAAAAAAAAACAAAACAAAACAGAAAGGGGAGGAGAATGAAGAAAGAACATATCAAACAGGCAAAGTTTTGTTGTTTCATCATTTTTACATTCACCAAATTATCCCAGGCTGACAATCTGAGCCTGTGAGAGGGAGTTACAAGGATCAGGGTTGCACGAAACAGCAGAAGTAATAATATGCTTTATTTTTATTCCCCTTTGATGCTAGGCAAAAATGTGAATATTTAGCAAAGAATTGCATGTGCCGGGTAAAATATCTCCATGGTTCTGGACTGTGAATAATTTTTACTTCTCACAACTGCAGTACCTCCACAAGTATGTTTCTATGTCCTGCAGTAATTGTTTTCTAGCAGTGTTATTTTTCCTGCTGGAGCAAAACAAGGATGTCAGTGTTACAGAGCTCTGCAACATAAGCAAAAGTTAGTTTGTTTTCAGTTGTAGGCCTGAAAAAAGTCTAGGTTTTGCTGTTACCTCTGATTAGAGTCTCATTTGTTTGCTAAGTCCTTGTTTATTCATTGTGGGGGGAGAAAATTATTAATGGTTTATGGAAACATTTTACAGAAGTTGAGTAACATCAGGTTTTGACTCTGCAGAAATATGGATCATATTTCCAAATAAATGTTTGCAGACAAAATAGGTAATGATGTCAGCAAATAAGCCACTTATGCATTTTTTTCCCTGTTGTTTTTTTTTATCCTGTATTTTTGTGATAGTGCAGCCTCTGAATTTTTTCAGCAAAACCTTAGGAAGTTCAACAGAGATAAATTTCAAGTCTTGCACCTGGAAAAACATAATCCAGGGATGCAGCAGGGGCTTGGATGTACCTGGCTGGGGAGCAGCCCTGTGGAAAGGTACCTGGGGGTCCTGGTGGACAACAAGCTCAGTATGAGTAAATAGTGAGCTGCTGTGACAAAACCAACAAGATGCTGAGCTGCATCAATAAGGAAGTCGTTATCCCACTCTACTTGGCACTTGTCAGGCCACACCTGGAATGCTGTGTTCGATTTTGACCCCCGCTATACAAAAAAGATGTGGACAGGCTGGGGAGGGTCCAGAGAAGGGCCACCAAGATGATTGGGAGGCCTGCCATATGAGTAAAGGCTGAAAGAATTGGGTTTGTTCAGCCTTGAGGAAAAAAGGTTTAGGGGAGACTTTATCACCATGTTCCAGTATTTAAAGGGTGGCTACAAAGAAGATGGAGACTCCCTTTTTACAAGGAGTCACACAGAAAAGATGAGGGTACAAGTTGTTGCTGGGGAGATTCTGATTGGACACAAGAGGACAATTTTCCACTATGAGAACAATCAGCCATTGGAATAATGTCCCCAGGGAAGTGGTGGATTCCCTGTTGTTGGACACTTAAGATTCAGCTGAACAGGGTGCTGGGCCATCTTGTCTAGACTGTGCTTTTGCCAAGAAAGTTTGGACCAGATGATCCTTGAGGACCCTTCCAACTTGGTATTCTGTGATTCCATGACTGAAATTCCAAAGTGATGCTTGTAGACTGTTCATAATTATAATTTGAGGCTGGACCTCAAATAATAAATGTAGGAGGAAGAGCTGACCTTCTAAAATGAAGGCTATATTAGCTATTCAGCTCTGAAAAGTGTTCATTCCATGTTTTATTAATTAAAAAAAAATCAAAATGGAAAGTGAAGAACAATGTATTTCTTTGTTTTTGCAGAAAGAGAAATTCCGTATCTATGATGAATACTGCAGTAACCACGAGAAGGCACAGAAAGTTCTGCTTGACCTTAACAAAATAAGAACAGTGCGGACGTTTCTTTTGGTAAATAAACTTTGAACTGGTGTTCTGACTTAATGGTTTTTGCCTGGGCAGCTAATTGTTAGCAACTTCACCTCCACCATGTAACAACTGCAACTACAAGCACACCTGCAAGTGGTTAGAAGGGGGTGGTGTTTCCAGAAGAAGGGGTTGTGTACATCATATTTTCACCACTGCACTTGGATCCGTGCATAATACAGCATTAGGCAGTGTGCCTTGAGCTTGCTGGCCAAGAGACAAGAGTGTAAATCCACCCATGCCTGTAGAAATAAAAAAAAAAATGGGATGAGATATGTAAGGAGGGGTAGGGACAGAAATTAGAAAAAGGAAGCTGAAGGACTTGTCAGAACTTCTGAAGAGGTCCACGTTCTGGTACTGCAGGCCCTGGCTGTGCCAGACAGAAAAATGTTTTGTTATGGATCATGGAGTAGCCACCCTGATCTTAGATGCTGACTTCGTCTGAGGTCAAAAGAAACAGCTACACAATTAGTCTTCACTTAACAAGACAAGGAAGTGTTTTAAAACGTTAAGCCCAATGGTCCTCATGATTTTCCCACAGCAAAATGAGTTTTCATGTAAATACTGATTTTCCTAATAGTTCATATCAGTTGTTAAAAGAAGAATTTAGTATGGAATGATTTTTTTTGTGTTTTGGGGCCTACTATATTGGAGCTTAAATGCCTGATGAGGTCCCCTCAGATATGATACCAAACTTCATGATTATTGCATTTTAGGACGCTATAAGCAAAACATCACAAATAAGCTTAAAAAAAGAGATTCTGCCAATTCTGACAGTATCACAAGTTTTATCTAATTTTATTAATTATTTCTAGCATGCAGTAGGCTTTCACTACTGCTGTTGACAGAATTCTTGGTGAAGTTGTCCTGTTGCAACTCACTAAATTTTTTTAAGATTCTGGCTTCCCAGCTGTGTTTACTTACAGTGAAGAAGTTAAGGAGCAATATGTGAATTTCTTTATTATAGGGGGTACTGGGGGATAAGAAGCCTTTTCACTAAGAGTCTCTTACTCTTCAGCAGTGTTCCATTCATAGTTAAAAACAGCTTCAAAGTTGCCCTATTTTTCCTCATTGACTGACGCAGCATCCCTCACCTTGCCCCAGACTTGAGGAGCTGCACGCTCATAGTTCTTGTATTGGGAGCAGCATGGCCGGACTCAAGAAGAAGGGCGAATGCTGACCAGAGACAACAAGCAAAATTTTCCCATTAAAGACTGCAAAGACCATGTTTTTGTGAGAAAAGAAGTCAAGTATGCAGTTGTGGCAGTTCATGGTGTGTCAGTGTCATGTGCCCCTGCGCACATGTACAGGGCTTCCACATCTGTTGGAATGGGTCCAGAGGAGGCCACGGAAAAAGACTATGTTTTTGTGAGAAAAGAAGTCAAGTGTGCGGTTGTGGCAGTTCATGATGTATCAGTGTCATGTGCCCCTGGGCGCATGTACAGGGCTTCACATCTGTTGGAACAGGTCCAGAGGAGGCCACGGAAATGATCAGAGGGTTGGAGTACCTTTCCTATGAGGATAGGCTGAGAGAGTCGGGGTTGTTCAGCCTGGAGAAGAGAAGGCTCCAGGGAGACCTTAGAGCCCCTTCCAGTCACTGAAGGGACTACAGGAGAGATGGAAGAGAATCGGGGTTGTTCAGCCTGGAGAAGAGAAGGCTCTGGGGAGACCTTAGAGCTATGAAGGTGGTGAGACACTGGTCCAGGTTGCCCAGAGAAGCTGTGTCTGCCCCATGCCTGGAGGGGTTCAAGGCCAGGCTGGATGGGGCTTGGAGCAACCTGGTCTGGTGGGAGGTGTCCCTGCCCAGGGCAGGGGGTTGGAACTCCATGATCTTTAAGGACCCTTCCAAGCCAAATCATTCTGTGATCTGCTTTGGGTTCCTCATAGATTCAGGACATGTCTGTAGAACAAGTGATAGCAGTCTTGGAACTTAATGATCTTGAATGCCCCTTCCAACCCAAACCATTCTATGATTCTGTGATCTGCTTTGGGTTCCTCATAGATTCAGGACATGTCTGTAGAACAAGTGATAGCAGTCTAACCTAGAGAACAGATAATCTGACCTACTGATTTGAAAGAACAGTTGAAGCCTCTGGCCAGGCAGTTCAGCTCATTAGAGATGTGTTTATCTATAAATAATCAGGAGCTGGAACCAAACTTCTGGGCCTTTAAGTATAGAGACAGTCATTATATAAACCTATAGTCTTCATTTCCATTATCTTGCTCAATCTTTATCAGTAAAGCTTTTTCATTGGCAGGTTAAGTGAGATCCTTTAGGATAAAGGAACCTTTAGGGTAAGACAGAAGCTGGTTAATGATGAGTACAAAGCAGAGATTTAAGGGTGGGTGTAGAGATACCCCTAGGAGACCTAGTTATGTGGGGTGTGTGTCGTGGGTTATGTTCTGAGGCAGGGCGGCCACCTGGTTGTGTACCCTCTGTTCCATCAACAGCGTGCCTGCATCCAGATTTGTGGCCTGTGTCAACATACCATCTGGCTGTGTTAAACGTACCCCTAGGAGACCTAGTTATGTGGGTATGTCATGTGCTGAGGCAGGGCAGCCACCCAGTTGTGTACCCTCTGTTCCATCAACAGCGTGCCTGCATCCAGATTTGTGGCCTGTGTCAACATACCATCTGGCTGTGTTAAACTGCTTTTGTTTGGTGTTCTCAGTTTAGACATCTTGCTCTTTGAAGCTTTAGATTATCTCATACCGTTGCATCACAGTTCCTTCTGATCTCTCCATAAAATAATTTCCATCATTACTTTAGGTCTTTATGTACTTAAACTTTAATTCCAGCAATTTCAAATATTTGCTGTCATGTCCCTTCGTTATCTCAAATAGCCCTTATTCTTTTCTCTCTCTCTCTCAGCTGCTTTTCCCTGCGTGTTTCCACCCAATATCTCTTGTATCCTCTGCTTCCATAGTTGGATGTCTTCTCAAAACTCACATATTCTTAAGCACATGACTAAGGATATTTTATTCATTACACATCATGTTTAAATATAGAAACACATTAACAGAAGACTTTTTGCGTGTGTATTAGGATGGCTGTATTCAGACATTTAAAAGCATCTTCAATGCTACTTATTGTTGCAAACGCACCTTTGGGGACCAACAGCACCAATAGTGGTCACCCTGAATTAAATTAATTTTTATTTGTTCAAGTGTGAAAGCATATCATTGTGGTTTAGCCATCAGACAATATTTTTAACATTTTATTTACGGTATTTTTTTTTTTTTTAAGTTTTAAAAAAGGGCTACTCTTAATCAGACTGGATGAAGAGGGTACCTATGGGAGATGCCTGCATAACACCATTACTGCTTCCTTGTCATGTGCGATAGTCCATGTACTTGCCAATGCATGTGTTTAAGCCTGATCTTTGCACACTCTTGCCAACCTCCCTCATCACATATTTAACACATACATATATAATTTATATATAGCTTAGTCAATATTGCTGTATGTGCATGCCCTTGTCTTTATTTCTCATATTTTTCTAGGGATTTTTTAATAATTTCTGAAACTGTTTGTACTCTAGAATTGCATGCTCCTTGGAGGACGCAAGAACACAGATGTGCCATTGGAGGGATATCTAGTGACGCCAATACAGAGAATATGCAAGTATCCCCTTCTTTTGAAGGTACTTACAAGATTTTTATCTAGGACTTTATACTTCTACATAAAACCGGTTGCTAAGCATATTTCCAAACCGCAGGAACAATCTCTCTACACAGTGAATAATCTCTTTATTAGATATTGGACCCAGGCTCGCTCTCATTAAAGCTAGTGGCAAGTCTTCTGACATCAGTATCAAAAGGACTGAGGAGTTTGGCTGGGTCAAGATGATTAGCTCCCTTCTGCATCTCGTCGCGAGGTTGCCTCGCCATTGTTGAACCCAAGTGAGCCATTGAAGGGAGTTTAATGAGACTGGTCTCAGCTGGGTTTGACCATGTCCTCACTTAAAATGCTTGAGTTTGTTACTGACAGGCTTTGATGACTCTAATTTACCGGCACCAAACTGTAAATGAAAAATATTTATGAAAATGATTTGTGAGAAAAGCCGTAGGGTAACAGTAAGATGCTGTATGTGGTTCTGTGACCATTTATGTGTTTGTTCTTATCTTACTGTTACAACTTAAAACTTAATGAAAACTGTTAAATGTGCTGATAAACATTAGATATTCAAACCTCTAAGTCACTGAAATTTTTTGCGGGCTAGGAAATAAAATACTACAATCATCAGGAAAATAAATATTTGAAACAAATTTATGCTTAACAAAGTAAGGTTTAATGTTGTTTGTTTCAAACCACAAGAGAAAAGCCAGAGCCAGTTCTGCTCTAGGAGCTACTTGAAACCTGATTATTGGACAGTATTTTTCACAATCCATGTGTGAGTTTAGATCTGAAACATTGCCAGTTATGAGGCATATGCATTTCATTGCATTGACATTAAAATCTGATAAAGTAAACATGATAAAATAAAGGTTTTTAAAACAAGTTAAAGAATATCATAATTGCAGTGAGGTTTGAGTCATCCCAGATATCTGTGGTTTAACAGTTCCCTTGGCCTATTTTAGAATTATTTCTGTCTTCTATTTTTTGAATGGAGGATCTGCAGACAAAACAAGGGAAAATGAGTAATGAATTACTTCAGGAATAAAATCGACATGAATAGATTGATGTAAAATTTAAATACAGGGTGTGGTGATGTCAGAGTTGGGGCTCTAGGAGGATAGGAGGAATGTACCCACGCCTGTCAGGGTACGCACTGAAGGCTGTCCACAGCTGGTCCAGCTGTAAATGGGGAGCTGGTAGCTTAAGATGGAAAATCTCAAATATTGGCAACCCAACTTTTGTTTTTCAGTATTGCTGCCATTACCAGTAACCATCTGAACCCAGTGAGTCACCCAAGCTATTGTTCAGTGCTCGGTGTATTAAACAATTGCTGTGAGCTAAAGGAACATGGGCTTTGCCCTGATTTGCAGGAGAGGCAGGTGTTAATTTTTGACCTCCGTAAGCTAACATTTTTAAGCACAATTGTTATCCTTGCTATTGAACAGTTCCATCCTGTGGAATATAAGCAAACAAAAAAAACCACCCACCACCCAAACCCCAGAGCTCAACATGAACAAACATTGTTGGGGGGAGAAAGTAGTTGAAATGCAAACTTCTTCTTCAGTAGTGATTATTTTTATTGTTAGTAATTTATTTCTCTGAGTTTATGTCCTACCAGGACACATTGCTGGAGACTAGTAAAAGAGAAGTCTGGCTACTTTTTGATGTGGTATCTTAGTCAATTCCTGTAATGTACATTTAGAGATCAAAGACAGGTTATTTTTTATTTATTTGTTTTTGTTTTTTTTTTAAATGTTTAAATAGGAGTTACTGAAGCGGACCCCGAGGAAGCACAGTGACTATGCGGCACTAATGGAAGCCCTCCAGGCCATGAAGGCTGTCTGTTCCAACATAAATGAGGCCAAGAGACAAATGGAAAAATTAGAGTTTTTGGAAGAATGGCAGTCTCACGTGGAAGGATGGGAGGTACTGTCATAAGATTTGTCGCTTTCTATATTGAGGCAGGAGTGACAGTTTTCAAAAAACACATATTGCATTGGTTTTGTGATTCTGTGGTACTGTCAGCTCCTCAGTTCTGTGAAATCACAGCTGTTATTTGGGATCTATTCTGTAAATTTAAGTGTTGTCCGTGACTGAGCACCGCTGTATAAAATAGCAGACTTCCAGGAATGAGGGCAGATGATTAGTGTTCGACTTAGAATATTGAACACTTACATCAACACGTTTGTGTGCACACATACACATCTATAAATCCTAATTTAACCGATGCTCGGATTTTACTTCTGGCAACACCTGCTTAACAGCATTTGATTGGTTAAAAAAAAATTTTGATTACTTAGTATTGATTAAGCATTGAGTCCATTAGCTTTTGTCATCTTGTTGGTTGTCCTTTACTTTTGGCTGAGCTAAACTAACATAAATGTCTTCAATAGAATCTGTGTAAGACTTGGTGGTGTTTGGGTTTTTTTTGTTTTATAGTTTGCAAATGGAAGAGCTTTAATGCTTTAGTTTTGTGAAGAAACCATGGAGTTTTCAATAAGAACCAGAAGAGCCACCATTTCCCCTAGATAACGACAAGATCGAGTAGCTGCAGCACCAAAATTTTCCTTTTGTATTCTTTTGAGCACTATAATTCCTTTATACAGAAAGATAGATCTTTAATTTATCTTTATCTTTATTTTTAAATCTTTATCTTTAATTTGCCTTAGGTGTTTCATATCAAAATGTCTGAGCTGCCTGTACTGAGGTGGGAGGGAAACACAAGTAAAGTCCCAGTAAAAGCAAGTAATATAAACATTTTATTAAAAAACTGAGTTTTGAAAAAGATACATAGGTTTTCTTAAGACGTGAATTTCGACATGGAAGTTGTTCTTTGCTTTTTTGAGTAGTTTACTCAGATGTGCTACTTCTCTTCCTGAAAGAGCTGCTTAAGAAGTAGAGGAAGAGATTTTATCCCTTTAAGCTTCGTGGAAGGCTTGCTGGCTGGAAAAGGTAGCAAGGAAAATGTGTTTTTCCACGTTAGTCTGATAGACTGAGACCTGATCTTTCAGCTGTGTAGTGGGAAATTGCCTTTGTACAGTGCAGAGAAAAGGTTGGGGACACTGTATCAGAGAGAGAGATTTGAGATAGATCTGCCAGAACTTGAACTGAGAGTTCCCCGAGAAGCCTGAAAATTAGAATATCGATTGGAACAGTCAATTTTTTAAGGAGGTATTCATAATAATAGATAAAACAGCAGAAACAAAAGCATAGTTTCTCTGCAGTTCTCTTCTCTCCCTACATCTCCTGCCATCTCTCTCCACACCTGCTGTTCCTTGAACTTGCCGTGTCCAAGGATGGGCTCTGCTTCAGCAGCAGTGGATTCAGTCTCCCCCTGCCTTCCAGGAGGGTTGAGCAGAACAAGCCACTCTCTGAAAGGAGCATAAAAATCACACTGAACAAAGAACCCCCTAAATACTGCCCAGGGCACCGCAAAATTATTTCCTGTCAGTTCCACGTGAAATCTCCTGATCTGTGGACTTACACAAACCTTTGGTTTGCTGTTAATTGAGGAGTGTGGGAAGATTTGCTGCATTCTAAATGTGGATTAAGCACCTAATTTTACTTTAATCAAAATTCTTCGTCTTCCTTCAGTGCATTGTGGGATTTTAAATGTATCACTTCAGGTATTTTTCTTTTTTTCTGTGTTAGCAGCATTTTCAAGAACCACTCTTCCCTTTCTGTAATTGGGGTACGTACAGTTTGGAGCAGGGAAATCCTATTATGCCAGAGTTCAGGGCACTGTAGTCTTTTGGTATGGGACTGTCACTATAACACATTGCATAGAAATTCACTGCGCCTGAAGAGAAGGAATTTTAGCAAGAATAAAAGCTGTATAATTACCAGTCTGTATTCAGACAAACATTTCAGACAAACCTTTCTGCATTTAATCGTAATCCGCAATCTCAAATAAATAAAAAAATAAATAAAGCCATTAAAGACAAATGACAGAGAATGTGTACTCATGCCATGATATTGTTTGTAGGATTTTGAAAAAGAAATGACTACTACTTAATAAAGCAAACCTCCAAATGTTGTAATTGAGAGGAGGTCTAGTTGACCTAACACTTTCCAAAAGAAGCAATGTTCTGTAAACTTGGTGAAAATAAGTCTCCTTTATAATTAGCTTGAACTTGCTGTCATCAGCAATAACTTGGAAAGATTACTGTATGTGAATATTAAAATACATTAGACATGCTTGTGCAATAACTTCCTGATAGAGGCAATGGCAAGTGCTTATGCTGCTGAATATTTTATGGCAAGGAAATTCGTTAAATAATCTTTATTGCCTATCACTGACTTTACTCCTTCTATTATTTTCAACTTTTCAATTACATTTTCTACTGCGCTATAGTGATTAAAATTCTCCTACTTGCTCTCAGTGCCTGATTCTTACAGATACTTGTCAAATCCATCCTAATGAACACACTCAAGTATAAAGTTACAGCTTTATTAACTCAATGCACGATTAGTCATATACTTTGGTTGAGAACTGACTGTTCTCAAACCAATAGTGCTGAAAAGGGAATCCACTTTCCTGAGTTAATTTTCTTCTGAATGTTTATTAAGACATAACAGTAGTAAATATATTTGCTGCTGGAAATATATTAAGGCAACAATAAGGAAAGGTAACAATATGGACAGAAGCATGAAGAAACAAAGTCTTATTCTCTCTGTCCTCAGATCATGTTCTGTGAACGGTAACTTAGTAATTTCCCTCCAACCTTGGAATATTTTTTTTGGTTGGGTCCCACCCCAGATTAATTTTAGGATTTCACTTGTGCTTGAACTCTGAAATAGCGCCATTGGCTTAAAATAGTATGTTTTCAGTAGAGTTATGTGGTAGTTATTGTAGTTCAGCTGATGAGGTTTGATGTTACCGTATGTCAGCCACAGGGTGCCCAATCTGGCAAAGTTGCCCTGATCTTAATACGTGCATCCTTTTCACAAGTAATATACACTTAGTCCTTGAAAAGGTAAAAATTCCAGCCCATATATAAGAGCTAACAGTATTTTGAATTATTCCCAACAACAACTAAAAAAAAAAATATAAAAATCTCTGAGTGCAATGCATGAGAGTGGATTTAATTAAATAAACATCTGGTTTTCTGCATTGCCTAAAAATAAAGAGGCAAACTTGTTGGAGATTTCCTTCCAGAAGGAAATGCTTAGCACATTGCTTGGCCTCAACTAGAAGGAAAGGGAAAAAAATAAAGACTATTTTTAGAATCTGATCAAAGCATGACTTGAATTCCTATACATAAGTGTCATAAAATGAAGCTTGTGTTTATTATAATAAAAATACAGATTCATGGAAAAATGAAACATCTGTTTCAAGGACGAAAATTTTGAGTATAATGACTTTCTCACTTAATTTCCTAAGTGGTTTAATTTATTGGCCTGAATTCAGAACTTGTGTAGGTGGCTGTCTCAGCTGGAGAACGGCTCAGCAGCTGAAGGAGTCTGTCAGTAGGATTTGCGTGGACGTTTCAGTGAGAGAAGAAAAAAACAAAATTGCTGCGTTTGTTGTAAGCTGGAAACCGAACAACCCAGCCTGAGTCACAGGCCAACTTAGTGACAGGAGCATGGGGTATTCAGTTCCTTTCCGTTCCATGTCATCAAGTAGTATTTTAAGAGAGTTTTCTGTTTTAAATTCCAGAATTTTTAGCCCTTTCCCCTGTTTTATTTCTGTTTCATATACCCACGTGCAAGTATTGAAGAGTAAGTTAATATCTGCTATTTCTGGCCTTTATCACTGCTAGCATGATGGCCACTGAATCAGTATGGTCAGACCTCTTGTTTGACTGAAATTTGCCCAGAATACATGGATAAGTAGCTTTTGTAACGAATAAAACCAACAAATGCTGCTTTTGATCTCAAGGTAATGAAGGGCATTTTTTAATGTCAAAGATGGGCATTTAATGTCTTAAGGATGAGGGGGATATTGTCTTACATATCTTGCATATAGTCTCTCTCCTTCCAGTGCATTTTAAATGTATGTATTTTGGGATACAGTCATGGTAGCCCACATCTCAGAGCTCTGGCCTTAGTGGACTGATGGGCAACTGACTGGCAGCCCAGGGCTCTTAGGAGCCACTTTTATCTAAATAGCCTGCAAGCTCTGTGATCTCATGGACTTTTAACTTCACAGAATCACATGGGCTTGGAAGGGACCTCTGGAGATCATCAAGTCTGACCCCCATACCAAAGCAGGTCAACCCAGAGCAGGTTGCACAGGAATGTGTCCAGGTGGGTTTGGAATGTCTCCAGAGACAGAGACTCCACCACCTCCCTGGGCAGCCTCTTCCAGGGCTCTGCCACCCTCACAGGAAAGAAGTTCCTCCTCATGTTTAGATGGAATTTCCTATGTTCCAGTTGCCCATCACCTCTTGAAGTGTCCCTGGGCACCACTGAAAAAAGACTGGCCCCATCCTCCTGACACCCACCCTTTCAGTATTTATAGGTGTTGATCAGATCCCCCCTCAGTCTTCTTTTCTTCAGACTAAAAAGACCCAAGTCCCTCAGCCTTTCCTCATAAGAGAGACTGGCTGTCCTGGAAACCCACACAATCCTCAGCCCCAGTGTGACCTGCAGGAGGGAACTGCTCTACCATTAGATGTTTGGAGTCTTCAGTGGTTCAGTAGGAAAGATGGAGGAAAACTATTCTGGCTTCAGAGTATACACCTGCCTTGGAAAGCAGAAACTTGCTTTGCAGTTTTTTTTCCAGTTGAATCCTTTATATTTGGAAGATGATTAGAACAGATTTGTTTCTACCAAACATGGCATTTTCAAGTGAACATATCACAAAAATGTTGTTTTAAGTGAAAATGCCCCATCAGCTCTAATTGCAGGTGCTTTAAATGTATAGAAACATGAATTGTAGCATAGCAGTACGTTTTATGTTTAGGTTGAACCAACCCTATGATCTTCCCTTGCAAGCACTGGGTATAAACGTATGTATTCATGAAAACTTCGAAGTAGCGAATTGCTTTTCAGATTCAAATTGCTCATATTCGAGGTTTCCCTGGTAGTTTCAATTCAAACATTTAATGAGAACACATTTGTGTTAGAAGGTGTTGGTGATGTTTGCTCCAAAAGTACTGCTTGTAGGTAGCGTAGTTCAGTTTTATCTGTGCAGTAGGTAGCTCCAAGTCCACCCCCAAGTCTAGGAACAGGCTGACCCTAATGGTGTTACACGGGCAGGGGGGTGGCAGGAGATTTTTAGGCGCTGGCAGCGTTGTGTGGGACAACCAGATGTGACTTCTCATCCTCATAACTTATTCCCTTGGACTTCAGCAAATAAACCAGCAGTAACAGAATTCACTGACCTGTGGCCACCCCAGCCATGGGTTGTGATCTTGTCAAAAGGTATCTGATAAGTGAAGTTAATACAGTTCAGTATTTGGACGGGAGGTCTCCAAGGGGGAAAAAAAAATACCTCTAGAATGTTTTGGTTTTTTTTTTCCATCATCTAGCAGTTTATATTAGAAAAGGAAGAAAATGAAGAGGAAAAACACTAGCGAAGGGTAGCAATGTTTTACAGATAATACTCACTGTCATATTGCAACGTTGGACTTGGATCATGAATGAGGCAAATCTTGATAATTCGGGTCACCTGAATTATATACATTTAAAATGGATATAAAATATGGTATTTTATATGATGCTGTCACAGTAGCAGATCGTGCTAGGACTTTTGGGGAAAGGTTGTGTTTTTCTACAGTCAAAATTGAATTTTTCAATAAGAGAGACAAAATGTTTTCATAAAACCCTTTTGGTGAAAAAATAAACCCATTAGGAGAAAACTGAAACTGCTGAAATAATTTTGAAGCCTTAAGCTGAAATTTTATTGGCTTCCTTACAAAAATTTACAATTTTCAGCAAAGCTGAAGTTTTCTGTAAAAACAAAGCAAAAACCTTTAAAAATATCCAGCCATTTAAAATGTAAATTATTAGTAAGTACTGTTCCAGGAAACTTTAAAAGCAGCATAAGGTATTGGTTACTCTTTTTAATACACAAAAGCAATGAGATAGAATGGAAAGAAAACGACCTGCTTTTCTGTGGTTGTGGGCAGCAAATATTAAGTGCAGCCCTAATTTGGGCTTAATTTGTATTACCGGGTGTGCTTTTAAGGTGTTTCAGTGTTTGGTTTCAAATGAAACTGTGCAGTTATTGTGCCAGCTTCTGGCACTTCTGTCTTAAGAAGGGAATCATGGTCTAGTGGCAATAGATGACATTAATTTTTGGTTCATTTGGTCCTAAATGGAAACAGAGAGTGGTTAGTTAATACTGATACCGAAGCTGCTTTATTTAGAGACCTGAGTTGTGTGCCAGTGGGATGGTTGTGCAATCTTGGTTATCATCTCAGTATAAACAGACTGCATTCTCCTCAGGACAGAGCCTGAGAGATTGCTCAATATTCAGTGCCGTGATGTCCAGAGGATGAATGGGGGGATGAAGAGCTGAGAGCAGAAGCCATGACGGCTTCTTGGCTCTTAATTGGATGCATTTTTCTTTGGGCTGCTGCTGTGGTTAGCTCAAGAAGAGGAAGTAACTGCAGCTATTGCAGGCATAACTCTTTCGGAACGTGTGTAGATGAAAGGAAAGTCCTGGCTTTTGCAGGTTTTCCTACCCCGAGTTAGGAAACTCCTCGAGCCGTGGGTGTGTGGTTGGTGCGGCCAGTGGGCATCATTATCAGTAGGATGACTCCCCCACAGAAGCATAGATCTTCAGAAAAGCTAAAATACATCTCTGAATTCAAGACAGGCTTCCTTGAGAGGGAAATGCACTTTGTAAGGCATAGAAGTGCCAGGACTTTTTCACAGAAATATTTTTTTGAAAATGTTATCCTTTGTTAAAGTTGCTTCATTTTCATTAATCTTTATGAAAATGCCCCATAGAAATGGTCATCCCCCTGTACTGGGCACTGGTGAGGCCCCCCCTCGAGTGCTGTGTCCAGTTTTGGGCCCCTCACCACAAAAAAGACCTAGAGGGGCTGCAGCGGGTCCAGAGAAGGGCAACGGAGCTGGTGAGGGGTCTGGAGCACAAGTCTTACGAGGAGAGGCTGAGGGAGCTGGGGGGGTTCAGCCTGGAGAAAAGGAGGCTGAGGGGAGACCTTCACACTCTCTCCAACTCCCTGAAAGGAGGGTGTAGCCGGGGGGGGGCGGTCTCTTCTCCCAAGGAACAGGCCATGGGACAAGAGGAAACGGCCTCAAGTTGTGCCAGGGGAGGTTCAGATTGGAGCTTAGGAACAATTTCTCCACCGAAAGGGTTATGAAGCACTGGAACAGGCTGCCCAGGGAAGTGGTGGGGTGCCCATCCCTGGAGGTATTTAAAAGATGGGTAGATATAGTGCTCAGAGATATGGTTTAGTGACGTTTTTTATCAGAGGTTGATGGTTGGACTTGATGATCTGAAAGTCCCTTCCAACCCAGGAAATTCTATGATTCTGTGATTCTTTTCACATGAAAGAACAATCTGCCTGAAGCAAAAATGAGGCATGGGAAGTTTCATCCCAAACATGTAAAGATTAGCAAACTTGTGATGCCTTCATCACATGGAGGAAGTACACTAATACTTAGTTGTATGTGCCCCTGTTAGCTTTACCTGAGTTTTAAGTCTTGCTTTTTTTTGATTTTGTCTTTAGTTTAGTTTGATGTATGTTCAATTTCCAGGTTGCTTCAGCTTCCAAGTTCATGTTGGCATAGATTGTGTCTTGTAAGGCCCCATTTTCAGACATTTCTGACTGAATAGTAAAGTTATCAAAGATAGGACTTATTGTATAAAGTTGGCCTGGTTTTTCGGGAGATGTCTCATGCACAGATATAATATAATTTGGAAACTTCAGTGATTAAACTTTATCCATTCAAAAAAACCACAAACCCTCCCCCCCAGTTAATGGCAATACTAAATGTATACAGAACTGGTGTTAAGCACCATTAGAAATTATTATTTAATTACAGTGTAATAAATTACCATGAGTTTTATTCTTGGTATTTCCAGAGAACAGTTACGGTTGTGAGTTTGTATAAGAAACTTTTCTTTAATTGATGCAGAGTCCTTAATGTCTCACAGGATAAAAGATAATCTCTTTCCAATTGATTTTAGGGGTCCAACATCACAGACACGTGCACAGAAATGCTGCGAAGTGGACTACTACTGAAAATTTCAGCAGGAAATATCCAAGAAAGGATATTTTTTCTTTTTGATAACCTTTTGGTCTACTGCAAAAAAAAGCACAGGTAAATGATTAATTTATACTTTCAAAAATAATGTCTTTTTCTCACAGTAGAGCTAATCCTCTGGCTGCTGTTTCATATGAATATGTGAACATCACTGAAGTGTTTACTGCAGTTAATTGCAATATAAAGTCAGCATTTTTAGAGGAAACCTGTCATCCAAAGAGAACTGTATTTAATTCAAACGTTGGAAAAACTTTATATGATTGCAGAATCCAAATGGTGAAGTACAGGGAGAAAGCTGGTTTTGTCAGTCTTCCACAATAAGTTATATGTAATGGCCTCACTCTCTTCTAGGAAGGGTAAACAGACTGAATTTTTAGTGTTGCTCACAGGATGTTTGTATTTTGGAAATTTTGCATAAATTGTCCTATTTATTTTTGTTTGAGAACTTTTATGAAATTTTTAAGCATCCTTTTGCTGTGGAATTGTAGAAATGTGGATTGCTAAATTTGGGTTCACAGGTATAAACTTCACTAGAGTTATTGGATTCCTCTCACTTTGGAAAGAATAAATATATGATATTGAACATTTATGCTTGCTTCTGTGTTTGTTTTTTTTTGTTGTTTAAATATGTTATTCAGCTTTTCAATAAGAAACTTATAGTATAGTAGAGTTACTCATTAGACAGCAGTGATTGAGAGGCAGGTCATTTTCTGAAGATCGGTACCTCTCTGGAGTGAGTGAAGGTCAGAATTCAGATGGTCATTAATTCTCAGGAACTGAACTTTGTTTGGTATAAAGTATTAATTATCATTAAAGGCAAAAGTGGACAGAAAATCATGCCTGGCTTATCTGAGGTGGGAAAAGCTGCCTAGAACTGGGTTTCTCAAAAGGCCCCTTTGTTTGGTATAAAGTATTAATTATTATAGGCAAAAGTGGACAGAAAATCATCCCTGGCTTAGCTGCCTAGAACTGGGTTTCTCAAAAGGCCCTGACTTCACTGGGGACAGAGTTGTAGCAGTAGAAGAGTTAAAGCTTTGGAATATACCACTGTGAAACTGCCACAAAATTTCAGCAATTCTTAATTATAATTCTTGGTTAACCCTTATGTGGGGAAGGAAAAATGTCATCTTTGTTCTTCCGTGCATAAATCCCATTTATGAGGCTAATGCATGCAGGTCAAGATTTATATCCAAAGGTGTTTTTATTTAATTTTTTCAGTCATGCTACCCTTGTGTTGAATTTCTTGACTAACATAAGGAGGCTTCATCAGTTAGGAGGAAAGAATGTTTTGTCTTCGGTGCTTTAAATGCTACATGCACAGGGAACAGTGCAGAAACATAGTGAAAGGTGGTGGATGACCTGCTCATCTGCTCTTTCTTTTATCAGGCGATTGAAGAACAGCAAAGCATCCACAGATGGCCACCGTTACCTTTTTCGGGGCAGAATAAACACTGAAGTGATGGAGGTGGAGAATGTAGATGATGGAACAGGTGAGTATATTTGTGTTGCTCATTAGCAGGGCAGCCTTTCGAGGTGCTGAAATCAAAGGCAGCTTCGTGATTTCTTAGAGAGTTGGAGGGTGCTGCTTGTACTTAAAAAGAAAAAGATACCACATTAAAAGTGCTCTCTGCTAATATCAAAACTCTGCTTCTGTGATGCATCATTCTTTCATAGATGATGAGGTGGGCGGTCATAGATGAGTGTTATATGCTAACGTGAGCAGAGTAATAAAATAAGGTGAAATTTATTGCTCAACTGAAATTGTGTATTTAACTTCACTGTACAGCATTCCTAAATAGATTATCCCTAGGTATGTGATACATTTGTAAAAACAAATGGAAAAGTTGCCACTGTTGGAATGAAACCTCAAAACACTATAAATGCTGAAATTGTAACATAATATTTAAGGAAAAAAAGAAGGGATTTTTTAAATACCTTTATGGGTATAATCTATATGATTGCTTGAAATTTTCCCAACATATTTTGGGTTTTCACTTTTCTAATGTTTTCCCACAAATTTTTGCTTTAGAAACTTGAGTTTAACCTTTGACCTTAACAATTCTTATTTCTTTACAATTAATAAAGAAAACCTGAAACATTTTTGGCTTTCTAATGTGAAACTAAAAAAAAAAAAAAAAAAATAATGTGGGAAACTTGCAGTGGCATTGCAAATATGTAGGTCTGGAGGAAATTTCTATGAGTTATGTATTACTTCTCCAGATTTTAAAATAGCATTAGGTTTGCCCTACATCTGCTATGGATTCCAAGGATTTCTTAAACTAATTACTTTCTAAAATTGAGCATTAATGACAAGGATTGTACAGCTTAAGTAGGCTTTATGGAAGTTAAATATTTCTTGAAAAATAAGATTATTTTTTTTATAGCCTTGAGTTCCTTGCATTCAAAATAGTTTCCTCACTTCTTGTTCTACTGGGGTACACTTGGAGAACTCTTGGAGTATTATAACAGTATATATAATAGTACTAATTATAATAACAGTTGTTATTATTGCAACAAACTAGTTTATTGGAAAGCTGTCGGGTCTCTCTTCCATCTCTTCTTTTTAAGTCTTTGAACGTTTGCCACAGATTGTGTTTTTTCTAAGTTTTTATGTCCTTTGGAGTTTCAGGGCTTTTTTTCCAGTTTGTTTGCATCTTTTGTATGATGAGGTATCCAGAGCTGAAACTTTGCTGGTGCCAAGTGAAACAGAATAATTACTGTAGTGCTGCATGTGGGATGTCTATTATTAATCCTGGGATATTTGGCTTTTCTGAGAGCCTTTTAGTTGGTGTTCCAGAATACCACACCAAGTCCTTTTGTGCAGTACTGGTGCCTATCCCATTATACTGTGTGAATGTCTGACAGTAGGTCCTAACAATTACTTTCTTCTCTGTACTCAATTTTATTTCACTATTTCCACAATTCATTAAGCATTCAGAATTCGTGTCTTGTTCCCCAAAGCTCTTGCAATGCTTCTTGCCTTGGTTCTATGAACAAACAATGTTATTACTGAGCCATTTAAGCCCCTGATAAAATTATTGGAAAATGCTGAATATAAGGTAGAGCACTGTGGCGTCACACTTCATTCGTTCTCTTTGTTTACTAGACATTTTGTGTAAGAACTCCTTGACATCTGTTTCAGGGTAGGGCCTTCACCTGGCCCACTGATTTAGTTGGTGATTTAGAGATGTCTATGGGTACACTATAGTGAATTTCATCAAGCCTCATTGACTTGAATGTAATTTATCCAATATTCTATATCCAGCTATTTCCCTTTTCTGGCCTGTGTTCCTGCCAGGTTGTTAGCTTTATTTGTATGAAATCTCAATTTATGCAGCTAAGGGAGTTGAGTGTTTCAGTCTTTTACATCAAGTATTATTTGACTACCTTTCATTTATGTTTCTTCATCTTCCTTATATATGCTCCAGAAATATAAGTCAGTTTTCCTGTTTCCATTATGTCACTTTCTAAGACGTCATCTCTCTACAACTCTTGTGGTTACTGTGGCCACATGGACCCACCATCTTCTTCCTGATGAATATTACAATAGTTCTGTAACTTTGCTATAACTTTTTCCTTTCTCGGTTTCCGATCCTACATATTGCCATGCTTTTAGTGTTGGCTTTAGCAAATATTTCTTCCTTCCTCCTTCCCACGACTGTCTTGTATTTCTCAAATCTGTCCTACCTTTCTTCATTTGCTTGTTCCAAGTATCCAGTCCCTGATCTCTTTCTCACTGTCCATTTTCTTTCCTGCCCTTTTGTTTTCTTCCTCAGTGAATCTTCAAGCATAATTTGGCTAAGTTCAAATCGTCTTCCTCTCCCCTCCAGACACCAGTAGCCTAATTTCCTCCAGCTGCAGGAAATTTTGCTGCTGTCCCCATTTCCTATAGCCTTGCACACAGTCCTGGAGGCTGTCGTGCTTCCTTCCCATTTG
The DNA here is from genome assembly GCF_001431845.1 of Calidris pugnax. Classification (NCBI taxonomy): domain Eukaryota; kingdom Metazoa; phylum Chordata; class Aves; order Charadriiformes; family Scolopacidae; genus Calidris; species Calidris pugnax. The sequence continues at coordinate 3,572,286 of NW_015090814.1, forward strand.
CTCTCCTGAGCCATATCAAGTATCGTCACTTTTATATACGCAACATTTCTAAAATCTTTCTTCCTTTCCACACTTCTGAGACATCAGTTAATGGCTTGGTTATTTTCATGTCTAGATTATTCTTCCCTGCTTTTTTTCCTATATCCCCACATTTTCCGTCTTCTCCATTTCAGTTTGCCCAATATCCTAATTTTTTTTTTTTTTTTTTTTTTTGCTAATTGCTGCTATTTCATCCCTCTTTTCTATGTTTCTCTTTGAAATATGGAAATGTCTTTGTTATTTCCCTGGTCTGTGGCATGTTTCCACCCTTTTCTTGCCACCCCTTCCCCCCACCACCACCTTTTTTTTATTCCTAAAAAACCTGTTTTTCCTTGTAGTCAGGAGCGTATTCCCTCTCCTCACACTAGTACTTTATCTTTCACTCAGATCGTGATGCCCTTTAACCTTCTGCTGCCTTGGTTTCTGTACTGCTCTCATCTGTTGCACCCAGATGTCTTGTTTCTCATCCCCCGTAGTCATCTGCTTTTGAACTGTAACCTGCTGCCATTCTGCTGGGTTCTCTTTGTCTCATCTCATTCCCAAGTGTAGTAACCGGGTTGTCTGAGCCTCATTCACATCAGCTTTGCGTGTCCTTTTTTGGAATTGTATTATTTTCTTCTTCTTAATCGCCTATTGCCTGTCACTTTCTATAATTCCTAATTTAGAGTGCAGAGGGCTTATGTTTCCATATCTGTGCATGACGTCTTCTCATGAGCTTTTCATGGGTTCCTTTATGGAAGACTTTTGCATCTCGATATTTCTAGTTCTCTGCTGTAGATTTTGGGATCCTCTGTTCACTTGGTGTGAGGAACCACAGTGCTCCAGGGAAAAAGGGTGACTGAGAGTGTTTGCTCTCAGCATCGACAGACGTAGGAATGTAGTCTTCCTTGCTTGTAAGTAGAAGCTTAGAAATAGGAAAGCAGATTCCCAGTGTGGTTTATTGTCATGCTAATGACATGCCTACAGAAATTAACAAAGCTTTTTCTGAAAAGCAATTTTTCTTTGATTAAATTAGGCCTTGGCTGAGCAGTACAGTCGGTGGAAGCTTTATTTTTTGTTTCGGCATTGTGAAGCGCTCTGCCTTTCTTTTTGTTTGCTCTGATTAAAGTGGAATGCATATTACTTATCAGGGCAGACTGTTTGTGTTCGTAAAACAGTGAGGCTACACAACCACTTGCAAATATTAATACATTACCATATTGAGATGGTATTGTTTTTTTCTCTATTCAGTTTTGAGGGAAAAGTATATTTCTAAAGGCATTGACCAGCCATTACATGAATGTTACTTAGTTTATGAAGACAAGCACTTGAAACTTAGGAAATAACAGATTTATGGTTGCTTATACTATCTTAGTTCTGTCCCCTGTTGTCTTGAAATGAGGCATGAAATAGAAAAAACACTACATGATAATAGTAACCCGAGACTGCATCAAAAAATATACAGAAAAGGAAGGCAATTGAGGTTGTGCAGTAATTATTTCCTTGGTGTTTCTGAGGTTTGGTACTCCTAAGAACTTAAAGTCTGTGCAACTTAGAAGTATTTCAGTACAGACAGTTCTGTTTGGTTTTTTAAGGGAAGAAAGAAATTCTGTTTTTCATGGCTATACCAAATTGCTTGTTATGTTCAAAGGTTTGAGTCTTGAATTTTGAATAATATATTACAGTTCAAATTACAAGCTTCAGTGTATTACCAAGTATCATTAGAAGTTGATGTCGTCTTTCATCACCTTTTCTTGGGGAAGTTGGAGGCTTGATGACTTGTTAAGCATGCTTTTTCAGACTTTACATGGAGCAGCTTGAAGTCTCATGCTCTTCTTCTTTCTGTAGCCATTGGGTTAGGTTTGCAAATAATTTCTTTAGCTTGACTGGCAGCTGTGATTGCCTTGATGTGAAGAGTGTGCATGTATCCAGTGTGGCTGGGCAGCCAGACCATACCTACCTCCTGGCTGGCCGACCATCACATCTGCAGCTCTTGACGAGGTTTTGTCCAACAGCCAGTCCAAAAAGGGTATAAGTGTCTATGAGATGATAGTGTAATGCTGGAATGCTCTTCCTGAGGACAGGCTGAGAGAGTCAGGGGTTGTTCAGCCTGGAGAAGAAAAGGCTCTGGGGAGACCTTAGAGCCCCTTCCAGTCCCTAAAGGGGCTCCAGGAGAGATGGGGAGAGACTCTTGATCAGGGAGGGGAGCCATAGGACAAGGGGGAACGGTTTTCAACTGAAAGAGGGGAGATTTAGATTAGATCCTAGAAAGAAATGAAACATTTAAGGATATTGTTTTGGTTTGGAACTTAAAAGTCACTCACTAAGATACAAACGTTTAAGGATATTGTTTTGTTTTGGAACTTAAAAGTCACTCACTAAGATACTAATCGCGTCTTCTCGTATTAAAAGAAGCTTTAGTTCCTTTTAGGTGATGGGTGGGCAATTAGATCTCAGGAAGAAATTCTTTGCTGTTTATTAAAAGAAGCTTTAGTTCCTTTGTAGATGATGGGTGGACAATTACATCTCGGGAAGAAATTCTTTGCTGTGAGGGTGGTGAGAGCCTGGAAGAGGTTGCCCAGAGAAGCTGTGGCTGCCCCATCCCTGGAGGGGTTCAAGGCCAGGCTGGATGGGGCTTGGAGCAACCTGGTCTGGTGGGAGGTGTCCCTGCCCAGGGCAGGGGGTTGGAACTCCCATTCTATGATTCAGGGACCACAGACTGCCCACAGGAGCCCTGGGTGATTGTAGTCATGGGGAACACAGGGAGGAAAAGGGAAATCAGGGGTGTTGCAGTGAGGTTGGAGTCAAGCTGGGCATCAGGGGAATGGGTTACAATTGCAAAACTGGGTGATAGCTACCCATTTTCTTCCACCTGAACTCGTTGCCACCTGTGTATATCAGGCAGTCTTAGCCCCTAGCTAGGTGATTGGGCTTTTCACAGAATTTGGTGAGTTCATAGTGGCATGTGATACATGTGGTCAACAAGCCAGCACACTCAGCCCTGCAGCTGCAGAACTTCAGATGCCAGGGAAGCTGCATGTTTAAAATGTCATCCCTTTGTTGAGATATTCAAGTGGCTGGATGTGGCCATTTTTTTCTGAATTAAGCTACTACGTTGACACCAAATTTCTGTCCAGAGTGAAACGGGAGGATCTAAATCCATTTGTGAGCGTGAGCCATCTTTTTGCAATTTTTTTTTGGCCACAATTTTAATGGCTACAGTTCACTGCATTAGAGAGCATGATATTTCTCTACATAACATGGGTGTTGTGATGATAGATATAGGGTAACAAAGTCCACAGGAGAAATATCACCCCGTAGTTTTATACGTACTAACCTCTAAATAAATAAACAAAAAAGTACAGCTGGTGCCATATTGCAAGTTTTATAGAGTCCACAGGAAAAATACCACCCTGTAGTTTTATACATACTAACCTCTAAATAAATAAACAAAAAGGTACAGCTGGTGCCATATTGCAAGTTTTATAAGTATATACTTAAATAACACCAAGGGACCTAAACCTTCCTTCCTCCAGTAGTGCCCCTGCCTCTGATCTACAAAGGGCTGCAGTCTGTCTGCTGAGAGCTTCTGTCTGAGGATTCTTTCTTTTCCCTGTCTTTTGACTCTGTTTTTCTGACAGTGCATGAATGAGATGATGGCTAGTTTTCAAGTAACAGTGTTTTTAAAGGGGCAAAGGATATTATGCATAGGTTATGTAAATAAAAATATGATAAATAGGTAAAGCGGTACAAATATGATGTTGCAAAAATAACATACTTCGTTTTTTACCCTGTCGTAGACTTGCTTGCACTTTCTTACAGACTTTGAGTATGAGAAAGTTTTGCTGGTTTAGAAATTAGCAGTCGGTCTCATGATTTTCTAGTAGTTCCTGACATTTCCCAGCCAGTACACAAAGCTTGGCTGCTTTCCATCTAATTAAAATGCAGAGTTATTGAAAGGATGCTAGCATGTCTGCTGAGATTTATGATAAATCTTAGCAAGCATTTCAGCAAGGGTTTCTGTTTCGGAAAATCCCATCTCATCATACAAAACAGGGCTGAATTATGAAAAAGTATTTACAAAGTAAAATGCTCTGTAGTTATTACAGTAGTTCAGGATTGGCCCTAGGACTTTCTTGCCTCTTAATGAAAGTTTGTGGTGAGAAAATGTTGACCTTTGATTTTCGTAATATTTTGTGCGGTAGTTTCTAGTTCTAGTTTTAATCAGTGTTTTATGCACAAACATATATTTGTTATCATGAGGCATTTATTCCTGGCAAATTCTCCCCCAGGAAATGCATGTAATCCTAGTGAAGGATATTCAAGGGTGTTAGTTTTGGAGAGGAAGTCTGCTTAGCTGATTTTTGAATAAGATTTAACTAGCAAGTTAAAATCAAATCTTATAAAAGCAAGGAAAGATTAATAAATATTAAATAGTCTGATTTTTTGCAGCATAGTGGTTTACGTGTTAAGAGTCAGAAGTTCAAGATATCTAAGAACATCAGCAATTGTTACCTCTCTCTTATAATGTGCATACTGAACACAGGGTTGCTAGGAATATATTTCAAAAATTATGCATTTGGGTAATGCTGTGGTGTTGTTTTTTTTAAATCAGAGTAAGTCTTGTATCATATTTCAGTTTGTTTAAAAAGGAAGTGTAGATATATCTTTATTCAGGTAACTGATCAGGATATATCAAATGTATATGATTTTCTTGTCAAATGGAAATTGTATTTTTCCCCTGTATACTTTGTCCTTTTTTTAAATTTTGTAGTAAATCATTCAGTCAGCACAGTAGCTCTGAGTAATTTAAGGAGGAAAACCACTGTGCTTGTTTTTTTAAATCAGAGTAAGTCTTGTATCATATTTCAGTTTGTTTAAAAAGGAAGTGTAGATATATCTTTATTCAGGTAACTGATCAGGATATATCAAATGTATATGATTTTCTTGTCAAATGGAAATTGTATTTTTCCCCTGTATACTTTGTCCTTTTTTTAAATTTTGTAGTAAATCATTCAGTCAGCACAGTAGCTCTGAGTAATTTAAGGAGGAAAACCACTGTGCTGCTTTTTGAAGGAATTGTTTATTACAGTTTAATACGAACAAAAGTACTCCAAGTACTAGGATATGTTCTTTTAATAGGATTCTGCCTGTTTTAATGTCAAGTTTATATTTTCTTCCGTATGCTAGGCAATTCTTTGTTACATTTGAAAAAGGACATTATTTACTAAAAGTTAAAAGTAAATCTTATTATGTTATAACGTAGTTCACGAGTGGCACAGATAACTTGAGATTCATTTTTATCCTTCTGTATTTCCCGAGCTTTACGTGTAATGATAAGAGTTCTTAATAATTGTAGCAACTATTACTTTTTTAAGAATTGGTTGTCTCTAAGCCGTTTTATCTCTTCCCAGCTGACTATCACAGCAGCGGCCACACTGTGATTAATGGCTGGAAGATCCACAACACGGCCAAGAACAAATGGTTTGTGTGCATGGCAAAAACCCCCGAAGAGAAGCAAGAATGGCTGGAAGCTATTTTGAAAGAGCGAGAGAGAAGAAAAGGTAGGTTAATAAACTTCCTTGTGTTGCTTTGCCAGAAAGCCATACTGTATTTTTATGTTGAGATATAAAGCAAAACCAGCTGCTCGGCAAACTTACGGTGTCAGGTTCAGCTGAAGGTTTATGAATACCAGCTTGTAAAAAATAAATCATACTTGTACTGGGAAGGGGCATAATGTCTTGAATCATGTGTGCTGGTAGTGAACACTGTTTTGGAAACGGGGAGATGATTTAATCTATGATTTTACAGCTTATCCTCAACCAGTATAAATTGTCATAATTTCATTGAGGCCTGTGTGCTATTACGGTTTGTGATATATGAGGTTCTGCTCTAAGTACCTTGTAGGATTTGTATGCGTTGATTCCCTTTTGTGACTGGCCATTTGAGTTACTGAAATGAGCATGTTTTCTGTGTTGGATCTTCATGCAGATGATCCAACATGAAATGGCACAGAATATACCTTCAGCCCCATTTCTCATGTATTGTCCTCTACCCAAGAAAGTAAGAAATCACCACTGGCAAACCTCTATCTTTTTGAATAACTGAATTAAGATGGAATTGGATGAAATATAATCCTGGTCTCAAATGTGACCACGAATAACCTCATGTATTCAAGGTGAACCCAGCACAAAGTAGAACCAGGGAAAGATGACGCATCATCATCTTCTGGAGCTAATTTCATTTGCAAGCTAAAATATCCTAATCAGTAACGATGTTTGGAGCCTTGGTATTGAAAGAAAATATGACCTTGTAGTTAGATCTGGGATTCTTCTCCTGGTCTGTGTAGATTTTCTGTTGCTTGTTGCAGTAGCCTTTGTTTTATGCTGCCATTGTAAATGGACGCTAACAATACTTTCTTTGTTTTTTTAAAGTTGGATACTGGATATTTGCAGAACATCTGCTGTAGGGCCAGAGTAGGGTGTCTGACCACTGGCTAATTAATAGTACTATCAGGAATTGTTAGTAGAAGAGCTAAAAAAATGCCTTAGAAGTCTAAAATCTCAACATTTTAAATTAACAAATGAAAAATCAATGTGGTGGGGATGGTGTCAAACAAAAACCTTTGTACTTTTTCTTCTGTATCTGAAAATGGCTAAAAGATTTTTAACAAATCCCACTTCACTGTTGTTAAGTTTCTTGGCTACTTTAGACTTTTGATACCTTTAGGTAAGAAATGAAAGAGTATTTCATGTTGATGTATTCTTACTATATCACATCATGCTATTGTGCAGCTGGTAGTACAGGGTAGAGGTGAGCTAAACCTTGCCAAGCTTCTGGTCTGAGGTAGACCCTTCCCAAAGTCAAACCATGTTCTAGGATTTCAACATTCTATGATTTGGGGAACTTATCAACTCCTGGTGGGTTTTGCCACCGAGGAGACAACCATGAAAGAAAGAGGAAGAGGACAGAGCAGGAGAGGATTTGGTACGCACTTAGACTCACTTTGCAACACAGGATCTTCAAAAGTATTTTTTTTAATATCTCCATTAGTCTATTAACTAAAAAATTTATCCATCTTCTCCAGGACAGTGATTTTTTTTTTTTTTTTTTTTCTTCAAAATATCTGTATAAACACCTCTTACGAAGCAGGATGCGTCAACTTAATTGCAGGCAGGTTGCCAAATGACTTGGGAACCAAACAACTACGTTTTTAGAATTCAAATACTGTATCTAAACGTAGCTATAAACACTCTCTCATTCACTGTGAATATAAAGAGGCTTTAATTGTATGTTTACTTAGTAAGACATGGAGCCTGTTCATACATATATATCTATAGGCAATTACAGTGACGTCTGAGTTACAGCACATGTGAGAGCAGTGTTTTATGTCTTTTGCAAATCTGAGACTGACTAAATCAAATTAAACGCACTTGTCAGATCTCTTGGGCTCATCTGAGTGACTCTGTCTTCATTGTGCTTTGTATGCCCATGTGTTTCTTCGTAGTGGTCCACATCTCACGTAGAAAGGCAGATGGCAAGGATCTCCAGCCTAGATAAATACAGCGTATAGAGCCTTCTCTTCTCCAGGCTGAACAACCCCAGCTCTCTCAGCCTGTCCTCATTGCAGAGGTGCCCCAGCCCCCTGACCATCTTTGTGGCCCTCCTCTGGACGTGTTCCAACAGGTCCATGTTCTTATGTTGGAGTCCCCAGAGCTGGACGCAGTACTCCAGGTGGGATCCCACCAGAGCAGAGCAGAGGGGCAGAGGCACCTCCCTTACCTTGCTGGCCAGGCTTCTTTTGCTGCAGCCCAGGATGCAGTTGGCTTTCTGGGCTGCCAGCCTGCTTTGCCAGCTCATGATGACCCTGCTGGCCAGGCTTTTTTTGCTGCAGCCCAGGATGCAGTTGGCTTTCTGGGCTGCCAGCCTGCTTTGCCAGCTCATGATGAGCTTTTCATCCACCAACACCTCCAAGTCCTTCTCCTTAGAGCTGCTCTCAATCCATTTTTTGCCCAGTTTGTATTTGTGCCTGGGATTGCCAGCTTTGCCAGCTCGTGATGAACTTCTCATCCACCAATACCTCCAAGTCCTCCTCCTTAGAGCTGCTCTCAATCCATTCTTCGTCCACCTTGTATTTGTCCCTGGGGTTGCCATGACCCAGGTGCAGGGCCTTGCGCTTGGCCTAGAGCTGCTCTCAATCCATTTTTTGCCCAGTTTGTATTTGTGCCTGGGATTGCCATGACCCAGGTGCAGGACTTTGTGCTTGGCCTGGTTGAACTTCATGAGCTTCATTCCAAAAATAGTATATTGGTTTTCTTTTCCCGGGAATACCTCAAGTTTTATCTGTGTTTTTGGCATCATCACTAGTGCTTGGCCTGGTTGAACTTCATGGGCTTCGTTCCAAAAATAGTATATTGATTTTCTTTTCCCGGGAATACCTCAGGTTTTATCTGTGTTTTTGGCATCATCACTAGCTGGCTTATGGATAATGAGAGACACTTCTGTATCTGTGTCCAGTACCATTGTTAGCTTTTTCTCATGACAGGTTTTTCCGACTATATTTTCAGAATTAAAGAAGTGTGAGACTATTACTCAGATTGAATATGTACAGTTATAGTTTAAAAAAATGTTAAAATCCGAACAGCAACTGAGAACATGTACACAAGCCTTTCCAAAAATGTGTGGTCTTGTCCAGAATTAGTAATTGTTTATTGAGAAAGCACATGGGATATGAAGGTCTATAGTATTCCTTCGTTGCCAAGCTTCTGTAAGTGGCCAGTAGGATGCATAATTCAACAAAAAACTGGTTTTGATCAGAAAACGTAATGATTTTCGCAAGAAGACAAGCAGTTAAAAAAATAAAACAGTGAAACAAGTTGTGTATATGCTTTTGTGGAAAGCATAATCACTTAATCTTATGTGATACTAACAAACGTATAACAGACTAGTAGGTACTATTACTTGGAAATTTGGAAAAGTTTCTTTTAAATGAAAACATTTTTATTATCCCATGGTAAGAGCAAAAACAAGGCCTTTTTAAACTTGGGAAGACATGACTGCTCCCTTGCAAATGGTCATATACTGAAGTCTGAAAATCACAGCATTTGAATTTATTGCTACAATATCAATGGTGATGTCAATATAGTAACAGTTTAACTTCACTATGAGAACTTAAAGATACCATTTGATTATGCTTTATGGAGATCAGATGTTTGTGGTTTAAACTGATTGTGAGAAAAATAATGGAAAGCAGTTCCTTTACTTTTTTTCTTTGTATGTAAAATATTGGTATCGCTTCTCCGTTCGGGGGAAGATACTGAAATATAACAGCAATATCACTTCATAAAATTGTAATGCATTTTTGGCAGGTTTAAAGTTGGGCATGGAGCAGGACACTTGGGTGATGATCTCTGAGCAAGGAGAAAGACTGTACAAAATGATGTGCAAACAAGGGAATCTCATCAAAGACCGGAAGAGGAAATTAACGACTTTCCCCAAATGCTTTCTTGGAAGGTATTATATGCATTTTATAGCATGAATTTTAATCAGCTAAAACCACATTTAAAATCTTATGATCTGCAGAAACCAGGCTTTATTTGTAATGTCTGTTAGGCCTATTTACTTCCCAGAATGTAGCCAAAATGTAAATTGGTCTGTGTGAAATTTATGGATGTGCACTCATATTCCGAAGCAGCTTTATTAAAGGGACAAGGCTGCACAGGCAGGCTGAAAACGTGAAAATGCATCAAATAAAGTAGTTTCTTTAGAGAAATAATTCTCAACTTGTTTAATACATTTTATCTCTACCTTGGAAGTAACAGGGGTACTATTCTGTCATACGGTGATTTATGGCAGGTACAGTAGCTATGCCTGGGATTGCCTTATATCTGACCGTCTGGTCAAATGTGGCCATGCTAGTTTGGGAAATGCCAGAAAACATGGATAGTCTTCACCATGTGCAAGGTAAACTTGATGCAGGTAAAACTTCTGAGCAGAAAAGAGAAGATACCTCAAGGGAAACCATATGTTTTTATGTCAAAATAAGAAAAAGATGGAAATGAGTGGGTTTTTAAAAGACATTCTGAAGACCGTTAGGCTTAAGAGTTGCATACTAGGTTAGTAAGAAACAGGTAACTGAAAAGGAAATGCAGTATATCTGATGGTATGACATTTAAAGTTTGTATTTTGTATCTGTTTTTATTTCAGTGAATTTGTGTCCTGGCTGCTGGAAATTGGAGAGATACACAAATCTGAAGAAGGTGTTCATCTTGGGCAAGCTTTATTAGAGAATGGCATTATCCATCACGGTAATTATAATTAGTTTTAACGTACTTCTTTTCAAGGTAATTGTTGTAATTAGAGTGGACTTAATTTTGTTTGACAAAAAGATGGTCTCGTTAACGCAAGAGAGCTTGTTGAATCTGCATTATATCCTTGCAGGGACCTCGTGGGGCCATTGACCATGCCTAGCAGATTTACTGGGAGGGGCTCCATTGATTTAATCAGATTACGTCTACTCTGTTGGGGTCCCAACATTGCAAACAGGGACCTAGAGAAACATTGCTATTCTTATGCAAGCAAGAATAAATTCTGGCAGAACAGGGAAGGGTAGACTGTTTTTAAGGATTTAAGCCAAATTGGGTGGGAGTGTTGATCTGCTGGAGGGTAGAGAGGCTCTGCAGAGGGATCTCGACAGGCTGGATGGATGGGCTGAGACCAACGGGATGAGGTTCAATAAGGCCAAGTGCCAGGTCCTGCACTTCGGTCACACCAACCCCCTGCAGCGCTACAGGCTGGGGGCAGAGTGGCTGGAGCTGCCTGGCAGAAAAGGACCTGGTGGTGTTGGTCGACTGTCGGCTGAACATGAGCCAGCAGTGTGCCCAGGGGGCCAAGAAGGCCAACAGCATCCTGGCCTGTATCAGGAACAGTGTGGCGAGTAGGGCCCGAGAAGTGATCATCCCCCTGTACTTGGCACTGGTGAGACCCCACCTCGAGTACTGTGTCCAGTTTTGGGCCCCCCACCACAAGAGGGACATTGAGGTGCTGGAGCAGGTCCAGAGAAGGGCAACGAAGCTGGTGAGGGGTCTGGAGCACAAGTCTTACGAGGAGAGGCTGAGGGAGCTGGGGTTGTTCAGTCTGGGGAAGAGGAGACTGAGGGGTTGACAAAAAGATGGTCTCGTTAACGCAAGAGAGCTTGTTGAATCTGCATTATATCCTTGCAGGGACCTCGTGGGGCCATTGACCATGCCTAGCAGATTTACTGGGAGGGGCTCCATTGATTCAATCAGATTATGTCTACTCTGTTGGGGTCCCAACATGGCAAACAGGGACCTGGAGAAACATTGCTATTCTCTTGCAAGCAAAAATAAATTCTGGCAGAACAGGGAAGGCTAGACTGTTTTTAAGGATTTAAGCCTTCTATTAAGGCCAGCCTTTTTAGGGATACACGGTCAACTAAGAATTGTAGAAGGGAGTGAATCACAGCTGGCTGGCCAGCCTTTTTAGGGATACACGTTCAACTAAGATTGTAGAAGGGAGTGAATCACAGCTGGCTGTTGAGAAATGTGCCTGTTCATCTGTTGAGTATTACAAGTGGAAGTGGTGGAATCCAACAGTTTAATCTTTTGAATTTTAAGGCCTTCTTTTCAATAGATTGTATAGTTAATGAAATTCATATTTTTATCTTAAATTTTCAGTCAACTATCTGTGTTTAGCTCATTCTGGAGAGAAGCGTTATTTGAAATGGTTCTGGTTTTGAGCTGATATGGAGGTTTGATTTCTGGAGATGATTTGTATTGGCAACATTTTTCTCTTACTAGAGCCGTGTCCTCATCTCTGTCCCTTTTACAAGGTACAGTCTAACAGGACCATATAAGTGAACTGGAGAAACTTCTGTTTTTGAAGTCATGCTTGGCTCACACTTAAAAAAGTTTGGTCACTTAAAAAAACCAAATAATGAAACAGTTGGGAAGTTAGCTACAGTTCCAGCATAGATCCAGGGTGTAAATTTAGGTGAAATCATTGATGATACACATCTTAATACTTCTATACTTCAGCCAGCAATGAATTTAATGCTTACTTTTTCTTTGCCATGAAGTTTTCAGTGTCCTTGACTGGAAAGAGGGCGGGAGTGACAGAGTGCCACTTAGCTGTGTGTGTTTTAAACATATGCAGAGTAGGAGGAGAAACATTAAGGTTATTCATCAGTAGTCATGTAGTCTTTAATTCTTTAATGTCAGTCTACATGATTTTCCTCCACCATCATTCAAGTGTCAGATGCTATTATGTTTACTACACACACAGAATTGTTTTCAATTGAATGATTCTGTTGCCAGAGATTCTTCTCCTGATCTTGTAATTTATATCCCAAATAGACTCATAGACTTTCTCAATACAGAGTTAAATGAATATTGTGCAATTTCATGAGATAAAAGGGTAATTATATTAAAGCATATAAATGTGAGCCAGACATGCTACTTTGAATAGCGGATCCAGCTGCGGTTCAATGAAAATAGAATTCTTAAAATAAAGTTGAATGAACCATCTGTTTTCACAGAGGGAGCAATGGGAGAAAGAAAGTTTGGCTGCTATTCACATTGCAAATGTTGTGGAGGGCTTTGTTAGACTCTGCATATTCACTGTGCTGGGCTTCATTCTAGCAATGCCAGACCCATGTTGTGATGGGCTTTGTTTTCCTTCCTGGTGTGTGACCTCTTGCGAATAGAAAAGTTATGGTTTTTCCTTGTTTGTTTAGGTTTTTTCTGCAGTTTTGCAAAAAGGAAAAATCTGTTGTATGTCTTACTATTTTAAATCCACCTGGTGGCATTCTCTAATATCTGAAATGACCTATACCAGCCTGTGGGCTGAGATACTTTGTCAAGTCCCCTTGTGGCTCATGATTAGAGGTGGAAGCTTCCTCTCAAGGCAGTAAGGAGCTTTGTAGTTACAAAAATAATCCGAATATCAGATAGTTTTAGAATTTAAAGGAAATTAAAAATAAATGTGGCTGTGCAGTTTCCTGGGATGATATGCTGATATGAGTCAACATTACTGTGGCAAAAAAAGTAAAGACCAGTTTTTAAACCTGGATCGCTTCCCTTTTCTTAGTGTGTGGCATATAAATACCCATCCCAACACAAAGTATAGGTACATTGTTGAGAGTGACATACAAAACAACTTGGCATTCCTTATTTTGGCAGTAATGCAGCATTTTAGAAGCTTTAAGTGTTTGAAACTATGGATAGCTGATTCAAGTTCGGGAGACCTTAGAGCCCCTTCCAGTCACTGAAGGGGCTCCAGGAGAGATGGGGAGAGACTCTGGATCAGGGAGGGGAGCCATAGGACAAGGGGTAACAGTTTTAAACTGAAAGAGGGGATATTTAGATGAGATCTCAGGAAGAAATTCTTTGCTGTGAGGGTGGTAAGACACTGGAAGTGGTTGCCCCGAGAAGCTGTGGCTGCCCCATCCCTGGAGGGGTTCAAGGCCAGGCTGGATGGGGCTTGGAGCAACCTGGTCTGGTGGGAGGTGTCCCTGCCCAGGGCAGGGGGTGGGAACTGGATGATCTCTAAGGTCCCTTCCAACCCAAACCATTCTATGATTCTGGTTAAAAGGAAAGCTAAATGTTTTCATCATTTTTTCAGGGTTTCCCTGTTATTACAGTAGCTGACAGACCTTCTACCCTTCCTCTTGAAGAGAAAAGCCAAATCATGTCTGTATCATAGAAGATAACCCTCTCAAAAATGCAGTGGTTTACAGCTTCCTTCACAGTGTGCCCTGGATATATTGGTGGTATTTTACCCAGTGTTGTACTAGGGAGCATCTTTGTCTGGTTTCCTTGCTCTCCAGAGCTCAGGATGTGCCCTCTCTGCTCCCCTGGTTCCTGCTGCACTGTGTCTAAGTAGGGGCTGCAAAGACAGAGCCACCATTTGCGTTCCTCATGGGGGAGAGCCTGCTCTGTTCATCATGGGCACGCAAGGGTGGAAAGTTTTTTTTGTAGTCCTGGTTCCCTTCCTGGTGATTTTAAAACCTCTTAATGTGTGCTGAGCTAATGTAATATATTTTTTTCTCTAGCAGTAGGAAATTATTTTTAATTACAGACCTAGAAGCCGTCTTTTTTTTTCTGCGTTAAATGGTCCCAATCGATTAAAATTCATTTAGATAGTTATACCAGGCATTGTATGTGAAAATTTTGTAGTCTGTATTTGATGTATTGAGAAGCAATGATACGTAAAATTGCTTAGGGGTTATTTTGGATCATCACCTCAGTGTGAACCATCAGTTGAAGGAAATTGGAATAGTGTCCTGGGCTTTCCTATCAATAGGTATATCAAATACAGGCATAGAAGTTATTTTGCATTTGCACATGACACTGGTAAAACCACTTTATATGTAAAGTCCTGTTTTTATATCCATGTATCAAATGTGTGGAGGGATTGAAGAGCTTGAAGGGGCATGAAAAATGATGCAAACAGAAGGTACCGCACTACACAAAGTTTATGGTGCCTCTACTAATTTTTTTTAGGAGACTAAGGGATGATGGTTTAATCACTTGGTGTAGGAAGGCATGCATCAAAGAATTACCTAGCACTGTCAGATCTCTTACTTTGATTAATGAAGACATTACAGTAGCTTCCTTTATCAGTTGATGACATGCAAATTTAAGTGCAAAATTAAAGCTTACATCTGCAAGCAAAACAGTAATTAATACCAGACGGTTATCCTAGGATGGTCCTCAGCCATCAAATGAATCAGCATTTTTTCAGAAAGACTTGCTCTAGTACCGCTTCCAGAAGAAGTTTTCTATCATATGTTTTGTATCATATGATACTCCGTTTCGACAAAACACTTGAAGTTGTGAGTTTGTTGTTGGAATCTTGTAAAACGCTGGAAATCCACGTTAAGATCCTTTTTCACGGGTCTTTGGGGAAATGATTGTCAACACCTTCGGGATGATTGCAAGTCTTTGGCACTGAAGACCTTCAGTTAGCTATCTAAAGAGGAAGGTGTTCCCTCTCCCTTTGCTCCCAGGTGCGAGACTGGTCAGATGCGTTTTAGAGGGTTCCTGTCTTTGTTGACTCATCTGAGGTTGACCTCTTTGAATTGGAACAGAGAATAATGTGAAACAATAGCATGAAAGTTGCAAAAGAAGCTTTACTTGGCTATTGGGTCAATAAGCTTTGCAAAAAGATAACAGATTTGAGTTGCCGAATATTTCAAGCTGTGTGTCTGTCTTACTCTTTGCCCTTTGACTTCAATTTTTTTTGGTTTCTTCTGGTCTGCTTAAAAGTAGTGAGAAATATTGTCACCAGTGACATAAAGGCACTTAGGGCAAGTGATTTAATTGGGCTTCCTGCCTTCCCTGTCTGAAATCTACCTATTGCTGTGTAATGGATTGTTACTAGAAGAAATGATGGTGAACCTCTTCTCTCTTGTTGATTTCTTCAGAAAGTCACGTAACACTGCATGACTTTTTTTTTTTTTTTTAATTTAATTTAGTTACGGATAAGCACCAATTCAAACCAGAGCACATGCTATACAGATTCCGATACGATGATGGAACGTACTACCCCAGAAATGAGATGCAGGATGTGATCTCTAAGGTACAGAATAGAATAGTTGCTATTACTAGGAAGAACACATCCGAAATGGAGGTTCTGCTTGAAATATAAAGTAAAATATTCTGCTAGGATAAATAACATCCCCATACACTTGCCTGTCTCTATGTGAATTAAATTCAGTTTTCTATGTGTAAGGGAATATTTTGGCTTGTTGTTACACATTTTAAATACAAAATTAAAGTTTTTTATTTTTTAGTTATTTTTGTATTTAATGGTTTCATATGCCTGATGCCATACCTGTGTTTCTGGGTGATTCTGAAGCTGGTGTTTCAATCTACTGTATTTTTCAGTCCATTTTAATGTGTATGAAGCTATACATAGAAAATTGTTTTTAATTTTCTCTGAAATCTGAGTGTCTTCTATTAGTGCCTTAACAAGGCAGTAAATCTGCAGTCACAAAGGTGTTTAGATGCAGATAGTGCTATCCGTCTACACTACTGAGCGTTAACAAAATGATTGAACGATGTCGCCTTTAAAATCATTAATATTCAAACTTCTCGTGATTTTGAGGCAGCAGAAAATGTCAGCATTTCCGTATTACATTACCGTGTTATTCACTTTTCTGCTGGCATTTGTTAATGTAAGGTATATCTAGAAAAATCTTCAATACTGAACTGCTAGGCACAGCAAAGTAGGATGGAATCTAATTTGACGCAGCTTTTAATTGTTGTACATGGTTCTTCTTGCATGTTATAAACATAATTGTTTTTTGATCGTCTGCTAAGGAATACTAATGTGATTTCTGTTTTCAAATAACATTTTCTGATGGTAGTTTCTTAAACTTCTCCAAAATTTTTATTTTTTGTTTTTAATTAAAAGTGTTTCCAATCTTTGAATCATTCTGCATTTTTTTTTTTGAGTTTGTTGCTTATAATTTTACTTTTTAAGCAAAATATCGATGCGTATAATCAAATGTAGTTTTTTATCCTTTAATTACTCACTTTGTATGTAGAACAGCAAGCAGTGGTTGGGAAAACCTTAATGCCTGGAAACATTGCTTTGCCTCTCAGGTTTTGTGTACTTTTTCAAGGTATTATACCTTCAAATTTTTTAACGCTACGTTACAGCTAATCCTATTTCATCTCTCTCAGTGAAGCTTAGATTGGAAATGTTTTCTTTCTCATAATTCATTAATCGACGTTGTTATCTGGAAATACTAAGTTTTGACACTTGAAAATGTATAGGAATTTGAACAGAATTTTTTACTGTCTAAATGAAGTGTGTTTAGAAGGTGTAGGCTTCCTTACTGCATCTGTTCCTCTTATCTTCTCTGTGGTGCGACGCTGTGTTTAACTA
This sequence comes from Calidris pugnax, assembly GCF_001431845.1. Classification (NCBI taxonomy): domain Eukaryota; kingdom Metazoa; phylum Chordata; class Aves; order Charadriiformes; family Scolopacidae; genus Calidris; species Calidris pugnax. Next base: position 3,589,218 of record NW_015090814.1, read on the forward strand.
ATCCCATCTTTCTCTTTAACAGGGTGTGCGACTCTACTGTCGCCTTCACAGTCTGTTTACCCCAGTAATTAGGTGAGTCCAATGGAGAAATCCTTCGAGAGTCAGTCAGAAGAAGTGTATAATCTGAAGATGCTGTGTTAGGATGTAGGAACCCAACCCATCCTTTCAGGATTGGTCTCTTGGGAGTCATCAAACAAGATTGAAGGGCCATCAAGACAAAAAGCGTAACTGAATCATTAACTGACTGCAAACTCCATTCAATATGAACTTTTTTTACAGACAGGTCCTGATGGATATGTTTATATGCTGACTATATATATGAATACACTCCTTTACTAACACTCTATTACCTCCTTTGGAGAGTCCCAGCTGTAACAACACAACTGCCTTGTCACTGCTCAGTGACATTATTGCCCAAGCGAGATATGGTCAGCCTCCCATTTTCTTTCTACACGGAGAGGTTTGACTTGCTTTTTTACTCCAGAGTCCACTATAAAATGCTCAATTCATGTTTGCACTAACTTGTCTGTGAAATACAAGGTGGTGGGGTTTTTTGTGGTTTTGTTGGTTTTTTGTTTTTTTCTGTTAGGCTCTTTTGAGCTTTTGTTGGATTATTTTTAAATCGCTTTTGGTTTTTTTTCTTTTTTTCTGTTAGGCTCTCTTGAGCTTTTGTTGGATTATTTTTAAATCGCTTCGGTTTGTTTTGAACAGGGACAAAGATTATCACTTGAGAACCTACAAATCTGTGGTCATGGCTAACAAACTCATAGACTGGTTGATTGCACAGGCAAGTATACACCTTTGCATTTGTGTACATTTTGCATTTAAAATCCAATTTGAAAGGTAGTGATTATTTGAGAGGTAGTGATTCTGCTTAATAAAGCAGAATAACATGTAGGCATTTTGTGTAAGGGTTATTAGAACAGCGTGTGTAAGTGTAATCCTCTTAAACAGTGAAGTAACAGAAATCAGCTGTCAGCAGCCACGCTGTTCATCCCTTTTGTGCTTATCTTCCTTATTTGCCATTGAACTTTAAGTGTTTTAATGAGACTTAGCTTTGTGATTCAGCATGTAACATTGTTCATGGCTTAAAATGAAATGGATAGGCTCTGAAAAACTAAATTACTAACTAGGTGGATAAAAGTCAGTACCAATTTGCTTTTATCAGTTCTGTTTTAAGTGAACTTGGAACAAGAACAGAGTAACCTGTTCACTCGGTCAACATGCACCACTTTTATAAAATAAAAGTTAAAATCTTTGACACTTTTAGATTCTATTGCATACAATTTTTATGGAGAATATAGTGTTACTCAAATTTTTACATAGTTATTTGTAACTCTAAAGAGGTAAACCATATAAAGGACCAAAATTTTTAGTTATTTGTAACTCTAAAGAGGTAAACCATATAAAGGACCCTTCCAACGCAAACTTTTCTATGATCCTATGAAAATATGTATATACTCTTTTGTATGTATGCTATAAATGTCTATATAAAGGTGGCACTGGTAAATATAATCCACAACCATTGCCAGCCCTATGAGGCTACGCCATTGTGTGTAGAATTCATTTTGCTGCTATATTAAAAATATATTTAAAAAAAAACCAACATGCTATGGTTCAACAGGGGGATTGCCGGACGAGGGAGGAAGCAATGATATTCGGTGTAGCTCTTTGTGATAACGGGTTCATGCACCATGGTAAGTAAATACATTCTGTACAAGCTACGCTTACCTTTTGTTTAATGCTATCTGCATAGTTGGAAGGAAATGGAGGGACTGGTAAAGATATTAGAGAAGGGATATGAAGTTGTTTCACTGAATCACTGAAGAAACCTATGCTGCAGTCTTCAAGATAAAAAAGTACCTTTTATATACTCTGAAAATTATTTTCAGTCAATTTTATAGCATATCCTCTAAAGGATCAGGGTGGGGGGCAGTTTTATTAGCTGCTTTGCAATAAATTTCTTAAGCGTGTAATACATGTTTGCACAGATGAGATGATAAATGTTTAGGAAATGCATAGGAAAGAAAAGAGGCATTTCTGGATGACTGAATAAAGTATGGAGGAATAGGGCTTAAAAAGAGTGAAGTGGAGACAATTGGAGAAACTGGACTGTAAAAAAATGAGAAAATCCTAAGGACAGCAGTGAAGAAAGAAGGGAGAGGAGAGCAGAGAGATGTGCAGTACCAAAAATGAGGTGAACCAGGTCACATTTAATACCATCAGAGGGAAGATTTCAGTGAAAGGATTGAAGCAGCAGGTCATTTACTGAAATAAAAAGAGGAAGAAATGATTTTCTCATCAGCTTGTTTGGAGAAAGAGGGAGGAAATTCACTTCCTTTCTGGCACTGCTCATTCCTTTTTTCTTTGACTTTTAAACATACAAACTGCATCCATCTGCTGTTCTGGTTGCTTCCACATCCCCACCAAACCCGTTTCTAATACTGAACCTGGCATCCTTCACCACCAGGAGAGTGCCAGAACTTGGTGGTGAGCATCTCCAGCATGACTTTTAAAAATCTGGGTTTTAAATCATTTTCAGGAAAAGCGTTGTGCTTGATGTTTTCACTAAAGCCATTTCAGGCTGATGTGTATTCCTCAGCTTGGTAGAATCCAGATGCTGCAGTTGAAAAGGAGCTTAGTGATACCTATCTGTAATGGCTCCACATAAAAATCACGTTTATGTTAAAAATTAAGATTCACACACACAAATAGTTTGGTAGCATTTAATATGCGTACACATGTTCGGTATTTTGTGTTGCATGGGAGACATGATATTGAAAAGTTTAAAAGAAAAGGAGGATTAATATGTGTGGTTTTGTATCATACAGTGTTAGAGAAAAGCGAATTTAAAGATGAACCGCTGCTGTTCCGTTTTTATGCGGATGAAGAAATGGAAGGGTCAAATATGAAGCACAGGCTCATGAAACACGATCTGAAGGTAGTGGAAAATGTCATAGCCAAGTCATTACTGGTGAGTGAAGCCCAATGACTGTATGCTTTAATGAGTAAAAAACCTGGTTGTAGCAACAATAAATAAGCCCTGTATATTTTTATTTAATAGTGATACCCTTTAGCTCTTCTTAATGCCTTTCTGAACACTATTTTGAACAATTTTATTTTTCAGATCAAATCTAATGAAGGCACCTATGGTTTTGGTTTAGAAGATAAAAACAAGGTGCCAATTATTAAAGTGGTGGAGAAAGGATCAAATGCTGAGGTATCAAGTATTATAAATTATCATCTTACCTGTTTTATTCACTTGATCACAGGTCTGTGTTTTGTACATCAGTTAGGAATATCTATAGTAGTAGAAGGTAACAATGACAACTTTCCAAGAAAGCTGTGGTTATCAACCTTTTTTTCCCCTTTTTTTCCTTTGGTTTTGGTTGGCGTTTTTTTTTTTTTTTTTTGTTTAAAATATTTAACTGAGCGTTATCAACACTCATTTTTTGCTCAGAAAAATTGTACTGTTGAGTGTTGATATAAGTCATCATTTTATTTTTATACAGTTTGTAATATTCCAGTGATGACGTTAATCATGAGTGGAATAAACTTTTTTTGCTAGAATATGAAATGAGTATAGAGCTAGTCTGAGAGTCGCACTTGATATATTTCATAATAAAGAATATATCAAGTTTTGGACAAAGTCTAGAATTTGAGAATCTGAATGAATAAATTGCAGCCTTTCTGTTACTTAGTATTGCTTTAGACGCTCCTTCAGTAAATTCATATTCTACTGAACTGTGTGCGAGTGTCTGTACATGTAAAGATAAAGAATGAGACTCTTCCATGAGTGAAAAGATTTAAACCTACATTTCAAGCCTTTCTATACCTCATGGTGGAATAGAAATTTAGGATGAAAATAGATGGATAATATAATATAATATAATACAGCCACAGAGGAGTCTCTGGGGTGATTTGTAGCAGGCAGATTCTGCCATGATCTCGGATGGTGCTAAGGCTTGGCCTGTGCCCTGAAGGGCTCTGAGTGCTCCCATCATCCAAGTGGTTACGGTTCCTTTCTTCTTAGACCTGAGTTTAAAAACTGTAATTGGGCTTGCTGTACCAGTGTCTCAAAAGCCATGAAATGTTTAAGGATATTGTTTTGCTTTGGAACTTACAAATAGTCACTTACTAAAATATTAATTGGGTCTTTTCTTATGAAAAGAAACTTTGGTTCCTTTGCAGGGTGATGGATGGACAATTAGATACTAGAAAGAAATTCTTTGCTGTTAGTCACTTACTAAAAATTGGGTGATTTGGGTGAGATCTTAGGAAGAAATTCTTTGGTGTGAGGGTGGTGAGACACTGAAAGAGGTTGCCCAGAGAAGCTGTGGCTGCCCCATCCCTGGAGGGGTTCCAGGCCAGGCTGGATGGGGCTTGGAGCAACCTGGTGGGGTGGGAGGTGTCCCTGCCCAGGGCAGGGGGTTTGGAACTAGATGATCTTTAGGTCCCTTTCAAGTCTAACCATTCTATGATTCTATGAAATTGGGTAACAACATAAAAAAAATAGTCTGGCTCAATGAAGGCTGTTGTGTTAATTATTACAAATATTACCTGACGTTGTAATACTGTCATAAAATCTTCATTAAGACTAGGTCTTGTATTTAGATTTCTTCAGAATGAGTGTTTACTGTACCCTCCACATCAGTTTAACCAGTCCTAGAAGCATATTGTGTTGGAGGCCTTTTGTGCGTGGTATGTGAAGGAGGCATAAAGAATGTAAAGGAAATGTGCATGTAATTATTCCTATCGGGGTTGCATGCCAGCGGAAGAAAACATAATGTTGGTGGTTATAAAAGGCAAACATACACACCAACTGTTATTGTTTTCTAGATGGCAGGCCTGGAAGTTGGGAAAAAGATCTTTGCCATTAACGGTGACCTGGTTTTTCTGCGCCCCTTCAGTGAAGTGGATTGCTTCCTGAGAGCATGTTTAAACAGCAGAAAGCCCCTGCGGGTGCTTGTGAGCACCAAACCACGGGAGTAAGTTGTCATTCCTTTGGGGGGGATTTTTACAGACTGCGACCGAAGAGAATTTTAAGAGACCGGTGGAACTTCAGAGAGCGCTGCTGTAGAGTTATTTTAAATGCTTTATCTAATCTGACTTCGTAAAGTTCAAGCAGTTTGATCTGCTTTGATTTTGTTTTATTACATGTTTGATTTTGTTTTGTTGATTTTGTTTTATTATTTTGTCCATCAGCAAAAGCAGAAAGGCGAGCGTTTTAGATCATCAACTCTGCTGCTCCAAATACATGCAGGAACCTCAAGTCTAAATGAAGTTTCCTTGACTATATGTGGGGTAGTTTTGATCACTTATCTCTCACTGTGTTTATTAAACAAGTTCCTCTGTCTGGGGGTTAGTTGCTGGTTTGGACTCCGTGATCTAATGGGACTCTTCAGCGTATGTGCTGGTTTGTGTAAACAGCAGGAGCAAGCAAACAGCTCCCCATCTTTTTATGAGACACGCATTTCTGTACACAGTTTTGACCATTCCTACCTGAATTTCTGTTAGGTAAACGAAATGCAAAGTTGAGGCCCAATGGCTGGGTTCAGAAAGTATGTAAACGAGCAGAGGTCTGTTAATAAAATCAATGCAGTTGTTACTGGTTTGTACATACCAAAGGAAGAGGAGATTCAGAAACAGTGGCCAGGAGTGATTTTGATCAAATTTTGCAGGGTAAGGAGGGACCATCCTCTGTCACTGGGCAGTGCACACAGAGGGCCTTGGAAATGGCTCTGGTTGAGGTGGTAGATGGGAGATGTTAATAAGGATAGGTGTGTTGAGAAATGCAATGGCATCCAGGAAGGGGAAAAGAGCAAGTAAAGAAATATGGCAGAAAGATGATCATCTCATCTGAGACTCCAAAAAACTCCCCAGACAAAACCACCACCAACAAAAAAATATCCCTCAAACCAGTAGATGATAGTGTTGTAGCAACTGTAAAAGGTCTTTCCTTAGTGTAGATCTTGGTTTAACTCCTGACACAACTTGCCAGTGAAAACGCGGGTGAATGTCAAGGTTGACAGAGATGATCCAGTGAATGAGGAGTTCAGAGGAGTTTGAAGAATTTGGTTTCTCAGTGGTGACTGTGGCTGGCACAACTGTGTCAGCAGAAGAGATGGTTCTCTTCTAAATTCTTAACCTAAACTGGCAGTGATGGGTTTTCGTAGCTCATTAGCATGTTCCCAAAGCAGTTTCAGAATGAAACCGTATAGACTGTATGACCCGTAGTTAATATATAAGTATACTAAATGATGCTATACTTATGAAAATATTTCAAATTAAAATTAACTAATATCAAGAATATTTTAATATTTAAAAAAATATAGACTTCAGTGGATTTTGGTTCTCGTCTCTGCTGATAATCATCTCCAAATGCTAAATACTATGTATGCCAGAAAAAAAGAAAAAGAAAGCACAAAAAATGTTTCAATGATATTTTTCAAAAATACCCGTAAATCAAGTTTTTTACGGTCCCGATGTATTTTAAAAAACACTTTTCAACATCAATTTGAGTTTGTCTGCTTTTGCACTGGCAAATGGAGCTCAGGGCAAAGATCCCTCAGATAATAACAGAGCTGGCTTTGGAAGCAGAGGCTGCAAAGTTAAATCAGTGGGCTGTTAAGCATGACCTAAGTAGCTCTGATAAGGGCTAATGCAGCTGTGTTGCTTTTTCTGGAACCTGAGCTGATATCATGTGGATATGCTATCTTTCTTTGGGCTTCATTTTAAGGAGTGCGTGTGAATTTTTGATTCTCAGAACTGTGTTTTTGTTGGTTATGTTTGTCACGAGATTTATTGCTGTTGCACTTGGACCGAGCAGGAGCGTAGCTTACAAGTTATAGTAGGTGATTCTGGCTTTGCAAAGCTCAGTGCTTTTCATGGCTGCTCAGAAAAACGGCAACAAAATATTTTTTCCAATAGAACTCAGTAGACACTTAGATGTTAACAAATTGTCATACTGATCTGCAGTCTTCTAGGACTCATGATTGGTCGTCCCTAGGCTCTGGGAGACTGCTTGCCTTCCCAGGGCTCTCCATGTTGCTGTGCTGTGGCACCGTAGCCAAATCTCAGCCCCTTTGGGAGAAATTTTAAAGCTGTTGGTGGTGCTTTGGTGGTAAATGGGGTCTTGAATTTCCCTGCAAAATGGTATTGCTTTCCTCTGGTTGGTTTTGGGATCCCAGCTTGCTCTTATTTCTGAGTCAGTGGTGCGAAGTATCTGGAATATAAATGATGCTGAGTCTGAAACTGTCAATTGAGTCATACTCCCTTGTAACCCACTTATTTGTGTTCACTTTTTTTCTTGAATAACAAAATGCTACCTTTTGCTACGTTCATATTGAATTTCTCTGCTTTTATATCAGGACAGTGAAGATTCCTGACTCTGCAGATGGACTCGGATTCCAAATCCGGGGCTTTGGCCCATCAGTTGTCCATGCTGTCGGGAGAGGTAAGCTTTAAGAGCCATCAACGGTAGTGATAAATATATATTTAATATCTAAATGACATATCTAAATTAGGTCCAGTGGTTCGGCTTAGATTTGTGTTTTCCTCCATAGTAACAATATTAAAGAAAACCAAATAAGATTATTTTGTGTTCTTATACTTTGTAAACTTTAAATTTTTTGGCTTTTTTTTGGTGAGGGAGTATGTATTTATACGAATGTAGGAAAGTTAACTTAAGGCTGTCCATTCTTTACAGACTAAGGAATAACTGATGGGTGCAAAATCACTTTCTGCAGTGAATGGGTATTGGAAACCACTCAGTCCCTGAGCTGTAATTTGTGAGGTGGCCATGTGGTTCTACAATGTTCTGAAAACAGATTTTTTTACAGAAATCGCACTTCTCACAAATCTTTTCAAGGGTGCTAGTGCCCTAGACTGTCTTAGTAATTGCAGATGTTTCCTCTAAATACTGATTAGTCCATTTTGTGATGTGATTGTCAAATGCTTGCCATCCCTAGCTCACTGTGTCCTTGACTGGTGCACTGGTCATAAAAGATATTGAAGCAGTTGAAAGTTGCTGTTGCACGTTGTTAATGGTAGAGCCAACTAACATGGTATTTTCAGCTATAGTGGGACAGTTGTGTCCTTTTTTCCCCCTCCCCCTTTTGTAATTGAGGAATTTTAGGTGAACTGATCTGCAAAGCAGCCAGATTTGAACAGAGCTCGATGCCTTTTTTTCTAGGCTGCGGTGCCAGAAATTAGATTTTCAGGAGAAAGTCTAATAAACTACAGACTGTTGAGCTGATGTGATAATTATTTCTGCACCTGGATCTCAATTCAACTGCCTATCCTTATTCATTAAGCACATACTTTATTCCAATTAGCCTCAGCAGTGTGTAAGTGCTTGCTTGTGTGGTTTGCTAAACCTGAAAGATTTTCAGCATATGCTTAAATACTTCGCTGAATTGGGACCTTGGGTTTTTTGAAGAGAGATTGGGGGTTTTTTGAGAGGTATTGAAGAAGGCCTGTTTAAATGTTTATTTTTAAATCCTTTTTTTTTTTTTTTTTTAACTGGAATAGCTGGTAATGGTGTAATTTCCAAAGACCTTCTTGGAAATTAGATTTAAAATGCAGATATCGTCTAACCTGATAATACCTAAAATGAGGGAAATCCAGGGATATTCTTTATGTTATTTCCTAGTCAAATATGCTCAGTTGACGAGGTGTGACACAGCTTTTGTATTTGTCAGCCCTGCAGAGTTGGTCTGGCCTTCTCTTTCATAGCAGCCACCTTCTGCCCCTCAGCCTCATGCTCTCTAGGCAATAGATTTCTTTAACTTTTCTGGCACCCTGGTGGCAATATCAAGAGAGACATAAGGAGATGAGTGTCCAGGTGGCTGAAACGAAGGTCATACTCCAGCAGGCTGTCTGTCTGTCAGGAGTGGGCTTGAGTCACGCTGAAAAGACCTGGAGACATCTGCTATTTTTGTAGCACATCTACGATGGATAGAAGATTTTTCACAAGGTGGTTATTCCATTGTGAAAATAAATCACTGAACCATATATTTTACGTTGCTCAAAGAGGATGTTTTGTTTCACGGTGGATTTTTTTTTCCCCCAAAAAATGATTGAATTTGAGATCTCTACTTGGTTATCTTTGAGTATTTTGATTAAAGCTGTAAGGCACTCTGATATAACAGAGTTGGTAAAAAGATTAAAATAACAGCAACTTCCTTGGAAATGGTTTTGGATTTGGATATTTTTCTTAATGTTTAAGAAGAAACTCTAGTATGCTCTGTGAGTTGGTAAAAAGATTAAAATGTTTAAGAAGAAACTCTAGTATGCTCTGATATTTCTTTATGAATTGTCAGAAAGCTTCTGTTTTGTAAGTAAATTACCTGAAGCAGTCAGGAAGCTCATAAACTTGGGGCATATAAAAGAATTCAGAATAAAAGTGGTCTAAGTTACAATTAGTGAGTTTCAAGCTAGAGCCTTTTTATCCTTTTAAAATGCCTTTTCTTTATGAGAATTTTTCCACATATTCATCTTACTAATCAACACTTGTTTTATAAAATAGCCTTTAGGAAATAGTCTAGTCTCTTTTTTTATGGAATCATCTGCTGGGGAACTCCATTTCCTTGGAATCCAGCTGACTGCAGAAGCACCCTGTGGTCAGGGGATGTAAGAATTGGTGAGAGCGGATTCTGGTTAAAAAAAATGAGGGTTTTGGACTGTAAGCTTTAAAGGGGATATTTAGGGAAAAGAAGCCTGTTAACTGTGTTGGATTTGTTTTTTTTTATAGGAACAGTGGCGGCTGCAGCAGGTCTTCACCCCGGCCAGTGCATAATCAAAGTGAATGGAATTAATGTCAGCAAAGAGACTCACGCGAGTGTTATTGCTCATGTCACGGCATGCAGGAAGTACAGGCGGCCCATGCAGGTACATTTCACTGGGAACACTTGCAGATTTTCTTCTAAATTTATTTTTGGTCATAGTAACCAGCGTGGTATGTATCTCTGTCCACGTATCTGTTGTGTTTGAGTGTGCTGAGGGGAAAAGGAGTGGTGAATAAAAGTGAAGGGAAGCCAGATGAAATAGAAAAACTGAAGATTCCTCAATATATTGCTGATGTTCAAGGTCTGTTTAATTTCTGCCTTGAAATAAATCTAAGCTTGTAGCTTTTTTTTTTTAATATGACATTTTAATATTATTATTTCAAGTGTTTCTGAGGTTCTGTGCAGAAAGCGTTACGAAGCATATTCTCCTCATGATGGAGGGGGATTTACACAGCTCTCTGCCTGCTCAGCACAGCAGAAGGCAATGCAAAAAGCTCATCTTCTTCCAGAATTTTGTATACTTCAGCACAGAGAGAGCAGAGTGCACATATTCCACCTATAAAAGTCTCTGTGTTCCCATTGCATTCTAATCTTGGGCATTCAGGACACAAAATTTCACTTATTTAAAATAAAAGCATGCAATTTTTATTATCTTTTTCATGTTAGTTTAGGAGAAAATCTAAGGCTTCCGAAATTTGGGAGAAAACCCAAACCAGCTGGATTCTATGATGTAATTTTTCCAAGACCCTGCAATTTTTTCATAAACTGTGAATCACCGTAATTAATTAACTTCACAAACTCTTCCAGTGCATGTTAATTGAGAAGAAAAATCCAATTAAAATCAAAAGTGAAATCCTTCTCCTACACCTATTGCATAGATATGAGATAAGAATTTTAAGTAAGAGTTAGGTAGAACTGTGTCGTGCTAATACAGTCTTTATGAAAACGTTTGTCTGGATGTTTGTGTTTAAACTGTAATACAGAATTGAAGTTAAAAGCATATCAAAATCAAGCTCACCTGTTCTTCAAGGAAGATGCACTCTAGTAAAGAGAAGGTGCTTTTTTGCACTGGTAGCAAAACTGGCTAGAATAAAAGATAAATTTTATTCTTCGTAACAGGTGCATTCTCTCTGTGTGTAAGTGCAGAGTTCCTGTAGAGATTAAGACATCCAAAGGGGATTGATTAATGTTGGCTGGCATGAATGCCTTGACATGCAAAATGACTCTGTTTCTTAAGCCATTTGTGTAATATGTTGGAGGACATAACTGGTTTTCCTATACGGAGTATTTATTTCAGTCTTAAAAAATAGCTGATCATAATTCAGCAAATCAGAAATAACTAAAATCTCCCAGACTGACAAGAAAAACTTCATTTAGGATGTAGTGCTATCAAATGCTATGGGAGAACTGTCTAGACTGAAGTAAATGGCAGTATTCCCCCTGGTGTCAAGACAGCTAAAATTTAATTTGCTATTCAGAAATGTGAGTTTTTAATTATTTGGAAGGTGACTATGGATTTCTCCTATTTTGTAAGTACAGTGTATTAGGCTATCATTTAATTAACATGAATATTGCAGTCTCTCCTATGGCTGTCAATTGCATAATTGGAAGGGGATCTTTTTCTGTCTCCTGCATATTCCACTTCTCGGGGTGAGGAGTCTTCCTGCTTGCCTGGAGCATGAAGTTTCAGTTCAGATTCTTTCAGTGTGAATAACTTCTGTTTATATTCTTTCTGTCTTCTCTGGATAAAGGACATTGAAAGCAGATTTTACTTCTTGGAATTACAATTTATTTGCAGTGATACTTAGGGCTACAAAGATGATGAGGGGCCTGGAGCATCTCTCTGACGAGGAGAGGCTGAGGGACTGGGGTCTTTTTAGTCGGCAGAAGAGAAGGCTGAGGGGGCATCTGATCAATGCCTATAAATACTGAAAGGGAGGGTGTCAAGAGGATGGGGCCGGTCTTTTTTCAGTGGTGCCCAGTGACAGGACAAGAGGGAACAGGCTCAAACTTGAATGTAAGAAGTTCCACCTAAACATGAGGAGGAACTTCTTTCCTGTGAGGGTGGCAGAGCCCTGGCAGAGGCTGCCCAGAGAGGTGGTGGAGTCTCCTTCTCTGGAGACATTCCAAACCCACCTGGACATGTTCCTGTGGGACCTGCTCTGGGTGACCCTGCTCTGGCAGGGGGTTTGGACTAGATGATCTCCAGAGGTCCCTTCCAAGCCCAGATCATTCACTGATTCTGTAATCACGATCTGACAGATTTAGGCTGTAATGCTTTTGGAGAACGTTTGAGTTACGTAGCGTTGTATCTTGTATTAACTTTTGAAAGAGGGACTTCCATAATAAGCAGTTTTTCTATTAGGCCATATTAAGTTCAAATAAGGAAGTAACCCTTTGACATAATGTAAATCCCCTATTAGAGATTGGCATGACAGTCTTAATGCTGTCGATCAGCTTGTACCACGGGTATCTTCCAGCAGTCGAGAGAAATCCCTGAAATTTAAGCTTCCTTATTAAAATATTTCAGTGCCACAGAGTGAAAATTAAGGCTTGGGTGAATCTGGGAAATCTAGAGAGAAATAGTACCTTAATCATGCAAAAGCTTAGTTATTGATGATTAATGAGTTAAAGATAGCGGCTGAATATCGTATAGTATAATATAATGTGCTTGGCATTTTGTATGAAAATCACAACATTCAGATTAAACTTTTGCTGTCCTTGCTTAACTTTGAATCCTTTCCACAAAGTTCTTTTTAAAGTCTATGAGTTCAGATTAGTCATAATTGTGTCATTTATTCGCTGTAGCTGTTGGAGAGGGAATGATTAACTGACTGTCAGGCTTCTTTTGAAGTGTAAGGGGAAGAGAAGAGCATTCTGGAGATGCTGTACTTGATAGGCCCTTCCACAGGGATGTGGTGGGCACGTGGATGAGCACCTGACGGGGGAGAACAAGTTGTAAGGGGTACACATGGCTTCTCCATAGGTTATGTGACCAAGCCACTGTTCCTCTGACCATGTGTCACTCAGTCACATAAGATGCTGGACTTTTGGAGCTGGTGATTCTGTTCTTTTGAGGGGTTTTGCTAATGTGGGGGAAAAATAAAGGACATCTAGTAAAATTACTGTGGTCAAGGCAAATATAAGTGATGAAGGAGGCAAATATAAGTAATGATGGCTGTAGTGTATATTCTTCTTGCCAGTGACACGTAGGTGATAGATTAACTGGATGTTCCATATCTTTTGTTGGCATTCCGTAATATTTGTGGACACCCAGGAGATTTAGCAAGGCGAAAATCAGTTCTCTGTTTTTGCATGTTTTCTTGTCTCAAATATTTTTCAATCTGCAGTTTGATTTGAAATGTCTTAAATTATTTTTGGCAGAAACATGAAACTGATGGATGTCATGCTGTCACAGATTCCATACTGTCTCATCGCAGTATACTCTGAAATAAAAAATAAGTTGACAAAATGCTTCAGATGGTTTTAGACAAAGCCAAAATTATCTGTAATTTTTGAAATACTATTTTTAATTTGGAGCTCAGAAGGCAATAAAGCTGATAATAATCAGGGAATTGAAGGAACTATTTCACGTTTGAGAGCAGTGAAATAAATTGCTATCCATTGTACCTGCAAAGCTTTTCCTAGCTGTCTTTTTTTTTTGTTGTTGTTTTTTAGCAAGATTCTATACAGTGGGTTTACAACAGCATTGAAAGTGCACAGGAAGATCTTCAGAAAACAAACACCAAGCCCTCTGGAGAGGATGGAGGAGATGCCTTTGACTGCAAAGTGGAAGGTATGTGATGCTTGTTTTGATAATGTTGTTGCTTAGAACATTGGTGTAGTAGAAAGGAAAATAGAGGCAGTGTTTTTTTTCAGAGAGGGAACTGCAAGCAGATCATAAAATGTGTTTTACATAAGGATTTGCTTTTTTATGTATTCTAAAGATGTGAATTTAACATGCTGTTCTCTGAAAATTATTATATTTCCTATTTCAAGAAAAAGCTTCTGCAAACACTTTAGGGAAAATCTGTTCAATTTTCTTTCATAGGATATATAATCCTACGAATTACCTGTTTTTCACCACGAGTAATCATTTAAGGCTAAATTAGATGCATTAGTCACTACTGCATGAGAAATAACAAATCAGCTATCCTTCAGATTATTTTCAGGCAATTAACATTTAGATAAAGCTGGATTCATATGCATCACGGTAATTAAAGAGATAGTTAACATGTAAACTGTATTTATGTTTTCTGGGCAAATGCTGATATTGTGGTTTCATTTCTGAATGTTGATGCTTTTTCTTCTAGTTTATTTAGAAGTTTTCAGTCTTCCATTTTTTGTTGCTTTTTTATGTCTCTGGATTATAAGTGAAATTGAACTAGTCCTTTTCAATAACTGTTTTTGAAGGGAGACTATTGTGACTTGTCTGTTCGTGCTTCTGTAGCAATCTAGTATTTTAGTATTCATAAACCTACTGGTGTTCCAGGAGCTGGGATTTTGATGAACGTTTTTTAAGTAGAATAATCAGATCATACTTGTTTTTAGAACGTTTGCCTAGGTCCTTTCAATTTTGTTTAATGGCCAACTCTCCTCAACTGAATGGTGTCATTTTCTATGTTCTAGAGGTAATTGACAAGTTTAATACTATGGCAATAATCGATGGGAAGAAAGATCACGTGAGTCTGACTGTAGACAATGTTCATTTGGAGTATGGAGTGGTTTATGAATACGACAGCACAGCTGGAATAAAATGCCACGTGTTAGAAAAAATGATTGAGCCAAAGGGATTTTTCAGCTTGACTGCAAAGGTATGAAGCATTTTTTGTATGTATTAATGCCTAATACCAATGGAGCAATCTTCTGATGATTCTTAGGATTATATGTATTTTATTTAATATCTTGTAATTGGTCACCTTTATCCCTCTGACATTTTGGAGGATGATTGTGTACTCAGGAAGCAAAATAAATTATGGTGCAGTTAGAAATTGAACCTCTAAACTCAACAAATGTTAGAAGACTTGAAAATCTTCCATCCCTCCTGCCCCTCTCCCTTTTTTTTTTCTCTTAATTATCAAATAAAACTTCAAAGGAAGTTGAAGACTTGCTGAAATGTGAAAACTTGGTGAAGGTAGGCTGTAGTTTCCTAGTGTCATTTAATCTCATCAGAATTGCATATGTTACTGTAAAATTTTGTTTCAGTAAGAGTAACAGGAGTAGCACAGCATCTGTCTTCTCTGTGTCTTAAAGTAAAACAGCACATGCATTGGCAAAATCACAGAGGAAGAAAAAAAACAAGTGCAACCTTTGAGTTGCTTTGGTGTTTATTCGTTCTGAGTCTTTCCAAATGATAAACCCTGTGATTGCTATTTTTTTAGTGTTGTCCGGGTCACATTGACAAGTAATGCAGTAATACAGCACTTTTACCAAGCTTTCTTTGGTCTTTTCACACACATACGCAGACTAACAAAATACACTTAATAAAAATATGAAAGCCAAAACTGTTGGGTAGTGTATTGAAATTTGAAAATTTCTTTTGAAAGAAATTGGAAGTGTAAGCTAAAGTACTGACCTTTTATTGAAATGGCTGAGATGTGGGCATGTGTTTCTGTTCCCTAACTTGACTTCGGGGCAGGTTGCCTTGACGAGGGAGTAACTTCTTACACCACCATCAGGAAATTTGATAGAGCTGATCTATTCAATGCTTCAGGTCACTGGCCTGAAGGATGTGTATTTTTCGCTCTAATTACTATTTCATATAAAATATCATTTCCTATCTGCTTAAGAAATATTTTTCCTTTGTTTTATATGGAGTAGTTCAGTAAAGGAGTACTTCCAGCACACTGATTCTGGCCTTAAACGATGCAATATCATCACCCTTAGTGTTTAGGCTGGCTAATTAAATATTTAAAGATGACTAAAAGATAATATGGAGATGTAATGTAGCTATGTTAGAATAATATAAAATTTATTTCAAGTGATGGTGGTCTAAAAAGAGGTGATTATCCCACTTTGTATAGTGTTGGTGCATCCTTTCCTTGAGTCCTGTGAGCAGTTCTGGGCCCCACAATTTAAGAAGGATGTGAAGGTCCTTGAGTGTGTCCAGAGGAGGGCAACAAAGCTGGTGAGAGGGCTGGAAGGAATGTCCAGTGAGAAGTAGCTGAGGACTTTGGGCTTGTCTTGTTTGGAGAGAAGGAGGCTGAGGGGTGACCTCATGGCTCTCTACAGCTTCCTGAGGAAGGGAAGTGGAGAGGGAGGTGCTGAACTCTTCTATCTGGGATCCAGGGGTAGTACATATGGGAATGATCCAAAGCTGAGTCAGGGGAGGTTCAGACTGGATGTTAGGAAGCATTTCTTTACCAAAACAGTGGTCAAATACTGGAACAGGCTCCCTAGAGAGGTGGTTGATGCCCCAGGCCTGTCAGTGTTTAATAGGTATTTGGACAACGCTCTTAATAATACGCTTTAACTTGTGATAAGCCCTGAATTGGTCAGGCAGTTGGACAAGATGATCGTTGTAGGTCCCTTCCAACTGAACTGTGCTGTCCTATCCTGTGCTGTTGTAAAAGGTCCACTGGTAGAAATATCAGGTCGCTTAACTCAAAGGCAATAATAAAAATTGTAGTGGCACTTCATCAAATATAACTGTCTGCAAATGGTTTTAAACACTCAAAGCTTTCAGTAGGTTCTTATGCTTCTCTCCATATGTTTCTTTCTTTCTTTGCTGTGTATTTATTGTTGCTTTGCATTTTTGAACATTTCTACTCTGCATCATATGTAGTAGGGGAGTGAAGTACTCCTATATATAGGAAGCTTTCTTATATCTTGTGCAAATCTTTACTGTGTTCATTATTATGATAAGTATCCAAAGTCGTGCTGCAAAAATTACTGGTTTTGAATGCACTTATTTTAATGTACAGCTGTAAAAAAAAATCTTGAATTATTCTAATTTCTATTACTAATTAATCGATACATGAAGGAAACTTAGAAGTGTGAGCAAAGTGACCGGGATGTTTTAAGAGTTAAAAGCTTTCCTTTATTTATTCTGCTGGGGACTTGAGAAAAAATTCTCTCAGGATCTAGCCTGTGACTTCTTATAAACTTCAGATTTTGCACTCCAACATTTCTGTACATGGTCATTTTTTTTTTCTAAACTCCTCGGTCAACCTTATAAATCATATATTACATCTGTGATGGTGGGTGCTATAACAATGAACTGTAGCAGAAGTGGAATACAGATTTAAGTCCCATGATGGATTAATACTGTATGTGTTTTTTCTCCAGATTTCTCCGAGTTACTCTAAAATGCAAGCCTTTTCTTACTTAGCCCTTTAATCTGGACTTTAGGTGCCTTTGTTGGAAAGTTATTTTGGGTGTGCTTTTCAAATGCATCTTCAGAGTTGGACCCAACCAGCAATAGGCATCTCCTCAGTTCCATAACACAGTTAATTTCAATGATTGAAACCTTAACTCTAACTCCAAAAAAGGGCTGTGTGCTGGCCTTATCTCTTAAACATCCTTTTTTTTTTTTTCCCCATTTTGTATCACCATCATTTCCTAGAGCTATTCCCATCATACCAAGACTTCAGTCTTCACTGGCCATTATAGTTTATTCTGTTTCCTGTTTATATGTGCAGAATATACAAGAAGATAGCACTCCGTTTTCTTGTATGCTTTTTCATTGTCTTACTGTCGCTTTTACTGCCAGACCAAAGTTTTGCTACATGTAATTAACTTATTCATCAACTTTGCATAATATGTGCAGTTCAGGCAAATACAGCAGATAATGCATTTCAGAGGAGCCATAGTGGTCACATTAGTAGGAAATGAGTAGTAAATCCATTGCCAGAAAATGTCATGAGAAGCCAAATAAAAGTACTTGTTATGGGTATAACTTATGCAGGGGATAGATTTTTAAGAAACCTCTTTGCCTCCCAAATTTCGTTAATTGTTGTTATGCAGCATTGCCTGTAATGTTAAAAGACAACTGATTATCAGGCTTAAGCTTTAATTATAAATGATGACAAGTAAGGGGTTATCTTAGTTGTCTTATTTCATAACCCACTGCTCTTGTTTTTATTATCTTAGATTCTTGAAGCACTGGCAAAAAGCGATGAACACTTTGTGCAGAATTGCAACAGCCTCAGTTCCTTAAATGAAGTGATCCCCACCGAGCTTCAAAGTAAATTCAGTGTCATTTGCAGTGAGAAAATCGAGCACATCTACCGAAGAATCTCCAGTTATAAAAAGGTATGACCGGCATGTCCTAAGCATGGTGATACTTGTCTTTTAAGGGAAAACTAGAGGAATGTGGTGCAGTTTGAATCACTCTTCAAAATGTCTATTGCAATGACAAAAATATGGCAGAAAGTTTAGCTATTTTGGGGTGGGAATGCCTAAACTGAGTAATTGTATAAATGGTTTTCAAACCGTGCTCTTTATTATCCCTTTTTTAGGCACTGGATAGATCGTATTCTTTCTTGTTTGCTGTGTTCAGTTGTAGATACAATCAACTGCATATTTCCCACAAAAGGCCCAGCATTCTTGTAAATGCCTTAAATCAATACTCTGGTGAATTTGCAGATGTTAACCAAAAATGATGCAATAACAGCAGAATTGTTTTTTTTCCTTCTAGTGCATCTTAATTTTAAATACCAAATTGTTACCCTTTTATTCATCTTTTATGCCCTTCAAATTGGTATGACTTTTTCTAGCATGACTATTAATAGTAATGGCTCTGTAAATTGTTAGATTAAGTTGGGTTAATAAAACATTATAGCAGGGGAAAAAAGGAGAAGGTACTGACTTTCATACACTTGAGATCTAAACTAATGAGATGTGAATGAATAAATAACCCAGAGTATGACCTCTAGCTGCTGTATTTCTCTATAGTTGTATTTAGCTAAGCAGGGCATAAATGAATCATCCATTTGCCAATTTGTTAATACAAACTTATTTTCTTATCCTGGCCTCTGGTTCCTCCCCCATACAAGTTGATTCTTGGGAGTTTGGAAATAGTTTGATGAAGGTCCAAAATGGCTACACAGAACTGGCTCTGCCCCTTCTTATCTCAGTTGGAGATCTGAGTTGTGACATTTACAAACTGGCCTCTTCTGATAGCTAATAGGCAAAAAAATTGAAAAGATAAAGAAAGAGAAGGAAAAAAGAATCATAGAATTGTCTAGGTTGGAAGGGACCTTTGATATCATCTAGTCCAACCATCAGAGGACTCAATGTAGAAGAGGCTCAATGTAGAAGCTCCACACACTTCTAAAAGTTGCATGGAAATGAACAGATAATGTTCTCTTGTGTTTCGAGGAAAAACTAAGGAAAAACTGTAGCTTCAGTAGGATGAAGCCCAAAAAGAGGCTTTCCAAAGGCTTTTCAGGGTGCTTTCTGGCAAGAAATGGAGTAAACTGAGGATTCACAGAAGGAGATATCAAAAGGATTCTGATACTGCATTACCAAACATCCGATTTCTCCGTTGTTTGCCTGAATTACAGGCCTCTGTTTTTTCAAAATTGATTCAAAATCAAAATAGCTTTTTTAAAAAAAACAAATTCATTAGTTTTAACATTAATAATAGTGCACTTAAAGTTCAAGTAACATGTAGGTGGTTACTTTCCTGTAGCCAAAAAATTTGAGCATGATGTACAGTCTTTTAACAGGAGGTCAAGACAACGAATGGAATTTTTTTGTGTTGTGCTGGATATGAAATGAAGAGCCTCAGAGAAGTTTTCATAGTGCTTATACTGTCTAGAAGCAGATATTGCTGATACAAACTGTACTTTTAAGCTCATCTGCTCAAAAATCAGTAGATTCACAGTTACAGCTTTTAATGACAATTAGTAACGCAACGAATTTCAGGAACAGATATGTCATTTTCTTGGCAAGGTAAAGGTAACCATAGTTACAGCAGGCTTTGGGAGCGCCTGAGCCCGGCTTGGCTCCTGGTTTCACTGCGAAAGTTCGAATTCTATAAATAGAAACTCTGTAGATTTCTGCAGTTCCTACTATTATTATTATCAGAACATTTTGCTCATAATAGACCTCGGGTCTGGTGCCATGAGTCCCAGATGTTTCTCAACACATATATGAAAAGAATTTTGGGCCTGACTTATGACCTGATTAAATCGTAGCCAGGCATTTGGTCTCTCTGGAGCAGGATGTGTGGGAGATTGAGATGTGAAATATGTACTGCTTGCAGGAACATTTTCATTGCTGAATGTCCTTAGTGCCCTTCTTAACTGTTTGTACATTCTTCAGCCTTCGAACAATTCCATAATTGGATTTCTTGTAACCTTCCAGATCTTGCTCTGATATAAAGATTTAAATGTAATTAATCAGTCAAATGTTCATCAGGCTGAAGCAATGTGACACCAAAATAAACAGAAATTTAAATCCCAGCACAACCCCCTGTTATTACTCGGAGGGGACATACTTCTGTTCAACTGAAGTGCTAGTCAAAACTTGACTGATTGGATTTGTACTGACATTTATTAGGGAAGGAACTTTGCAAGGTAAGTTTGCAAATATTCTTATGCATGAGCTGTGCTCCATAGCGGAGCTAGGGCTGTGCAATATTTTGACTGGAGAGATACTGTGATTAAAATACTAGGGACTTGGAACTGATTATGTCTTTTCCAGAAAAAATTCTCCCCTAAAAACAAACAGCACTGGAAAGGACACATTTTGACAAAAATCCTACTTGTGACTGACAAATCTCTTTTCCAATAGGAGATCTTTATCTCATGACTTTTATAATTCTGAAGCAGGTGTATTTTCTAAGTGTCCAAATTTAGTACAGTTCTGTCCTAGCCATTTTGGGTTGATAAGTATAAGCATGTTCAAGAGTATGCACAAATTTCAGGTGTTACAGTGAAGGAGTCTTGGCTAAGCACCATATTAGAATTAGACCATAAAACAGAGGAGAAAAAAATGTTCATTATTGCTGAGCTGATATATGGGGGAGAGAGGGGAAAAAATATTTATTATTGCTGAGCTGATATATGGGGGAGAGAAGATATGGTGGACTAGCTAAGTCTGTAAAATACAGTGTTCGCGATTCTAATGTTCATCAGCTTCACAGAATCACTATGCAATTTTTATGCTCTAATGTTCATCAGCTTCACAGAATCACTAAAAATCACAGAATGGTTGAGGTTGGTAAGGACCTCTGGAGGTCTTGTCCAACCTCTCTGCTCAAGAAGGGCCACCTAGAGCCAGTTGACCAGGACTATGTTGAGATGGCTTTTGAATATCTCCGAGAATGGAGATCTGACAACTTCTCTGGGCAACCTGTGCAAGTACTTAGTCATCCTCACAGTAAATAGTTTCCTGATGTTCATAGAGAACCTCTGTTTTTCAGTTTGTGCCCGTTGCCTCTTGTCCTGTCACTGGGCACTGTTGAAAAGAGCCTGGCTCTGTCTTCTTTGCTCCCTCCCTTCAGGTATTTCCATAAATTGATGAGATCCCCTTGATCCTTCTCTTCTCCAGGCTGGACAGTCACCATTTTCTCAGACTTTCCTCATAGAAGAGGTGCTCCAGTCCCTTAACCATCTTCGTGGCCCTTAGCTAGACTCTCTCCAGAATGCCCATGTCTCTCCATTTCTGGTGAGCCCAGAACTAGACCCAGTACTCCTGGTGTGGCCTCACCAGTGCTGAGTAGAAGAGCAGGATCACCTCCCTCTATCTGCTGGCAACACTCTTAATGTAGCACAGGAAACCATTAGGGGAGGACTTCATCCTTCCTGAATATGAAATTCATAATACATAACTTCCAGTTCTGTCTTTATCATAGCTTCAGGCAAAATCTTCATAAATTTTTGCAAACATTGACTTGAAAACATCTGTGTCAGCAGGTGTTTATAAATGTCATATGCAGTACAGCACTGGATCATAGAGCATTTCCAGACTTTCTCCCCAGATAGACACTGTTAATATTTTATTATGTTGCAAGGAAAAAAATCTCTCTCCCTGTTACAAGGCTATTTACATTCATAAAATGTATCATTTACTTCAAAAACCAATCCCTCAAAAATATAAAATGAAAAATATTTTTTCTTTCGCTTGTAGAGGAAGAGGGAAATTGTGAAGTCAAAGCATCTGATGTTCACGATGCCTGAAATATTTTAAACTTTTCATTTTCTAGTCAGGTACACAAGTTTTCTCAGGCAGGTGCTGACACATCAAAAGCTTTTAATCAAAATTTTGTTTTCTTTCTCACTTCTAGTTTTCAAGAGTATTAAAAAACAGGGCTTGGCCTACCTTCAAACAAGCGAAGTCAAAGATTTCTCCACTTCACAGCAGTGATTTCTGTCCAACCAATTGCCATATCAATGTGATGGAAGTGTCTTACCCTAAAACCTCAACTTCCCTTGGTAGTGCTTTTGGTGTGCAGTTAGACAGCAGAAAACATTCTTCGCATGAAAAAGAAAATAAAAACACTGATCAAGGTAAGTCAGTTGAACTTGAAAGAACTATTTTCAGTGCTTCTGATATAGAGCCTTAAAAGGTAACTGGTTTAGGTTTGTGTCCCAAATATTAAAATGAAGGACAAGCCTTTATGAAATCCCCCTAGTTTCAATACTCAGGTTTATTTTAAAGCATAAAAAAGGCTATTCGTTATTTTACTATAACTCTTTCCTTAAATAGCTTGACCTTGATATGGAAAATTAAATGCAAGATTAAATAAATGCATGAAGTTTTAAGCAGGAAAAATATTTGTATTTTACTGAGGTTAGAATTTATCTTGAAAAAAATAAATAATGATGTAACCTCTTTGGATTATTCCCAGGTAAACTGAGTCCCATGATTTATGTCCAGCACACCATTACTACTATGGCTGCCCCTTCAGGACAGTCTCTTGGCCAGCAAGAGGGCCATGGTCTGAGGTACCTCTTAAAAGAAGAAGATTTAGAAACACAAGACGTCTATCAAAAATTGCTGTTCAAATTACAAGCTGCACTGAAAGAGGTGGAAAGCTGTGTCTGTCAAATAGACGAGTAAGTAAATGTTCCCATCTGGACTTGCCTTTATTTTTCCTGTTGAAGATGCCAATGAATCTGGGTATCATTTTTGTGTAGTGTGGGATCAATGTTGACTTCAGATAGAATTGAGATAAGGCGAAGAATTTAAGTGTAGGTAATAATATATTTTGTTCTTTTTCCCAGGATCCCTGATTTTTTCCCACTTTCGTTTGTAGCTTTTCTCTAAAATGTGGAAATGCTAATTATTTGGAGGCTGAAATATGAGACCCGCATCATCTAAAATTTCACTAGGAGTGGAAACAAAGGGCAGAGTTATAAAAACAGCTTTAATTTAATTCTTCAGGTATTGCTGAATAGTCCCGAAGATTAGTTTGTAAGCAAAGCATTTTTGACTGATAGAAAAATTATTAATTTATTAGAAAGTGGCCTTAATGAAGAGCTCTGGATCTAGGGAGAGCTGCTACTGTGTGATTACGACACTAGGCTTGAATGTGGGAGACCTAAAGTCTCATCACAGTTTGTTCTAATTCAGGACAAGGATTTAAATCTTGCTTTTCCAGTTGTGAGGTAAGTGGGTTGACTGCTGGGCCATTTGCTGACTTGGGATAAGGATGAAGAAGCATGATAGGTCTTTCAGTTTTGAAAGATCCCATACGTAATGCAAAAGTCAGAAATTACTCCTTTTGAAAATATAAACAATGTAATTTTTTGAGTTTAAAAGCTAATCTTTTGTGATTGGAAACTCACGTTTGGAAAAGTGATATAACATTGCTTCTCCTATTATTTTGAAAGTTGTACAGTGTTTTGACCTTTCATAGCTATTTCTGAGTAGGATGTTTTGTACTATTCTAATAGCAATATAATGTAATAATTACACAGTGTAAGTAATTGTATTACATACTGTAATAGCAGTGAAAGTAAGAATGGCCTGAAATTTTTCTAAGCATGTAGTTTTTTCTGTTCCTTTAAGTAGTTCTGCTAATTATGCTGAAGGTGAAGTCAGTTAATTACATTTAAGATAATTTCAGTGCTTGGATGCACTTAAAAAGAGTCTATAAAGCCTGTGTTGTCAGTCTTCCTCGAGGAAGTCAGAGAATTATATTTGGAAGTTCAGTCAATATTTCAGGAAGTTCTGGTTGCCAGTCTGCCTCACCTTTCCTTTCCACTCCCTTGAGCTGGGGATGCAAAACCACGGGAATTTCTGAGGCTTTTTTCATAGCCCTGTATGTATAAATACACACATCTGTATTGTGTGTGCAGTTACACACATACATACACACACATACACATTTTGTGAGTCACGTGGTTGTGAAAGTAATCACTAGCGTTCATTTTTTTTCCTTTCATAAATTTCCTCCACACTGACCTTGTAGCAGATCTTGTGTGAGGTGCAATTTATTATGGAAGGTGTAATTTATTTAGCAAATTTTACCTTTTGCTGTTTTTAAAACTGAGACTTTTCATGCTTTATTCCTCGCGGTCTTTGAGTGGGCTGCGAGTTTCTAATTATGGTGAAATACAGGAAACAGGACAGTCAAGGGACCTACTTTAAAAGCACTGACCAGGAAAGAAGGAACCTGGGCCTATCTGGGTGTGAGCAGTTCAGCAGTACCTGCTGTATTATATTAGAATGTAGTTACAGCTACTAATTAACTCTTGAGAGAAAAGTTAGGGCTACTGAGAAACAAAAGATAGAGTATATAAGATAGTATAGTCAAACAGCTGTGCTTTAATTAGAAATATTCATACATCAGTAGCTAGGGATATATGCTTAAACAGACCAATCCTTGAACTTTTTTACAAAGTCTGTAGAACTTCAGTTTTCTGTTATGACATGGGCAACAATAAAATTGCTAATCATAATAAGCAATTCAGTAAGCGATCCTCAATGTTATAAGTTTCTCAGGACAGAAAATAGGAGCACAGTGTCACAATGCTAAATTGTTGATTGATGCTAATTATTGATTGATGAAAAAAAATGGGCTACTGAATGACTTTTTGGTACCCTTTATAATAGTACTGTTGAAAAAGTTGTTGCTCTTTTGTGTTAATAGATGTCTCTGCTCTGTGCTGAGGTGAGCAGTGGTCTCTCTCTCAGCCCCCATAATCTTGTGACAGTGTTACCATAGAATCATAGAATGGTTTGGGTTGGAAGGGACCTTAAAGATCATCGAGTTCCAACCCCGCTGCCAGATACCCACCACTGATGCTAGATGTTATACAGAAATAAGTCCAGGTTGTCTTCTGTATGGTGACCCTGCTGTGTTCTTGCTTCACATGCACTCAAGTGTCCTCCCACGATCCCAGATGTTTTTTGGAAAGATGGTCTGTTGGGAGTATAGAAGAGGCTTGAACATTTTCCAAGCTGCAGGGAGAGAGGAAAAGGCAGAGCAGCTCACACGTTGCATAGGTTTCTTGTTGCTGCCTGTGGCTATGCATTTTTAATGCTGTGATTGACCATAGCAGATTTTGTTTGTTTCTGTCATATTTTTAGGATTGTGTTGATTTTGGTTACATTCAGGATTAATTCCGCATGTGAGAATTTTTTTTGCGTGAGATTTAAATTTCTCTGTTTCATGGAAACATTTTTTCCTTGAGATTTAAATTTCTCTGTTTCATGGAAACTTTATTCATAGTTACAGGCTCTGTAGTGGATAGTTACTACTTATTCATGTATTTCTCGTATGAGATAGATATCTAAGATGATTTTGTTTTGGGTAGACCCATCTCTAAAGAAAATATAAAGTGCATGTGCTGTGTTTAAGAAGGGTTTTTTGGCATCCAGGTTTGGGTTTATGTGTTTCAGACTCCCTGAATTGGGTTTCTAAGAGCACTTCAGTGACCATAGGAACTACCAGCTCCAGAACTCTATTATCCAAAGTTCCAGTTTTCGTTCATGGTAGTGCAGCAAAAAAATTTTCCTTAGAAAAAAGAGCCTGCCTGCTGAGAGAAAGTGAAAAGCTCCCTTAGGAAAAGCTCCAGCTACCTTCATCAGTCTTTTACTGAGATCTTGGCAGCGGTGACTAAACAGTCACATAAAAGAAGAGGATATAATAGTCTGTCTGTGTCTTGACAAATAATTACTCAGGGGAGGATATTTTCAGGAGCTGAAATTGCAGTTCATTATGCTTGTTTTTCACTTCTGATATTTTCTTGCGACAACAAAATCCACAAGAACTTACCAGAATGGATCTGCCCAAAGCCTATTTTTGTTTTCCTAGAAATGGATGATAACGGGAAAACAAGAGAACGCAAAAGTATAGGTTAATCCTTGTCCTTATCTCATCTCATTTTCCAGCAGGCAGTGTTACAAGGTCTACTTGGAATGGAGTTTTTGATTTAAGGGCACTGTTAGAATCATCTGCCATGAATTTGTCCAATCCCTTTTTGAACCCCTTTTGTATTTTTGTATTCAGAAAATAAGTTTTACAAGTACAAAGAACTAAGCTCTACATTTTCTTAACACATTTATCTTATGACATGTTCAAGAACATGTAGCAAGTAGATTGAAACTGAATACTGCTGTAAAATATGGTGACCATCTTTCTTCCTGTCCATGTAGAATCCTGCTAACCAATGGCTTATGTGATAGGGAAGAACTGAGTTGATTTCACACCGATGAAGTGTTAAGTCATCATGTAGCCCAAAAGATGTCTCTCTAGTGGATGCATGGGTTTAAAGTCCAGTAAAATCATACCTTTTGTGTAGTTTTTCTATATTTCAGTTACAGTTCAGGTCAGTACCTTCTCCTATATGTAGGATAAATATGTGTCTGTCTATCACTTGTTAGCTCTTAGAGAAATTTATGCAGGATCAATGAAAAGATATGCTAAAAAGCTTTTCTTATCATCCTTGTTTCCCTAAAGTTAATGTCAAACCTCATATTAACATCTAATCAGGTCATTATTTCAATGAGACCAAGCTTGATATACCATCTGAGGTATTTATTCATTGCTTTATAGTCAACAGAGAGCATTATAGGATAATCTACCCTACGGTGTTTCCAAAGTATATGCTTTCTTAATTTCTTGCTTAAAACTCTGTCCATTCTTGCAAGTGAGGAAATTATTTTTAGATACTCAAAAACATTGTAGTTGAAAATGGAGTTGAACACATTATCTGTGTTTTGTATGCAAAAGGTCACTGCTCTGAGTCCAGAAACTTCAACTTTCAAGAAAAGCTTAGGATCGGGTTGTTTTCTGGTAGAATATTATTTGTCAAAAGAGTAGAGAAATGGGTAGCTCAGTACTGATGTTAACTGTAACTGAACACACTTAATTTTGTTAGGATTAAGCATGAATTACTTTAATTGGCCCAGCCCCACAAAATTAAGATCGAGCTCTAAACCACTGAAAATCAGAATTCCTCCCTTGCATAATGTAACAATGCTAATACATGAAATAAGAGTAAATGAAGGAATTCTGAATGCTACCCTTCAATAACAATTAGGGCAGCATTTTTTTTTTTCATGTAAGATATGCATCTCCCATAGATTCCCTTCAGAAATAAGAATTTTGTGTAACAAAAAGATCTAACTTATGTTTGCATCCTGCCATGTATCTAGAAGAAGGTTTGCCAGTTGACCATTCAGACACCTCCTACAATAAAACTCTGCTGCTATATCTAAGTACTTGACAGGGAAAATAAGCTTAATTCAGCATGTTCTGTTTTCAGGTAGTTAGAAGGTAAGTTCTGCAAGAGAAATGCTGCCTTTCAAACCCAAATACTAGCTTGAAAATGTCATTCTAATGGAGTGTTTGAGTAATAGGAACTAAAGGACAGTTGCCCATTATAGCTGTTCTGATCTTGAAACTAAATTAGAACATCTCAATATGACTTAATCACCCAAGAATACGAATCTTTTCCTTCCAATATTTGTGCATATTCTAAATGTCTGCAGTGTTCTCTCTTCTTGACTGGATGTCACTTTTGTGCTCGTTGCAGAAGCTTGTAGATTAATCATCACTTTTACTAGTGATAGTAGCTTTGACACTTTGAGTGTCAGGAAATACACAGATATGTTAATAAAGATTCTTAAAATGCCTTAGTAAAATAGCTTGTGATGCAGGCTGGTGTGTCTGGTACAGTAGTAATTGAAAAAATATAGGCTTTTCACAGAGATACAGTTTCTTTGGCTTGTTTTCTTGATTTTTGCTGAGAAGGGCAGGGTTGTTGCTTACAAATAGTTATATTAATACAAAATTTGACCCCAAGTGTTCAAGAATGTGCTGTATTTCTTCCCCAGCCGGAGTCATTGCTTTCACACAAGATTGAGTATTTAGTAATGCTAATGGGTTTCACTGTTACACATTTTAACAGCAGAATGTGTCACTTCCTTCCCTTGTTTCAAACAGACATGAAGCGAATTTAGTTGTTCTCTCCATATATTATAGAATAAAAGTTGGAGAACATTGACAAGAAATGCTATCTTTTTGTAGCTCACTTTTGGAAAAACATAAATTTATCTTAATCTTTTCCTTTTTTTCTTTTTTTTGTGTCTCACAGCCTTCTTTCTTCAATAACATATTCTCCCAAATCAGAACGTAAAACACCTGAGCCTTTAATGCCAACAGACAGTGATAATGAAAAGGGGGAAAGGAATGGGAAGAAAGTCTGTTTCAGTGTGACAGGTGATGAACAAGAAGATTCTGGTCACGATACCATCAGCAACAGGGATTCTTACAGGTAACTTTACTAATAACATTTTCATTTCTCAACTCACTCAAACCTGTGGGTTCGTAGACTGTCAAGTGGCTATGAGGAATAGCAGAGTATAATGAATCTGACATTTCTAATAGAGGAATAACTAGCATCAAGATGTGTTATGAAATTTGTAAAATAAACTCTTTTATGCGTACAGATTGGTTATTAGATTTCAGTATCCCTAACCTTTACAGGATATCATAGCCAGAGCTGTAAGGCTTTACTTTAGATTACTCATCTCATAAAAAACAAAAATAATTTCTTTTATTATGCACCCAAACAACAAAACAAATATTTGCCATGGAAAGCAAGGTGCCAGAGCTACCACTCTTGCTGATCTAAAGAAAAAAATTAACAGTTTCTCAACATGTATTTCTCACCTTCTTCTATTCTAAATATTGTAGCATCACCTCATCTCTAGACTTCATAATGCATCACATTTACTGTGAATTAAAATACAAAGAATTTTGAAAAGGAAGCAGTAATTAAAGCAAGCATAGGTCTTTCAAAGATCATCTTCTGGGGCTTAGAGAGAATTGGTTAACTACACGATATAAAATCTAAATTAAAATTTTAGCTGCAAGTAAAATAAGGGTTCATTATTTGTTCATTATCTTGGTTCATTATTATGCTCAGAAAGTAGAATCTCAGTAGGGTCATCATTTTTCTACAGAACCCTGCATTGCTGAGATCTCTTTCATAAGCTAATATTTGATTACTGCAGCGTGGTAAATGGGATCTCTTTGTCAGAGTAGAAACAGAAATATATGTGTAAGTTTGAACAAAACTAAATGTAGAGATAATTCTCAGAGATTAAGTCCATCCTGTTCTAACTGTGGCAAACACACAAGCAAAGTGCTGTTCCGGCTGAAGCACGTTTTGGGGGTTCCTACGTGTCCATGATGTGTCGACCAACTGTGCAGGACCTGCTCCAGTGTCCTGCGCTTGCTCCAGTTGGGAAGTCCCCCAGTTGGCACGAGACCTGGATGTGTAGAAAAGGTGTGACTTAAGATATAGGTGTCTCTTCATTTAAAATATTCTCTTTATTCTGATTCCAATCATTTATAGTCCGTTGTGGCTGTTTAGGAATGATAAAGTCTAGGGTTCCATATGCAGAATAATCATAAAATCTGCCAGTTCCGACCAGTTGTTGAAGTGAGATTGGAATTTTTTGTTTATTTGCTTAAATAATTACTATAGGCAATACTTAAAATCTCCAGATCACGTAATGCCAGTGTGGTTATTATTAGAACTAGTAGGCTGATTTCAGCTGTTAGAATGCTCTCATTCTTTGTTGTAGGGTCTCATTCTAAACCTTGCAATACAACGTAATAAAAATGCAGAATGATGGAGCTAATCTGTTTCTAATTTCCTTGTGTTTTATTTTCTCATGCTTTGCACAATCTAGTTTTAAATAACCTTCGTCTTCCCTTTGGAGACTTTAATAAGTGAATAGAGTTAGTTAGAAAACATTCTTAATATCCAGCCAGAAATTCTTAATACTCCCTGGGACTGCTCACCCTCTGTTAGGAACATGTTGTTACTGATGTCTTTTCATCTACTTAATGGATATGATTGTAATTATATCATATTGCTTCATTTAAAAGTTTTCCCCATTCATTTACCTAGTTGGCTACAGGTCCAAAATATATGCCTTAGCCAGGAAATGTAAGTCAGGATGCTAAAACCAATAAAAGATCACTTCTGTATTTACAAAAATAAAGAAAACAAATAGGGAGCAGATGGGTATGTGTATAACTGCAGCATTATATATAAAATATAGATATATGTATCTTGGTGAATGGGTACACCCGACTCACAAAGCCAAAATCAGATCATTATATAAAAATACCCTTTAGGTACATTTCTACGTTATCCTATATTCACTTGGGTTTTTAAGACTCCCTCTGCTGGATAATTACTTCAGCATTTCCTGCCTTGAAACTAAATGATCTTCATGTGGCTAAATAACTCTGAAGACTTTGAATTCAGATTTGTATTCATAGGAATTTTAGGACAGAAGGCGATGTGTTACTCTGTTGATGCTGCATAAGTAGGTATGCTCTCCACCTAGTTCCTGTACAGAACAATTTATTTTTGAGAGAAAAGAACAGGGAAAAAAACCAACCCAGGACTTTAATCCCCAAATCTCCTTACTAGACCAGCGTAGATGACATTTTATATGCATTGAAGTATCCACTGAAGTCACAGATGTAAATGGGTGTACATCTCTAACAAAATGAACAGCTGGAAGAGATGGGATCATAAACTGTCTTTTGGCTGGCAGGGAAAAACAGTTTGCAATTTGAGTTTTGATGTTACCCTAGTGGATCAAATCTCTTCTAAACCCATTACAGACTCTAGTTTGCAAGTCATAAACCAGACTATATTGTCATTTATATTAGTTGTGGACTAGGAGTACAGAAATTAAGTGTGAAATTACTAAAACATTTGAGGCCACAGTTTCAAAAACTGTCACTCGTGTAAGAAAAGTTGGTTGTTTTGCACTGAAAGTGTGTGTTATCATTCTGCAAGTACTTGTTCACGTGCAAGGTGAAGGGAGACAATTGAATCATATACCTTGAAAATCTGGTCCTCTAAGTGCTACTAGGATTGCAAATTATATGATAGCCTGAGTATAGAGATTTTATTGTTGATAAAGGTTTGTACAGCCTATCTCATCATTAAATTTAAAAGGGGAAAACTTTGATACAGAGCCGGCGTTAAAGGACATGACTTTTATATAATATATTTATTATTTTTTCCTTTTGCTTTTTTTTTTTTCCAAGTGATTGCAACAGCAATAGGAACTCCATTGCCTCATTCACCAGCATTTGCAGCAGTCAGTGCAGTTCTTACTTTCACAGCGATGAAATGGACTCAGGTACGTTTAGAAGAGTCAGCTGTGAATCTGTCTTCTGTGCATTTTATTGTGTTTTATTCTTTTCACTGGCAGTCTTGTTGGTTTTGTTTTAAAAATTACATCCTGCTTGGTAGTGGAAGTGTTACCGTTTTGCTAGGGCTGCACTGGGAGTCCTAAATGTAAAAGAGATGTTCCAGCATCCCTGTAAATAGACTGAATTGGTTAGAGCTCTCAGAATCACTGCTTTTCCCCTCTGTCGTGCCTTTGCCTTGGTGGTAGGATAACGTTGCAGAGAGCAAGGAGCATTTTAGGTGAGTGTGGGACGTGCTCCCAGCCTGTGTCAGTGCCCAGACGGCGGGACACGGCTGCGTGTGTTTGCAGGAAGGAATGTGAGACCACATAGCAGCACATTTCTTGTTTATGCCATGACAAATTGGATTTAAATAAATGCAGCTGCTAATAGGAATGGGATGGGATTTAACTGCATGGGGTACAAGGTCAGATGCTCAGGGACTAACAGGAAAAAATATTTGCGCCAAGCTGGGAGTTTATCATTTGGGAATGATTTAGGAAAAGAAAGAACTGGGCATATTAGTTGAATATAAGCTACTTAATGAGAAGAAATTCTTTGCTGTGAGGGTGGTGAGACACTGGAAGAGGTTGCCCAGAGAAGCTGTGGCTGCCCCATCCCTGGAGGGGTTCAAGGCCAGGCTGGATGGGGCTTGGAGCAACCTGGTCTGGTGGGAGGTGTCCCTGCCCAGGGCAGGGGGTTGGAACTGGATGATCTTTAAGGTTCCTTCCAATCCAAACCATCCCATGGTTCTATGATTCTGTGACATGGCCATAAAGAAGGCAAATTTTATAGCTGTTTGTACCAGGAACAGTATCTTGAATTGGGACAGGAAAGTATTAATGACATTTTGCAAGGTAACTGAGATACCTTGTGAATGATGCAATTCTAGGCAGGTGCTTTCTAGAGGTGATACATGCTTAAGGAGCTGAGCAGATACAGAGGAGAGGATGAAAACCGGATAGAACTCTTAATAAAAGAGGAGACCCAGGGTCTGTATCTTCAACTTAAGATATATGCAGGCTGGTATGCACTTGTGCAGCATCAAGCTGAGGTACCAACTGAGGTGCCTGATACAGTGTTCACATTGATAAATACTGCTGCTCAGTGAAGCTCCCACTCTCCTGCTGAGTTAAATTTTCTCCTAGTTTCAAAACTCACCTGGCTGACTCCAGATCAGGGCTCTTTGGCACTCTGCTCCATCTGTTGCAATTAAAATCCTGTGAAAGGTTGTAACTACAGGCTTTACGGACATCTAAAGGAGCTAAAAAAAAAATCAAGGAGAGAAAAGTGCTATTTAAGTGTTTCACTGACATAAGAAAAATGAGTCTAGATTGACCATGAATACATTTGGATTATAAATTATCAAGTGGCTACTTCTTATCTGTCAGTGCAGCAGCAAGGAGGAAAAACAGTTTTAAGCTCAATTTTTCACTGCTTTTGAAAGTTCAGGTTGCATCACTCGTTGTCTGAGAAAGCGAGTGACCGAGGAGCAGTGACACAGGAGAGTCCTTCTCCTTCATACTCTCTTAGGAAATGATGTGGTGTGTACCTACTAAAAGCTTCATAGCACATACAGGATTTGGAAGCTGTATTTTTGTTGAATTACTAAAATCTCAGAACCATTTAATTATTAAGAACATTAAGATTGTCAATTGTCTGTAGAGTCCCTATATAAATTTGATGGTGGATACATTTCAGTGGCTTTGTGGTTTGCTGTATTATGTTCACATTACTGAGCCATTTAGTCTGGTGTGTAGGATGTTCTCCAGCATGGAAGAATTGTTTGTTCTGGTCAAAGAATAACTGAGGTTTGAAGGGGCCTCTTGAGTTGTCCAGTCCAATCCACTACTTGAGGAGACTCATCTGGAGCAGGTTGTCCAGGACCTTGTCCAGTTGGGTTTTGAAAGTGGTCCTTCCTTTAAGAGCTCTTTCTGTGTTAACAAGTGACTACTAAATGCAAAATATGTAGGGAGAACAGTTACTGAAAATAATCCTGAAAGCCTAAGCATCAGTCTGTGTGCAGAACAGATTATCTAAAATACAAACACGTTGGAAAATACAGTGAAAATTCTAAACAATTTTTCATTTTAAAATGTTTTTTTCAGGTGATGAGCTTCCCATAAGTGTTCGAATCTCCCACGATAAACAGGACAAGCTCCATAGCTGTTTGGAGCATCTTTTTGGTCAAGTATGAGATGATTTTTCTTGGCTTTGATACTAAAGTCCACGTTTGAGCTAAGATGTCTTTAGCAAATACTTCTTTTTCTTTTTACTTTTGCTTTCCACTGTTTACTGGGCTGGTATGTATTTACTCATTCTCCTTAAGTTTTCTGTAAATACTTCAAAACTGCAAGTTAAACATGTCCTTAGGTTTAGTCTAACATTCCCTGGCTTGCTACTTTAACTTGAGCCATTAATTAAGAACGAATCGAAAGCTGCTTGTCTGTAGTCTATATTCCTTAAAGAAAGGATTTCTAATCGTTGCTGTAAAAAAAAAAAAAAATGTCTTTCTCACAGAACCTTGATCCCAACAGGTTGATTCAATTGTCAATCTTCTGAAAGGACCAGCTGTGATGAGGGCCTTTGAGCAGACGAAATACTTTACACCAGGTCGAGGCCTCCAAGGTAACGTTTGATTCTGTCTATGAGAATCAAAGGGCAGCTTGAAGGGTACATGGATATGGGTATCTACTCCTTGAGCTGGGTGTAAAAGAACTGACTTTGCTTAATCTTGGCGTGTTCTGCAAGAATTGATTGTTGAAGCACCAAAGTTGAATCTGTTCTTGGGTGAAAACTGGCTTCTTACACTTCTATTCCACAATGTATGAAAGGATGTCAGGTTTGTTGGGAAGTCAGCTTTAAAGTGTAGACTCTGGACTGACTATAGAATTGCTGAGGTTTCTGAGGCAAGAAACAGGCTTTGTGTATTCCAGGTGCTTTTATTACATTTTTGTCTCAACTACTGAAGCCATTTCTGATCTATTTTATTACGAAAGCCAGATTTTAATTGGTTTTTGTAGAACTATTATTTGTGAAGTTGATTTATAAATAATTTGCAAATGTAAATTTATAGTCACAGTAATATTTATGGCAAATATATTCTTATATAAGTATTACTGATTATATAAAAAATCTGCATGTAATTTCAGATACTCTGCTAACACTTGCATAGTTGCTTAAGTCTAAGTGTATAAATAGGTCTTTGTTGGTAGCCATAAGACTGTGAAAAATGCAAAGGTCTTATTTTTTAAAATGAGTTTTTAAAGGAAAAAAAGCTCAATCAGAGACTGGATATTATATTAATATTTATAATAGGTTTGATCATGATTTTATTGATCCTGCATATGTTTTTTGGCAAAGAAAACTGATTTTACAAGGCCAGAAGGTGGATCTTTAGCTTTTATAAATCACCAAAATCCCACTGAAGTCAACAGAGCATAGTTACTGTGCATTGATTATCTGGTTTTACAGAGCTTGAAGTACTTCTCCCTCATTGAATTTACAAAGTCCACAAACCTCCCTTTTTCCCTTTTTTTCCTACTTTTCCCTTTTTTTTTTTTCCCCCTTTCCCTTTTTCCCTTTTTTCTCCTTTTTTCTCTCTCCCTCTCCTGTTTTTCTTTTTTTTTCCTGCTTTGAGACCAAGATAATGGGGATAAACCTAGAGCATTTCTGCTTGCTTCTGTTTCTGGTGTTTCAGATTGAGTACCTGGCAGGCTCACCCCCTTTCCCCTTTTCCCTTTTTTTCCCCTTTTTTCTCTCTTCCTCTCCTGTTTTCTTTTTTTTCCTGCTTTGAAACCAAGATAATGGGAATAAACCTAGAGCATTTCTGCTTTCTTGTGTTTCCGGTGTTTCAGATTGAGTACCTGGCAGGCTCACACAACAAAAGGTTATTCCTTCAGTGGTACAATAAACGTTCAGCTAAATGCAAGATATGGACAAGTCAGATATTTTATTCTTGATCTGCATCATCATCTTGAACGGTAGAAGGAGCACTTCAGTGATTTGAAAGATAGACTAGGTTAAGCAATAAGTAATTTTTTTTTTATTTTCTAATTTAATTAATTTTGCCTCCAAAAGTTCCAGACTCCTGCTTCCTCCATGGAGTCAGGCACCTTCTATCTTTTGTACCTGATACAGAAAGAATCATGTTTGGGGATGCTGCTCTCTCTCTCCTTTGACTAATTAGGGAGCTTAGATGACTGTTAGCCCTGTCACCCAGGCTTTAACTAGAGTTAAATAAGTTCATACTGCCTTGAGCTGTGAAAATATTGAGGAAGAAATAATGTCTTACTTGCGGCTTCCTTAGGAGGTTTAAGCAGAAAAAGAGTATTTTTGTCCTCGCTTAGAATTTCAGCAGGAAATGGAACCGAAGCTTAACTGTCCAAAGAGGCTACGACTCCACATCAAGCAAGACCCTTGGAACCTCCCCAGCAGCGTCCGGGGCCTTGCCCAGAACATCAGAAAATTTGTTGAAGGTTAGTAGGAACAGCATGACCGCCTCTTCTCCCAAAGGACGAACGACAAGACCAGAGGAAATGGTCTGAAGTTGGGGCAGGGGAGATTTAGATTAGATATTAGAAAGAATTACTTTCCTGAGAGAGTGGTCAGGCACTGGAACAGCCTGCCCAGGGAGGTGGTGGAGTCACCATCCCTGGAGGGATTTAAGAAACGTATAGACATGGCTCTTCAGGGCATGCTCTAGTGCCCAAGGTTATTGGTTTATGGTGAGGTGTTGAGTGTGGGGTTTAGTTGGTGGGTGTGGTGTTTTTG
The DNA here is from genome assembly GCF_001431845.1 of Calidris pugnax. Classification (NCBI taxonomy): domain Eukaryota; kingdom Metazoa; phylum Chordata; class Aves; order Charadriiformes; family Scolopacidae; genus Calidris; species Calidris pugnax. Next base: position 3,625,407 of record NW_015090814.1, read on the forward strand.
GTGGGCGTTTGGTGTGGTGTGTTTTGTATTTGTTTGGTTGTTGTTTGTTTTGTTGTTGGTTTTTTTTGTTTTTGGTTTTTTTTTTGTGGTTGGACTCGATGATCTCAGAGGTCCCTTCCAACCACTAAGATTCTGTGATTCTGTGATATGCTGTACGTGCTACGTTGTTTCAGTTGCTGCTGAAGTCTGATGGGCTTGACTGATTTGTCACAGAACTTCATGGGGCTGATACACCAAAATGGGGCAAACTCCCTTTTTTTCTGCCATCGTAAATGGAAAGATGAAGACTCTGCAGGACAGCTTTTGTCTTAGATCTTGCTCTTACTTGTCATTGATCTGAAATCATTATCCCTCTAAAATCATGCTCCCTCTTCTGAGGGGGACCAAACCTCGGCCACTGGTTTTCACTTACTCCATCACAACTGATCCTATTATTCTTCCTCCTCCACCTCCCTTCCACCACTAACAGTTACCTAGTACTCTGCTCCTCTTCACCACCAGGTAACAATGTGAGCTGGGTTTTTCTGCTCCCTCTTTCTTCATACCTATCCAGAAAATCTTGCTTGTATCTTCTGCTTTATTTCCTGGGCTGTTTTATAAGGAACAGAATCATAGAACGGTTTGGGTTGGAAGGAACCTTAAAGATCATTGTGTTCCACCTGCCCTGGGCAGGGACACCTCCCACCAGACCAGGTTGCTCCAAGCCCCATCCAGCCTGGCCTTGAACACTTCCAGGGATGGAAATAATGAGCAAAAATATTTTTGTAAAACTACTTGCCCTAGGAGTCTACGTGGGAACGAAAACTTTTGTTAGGTCTATCTTTAAATGATTTGTGTGTGTGTGTGTGTTTAGCTTCTTTTCTTTTGTTGGCTGATTTCCATGGTGTCCCGTAAAGAAACTGCTACATTTCAGATCACTGGAAAAGAACTTTCTGATAAGTTTTATGAAGATAAACCTCCGAAATCCAACCAGCCAAACCAAACAAACTCCTCCTCCGACTTTTGGTTTCTCATTTCAGATACAATCATATTTTCAGACCCTGGGTTAGAAAATTATAAAAACAACAGAAAAAATGTCTCCTATTTTTGGAGTCAATCACAGTGGGTTGACTCTCGAATACTAAGAATACCTCCTTTAGTTTAATGGTGGCTGTCACTGGGTGAAAAATGAATAAATGTTTTGGATTTTTTTTCTACAGACCTATCTTCAGCCTAAACCAAATTATATTCAAGTATTAATCATGGTTTCTTTCGCAGTTCAGGAGGAATGGAAATGTGTCTTTAACAGCCCTTTATTGCTCTCCTTTCAGAAGCCAAGCCTAGCAGACCATTTTCACATAACTTGTTTGCTCATAAATAGAATTAATAGACTTAACCCGTTTTGACATTGGTCATATGCCATTAATATTGAGCTCAGGTTATTCAGATAAATTTGGTTTTAAATCTACCACAAAATTTCAGTTCAGCAAGGTCCAAATGACTCCCTGCCTCTCTATAATAAAAATCTCTTGTTACAAAACTACTATATGTTTACAGAACAATAATACTGGTGGCATTTTGTAATGTTTTAAAAATTAGGATTAAAACTAGGTTTTCTCTGTTAATAAATTATAGTAGTAACTTCATTGAAACTATGGTGCTTGTGAATGGTGCATGGTCAGACAGCTAAATAGTAAAAGGCATTATTCTGTGGTTCAAGGAGATCACGTGCTCTGCCTTACTTTCTCTCATCACCGTGTCTCAGAAGTTGTCTGCCCACTTTAAATATTCTTGGCTCTCCCTTTTCGTCCATGGCATCTGGGCTTTTGTCAGAGATTTCCAACAACTGGCTTCTCTGCCATCTTCCTTACCAAATATATGTAAAGTTACCATCTTACGATGTTTATTCACCATCAGTCCTTACATATTTCTATTTTCTTGTAGTTTTTCTTTTTTTTCCTTTAATTTGATTCCTTTTCCACCCTCTGCTCCCCAAACTGGTATCACTAATACTTGTTCCTGAGAGGGAACACCAAGGAGTTGGTGTGATGTAAAGGGTACCCAAAAGCCTTGTGGCTTCCCTGACACAAATGGCATGAAGGAGAAATAGGAGAACGGAACTGAAGAATTGCTTCTCAAGCCTTAGTTTCCAAGGCATGTCTGGACAGGTATATATAATTCAGTGTTGAAAAGATTCATGGCAAAAATGTGCCCCTCAGGCAGTTTTGGGAGACTGCTGTGATTTAAACAGGCTTAGGCCTGTATAAATTAAACTTAAGACACAACCAGCAGATGGATCAAACTGAAATCAGATGAGCACGATGCAGGGTTAATAATGCTTTAGCAGCTCAATTTTCTCTTCGTATCTTGTTTTCTCCTTTCCAATCTTGCTGTTATGCATTGTGTTCACAAATGGTCAGGATATCTAGAAGAACCACTAGTATCACCCTGAGCTATTTCTGGTGAAAACCTAACAAGTAGTACAGCAATTTACCTCCCTGTTTCCCCTCTTATTCACTTGATTCAGAAAAAAATGAAAGATGTCCCTAAATTGAGTGCTTAGTTGGGCTTATGAGGACAAGTTGAACAAATTCTTGGGATTTTAGAAGAACCACCTTTTTTTTTTTTTTAAGTAAAAGGCAGTATTTTAATAACTGAGGAAAGCAGATATAGTTGTCTCTTCCAGCAGGTTCTAGAGGAATTAGTCATACAAGATCACTGATACAATTTTGTTCACCATGGGGAAAAAAATTGTAATTAAAACCTCCAGTTATTAAAAACATTCTTAACCATTATTGATGAAGGCTGAAGCACGGATGAATGCTTTCAGTAAATGCATCTCCTTATTGAAAACTGACATATTTTTATTTTCATAAAAATACCACAGGCTATTGTAATTTTTTATGTCTTGTTCTGTTGCATTGTAGAACATGTATTAGTTTAGACTGATTAGTGCTTTGAAGCAGAAGGAGACATGGGAGCCCCATAAGAATGAGATGGTTTAAGTCATAGATCTTAGGATTCTTTTTATTTATTTTGTTTAATAAGTATGAAGAAACAGGCAAACTCAGAATGCCTTGAGGATGATCGTTCTGGTCTGTCAGTTTTCTTTTTATTAGTATTGGAATTGGGAGAGCAATTTTAAAAAAAGAATTACGAAGGTTTGCACAGATTACAAAAACCAGAAAAAAAACAACCAAACCTTCCTTGGCAGTAAATTTAAAACATATGTGGAGTTTGTTTTGTCTCATTTCATTTGTCCTACCATATCATTAGAGAAAGCCCTGGAAGGCTAATTGAATTGATAGATTTGAAGAGTTCTCTGAAATAGTATACAGATTCTAGGAGGATTTATCTGGACCTAAGTAACTAAAGAAAAGATGAAAGTAATTTCTTAGAGTGACTGGGCCTACTAAATTGTTAAATCAATAAAGATAAAGATAAGTTACTGGCAGAGGGAGATCTTTGAAGATGGAGTGCTTGATTTTGCTGGAGGAAAGATCACTAGTCAAGGCAGGAATTCAATGGTCACTGTAAGGAGAAGAAGTAATGTAGGTACAGGATTTTGGATATACATGAGATATTAACATGGGAATCAGGAAAATCAACAAGATGGATGAAAAAAAAGGATACTTCAGAAGGAAGGCAAAACCAAAACTGGCCAGCATAACAACAGAAAGGCGTAAAAAGAGAAAAGATGAGGAGAAATTTCTGTAGTTGCTTTTTCCCAAAGAAAAAAAACATAAGATTTTTTTGGTCACAAGAAGTGATGTTTCAGAATGTCACATGAGCTGGTCACATGAGGAAGTGCAGTTGTTTTGCTAGCACAATAATTTTAAGTTTATACAGGATATACTATGGAATTGAGAAAGTCGCCATGTATTTTAATTAAAATTCGGATGAGTGAAGGAGCATTTCCATCATTAAAGGCATAAAAAATGTATTTAAACTTAAATCATAAAATATTCAGTACAGATTTCAATCTTATTTCAAAAATATTTTCAGATGCGAGAAACAAAGTAAAAATAAAATCTGCCCTTTACTGGCAAAGATTAGAATATCATACTATGAGAAAAAAAAAGGTACAAATGAATTAAAGAATAAAAGAAATTGAAGGCATCTTGCATAACAAATCACATGCTCTAAAGAGGAATTCCTGGGGACTTACCCCTTTCTGTACACTGTGTAGCATGAAGAGGTGAAAACTTACAGTAGCATTTGGAATTTGTTGAAAAGCAAATGGTTGACATCCAGTGTTCTCTTCTAACCCCAGGTAAGTCTCTACTTATACAAATAACCTAAAAATACTCTCTTGCCTGTGGGTATTTTTTGGGAAGGAGAAGACTTGTAGCAATGATAAAGAAGATTTGCAGCATCCTGTAATTTTCCCATAAGCAGGAAATCATTATTTATAGATACCTCAAATGCTTCTGAATTCAGAGATCCAACAAATCTTTATAAAACAAGCTGCAAGTAATAGCCTCAATGTATCTAAATTTTTCACATAAAAGCTGTATTTCCCCATATTGTTCAGGCTCCAAGATGCCAAGTTGTTAATGTCTGGAAGTTTGTGGGTTGTTTTTTTCTTTTTTCAAAAGACAGAAAGCTAAGGCAAAGACCTATCACCAGGCTATTTTCAAGAATAACCCGTAATTTTGAGTGTTTTGATGCTTGTATTTGAGATACCGTGGGCATGCATTTCAGAAGCGTAGGCACTGCCAGTTCTTTTTGCAATATGTACACAGCACGGATAAAGATCAGGCTTGAAAGGTTTTCTTCTTTTTTAAGCATAGTCCCCTTTGGGGGGAAGATTCTAGCTTTTCATAGGTACTTTCAAGTACACACAGACTGGAGACTGTGCTGCTGATACAGTCAACTCCAATGTCAGTTCTGTCATCTGAGTTGTATTCAAATTTCAAATAATTCAAATTTCAAACCTATCAGGTTAATTTTAGCAGGGGGCCAATATATTCCCAAGTTGTCCTATTGTGGATATGCCCCATTGCAGCTCTGCTGGTCCATTAAGCAGGGCTTGGAATAGGACTGCCCAGAAAATTGGACGTATGAAGGAAACATATCCAGGTGGGTTTTGAATGTCTCCAGAGAGGTGGTGGAGTCTCCTTCTCTGGAGACGTTCCAGACTGGCCTGGACACGTTCCTGTGCAACCTGCTCTGGGTGACCTGCTTTGGTAGGGGGGTTGGACTAGATGATCTCCAGAGGTCCCTTCCAACCCCATGTGATTCTGTGAAACTTCGGAAAGATGCAAAAGCATGGGAAGTAGCAGCGTGCTCGTATAGGCAGGTGCCATAGGACAACTGATGTCCTGGAAGTTTGACACTCTCTAAAGTAATGGCAGCTTTTTAATCTGCCTGTTCCTTGCAGTGGCAGTTAACACATTTAAATCTGTGCTCTGGTACGTGGTAGAGGAAAAGAATCCCTGTCTGTAGCCTGCAAACTTGGAGAAGAGCTCCCCACCAAAAAAAAAAGAAGAAAAAAAAGCCCTACCCCAGTGTAAAGAGATATAAAACCAATTTTTTGGCTGTAAAATGAAGATTTTTCTTTTTAATCTGTGCTTTTTCACTTCATAGATTGGGAAATGAAAAGAAATGTTTGAAGCAAAATAAAATCCTGAAGGCTGAGAATAAAATGAAAATGCTGTTGTGTTTTTCCTGGATGTTTTGGTATACATTAAAATGAGGATAATTTGAGATTTTTAAGTATGGAATGAGAAGTTGGGGGGGGGGGAAGGAAGGGGGAAGAAAAAGAAAAAATTAGGGTAGTGTGGGAATCGGTGAAAACTGGTCTTGTTTTTCAAAGTTTTAAGACTGGAATTCTTCACACATGGACTTGCCCTGTACGGCTGGTACACGGGCACTCTGAGATCACAGCTGACTTTTCACACGTCTTTCTCAACATTGATGATTTGGAATATTATCAATTTTATCATGTCATATCTAAAATTAAGTGAAGTTGAGACTCTTTACTATTTTGTAGGTATTAATCAGGATTTGCCCACACAAGAAGTTTGAGTTAAGCTGGTATAAAATGAGAAACTGCAAATGCATTATTATGTTGGTGAAAACACTGTTAACCATGACCTCAATGTATTTTCTTTTTTCTTTAAGAGGTGAAGGCACGAATACTTTTGGCACTTCTTGAGTATACAGGTAATTTTGCTTGTTTTGGGAGTTGGGGAAGTGAACATGGATGGTTTCAGATTTTTTATATTTTTTTTTCTTTTGGACAGCACACTGTGTTTATAGAAAATTCTCAGATGCAATAACCTGATAATCAACAACTTTACCCCTGTGTTTAAAGTGAGGATTCCTGAAGAATGCAACAATTCCAAAGACATTTCTAACAAACATTGCACATCACTGCACATTCTTTCTTTTTTTTTTTTTTTTTTTTTTAATGCAGGCTACCTCCTCTGGTCATTTACTTTGGATCTTTGCAGATGAAGTAACTGCTAAATCACTGAGCTTGTGTTTCTTTTTCTGGCCTTTTTCCTATTTGCCATCTTTTTTTTTTTTTCTTTTAATTCCAATCTATTTCCAGACTTACCTTACTATTCTAACCCATAGGTTTCCTTTTATCTTTTCTTTAAAGAATACCTTTTTTTTTTTTTTAAGTCCTTCCTTTTTGGAAAGAGTCTGATTATTGTGTGTATTATCCTACCATCACACCATACAGCTTCAAATACACAAAATAGGCGTGTGTCTGCAAAATAAATGCCAGTAAATCAGTATTTAGGATATAGTACTTATTGCAGAAGATTCTGTACGATTTGTAGGTGCATAAGTGAGTAAGCAGCCATATTTGACTGTAAAAGCTGATTATTTTAACCATCTTGCAGGACTATATGAATGCATTATTATTTTGTGATTTTGTTGACAAATAACAGCAGTTTTAGAAAGGGAAATGCAACATTTCTTTGTTGTCAGATTTCTTCCAAATGTTATAAAAGTTTTTATTAATTCCTTGTGAGTTTTAAAATAGGAAGTGACCTGAGAAAACACCCCAGACTTGATTTTTTTTTTTTTAAAAGCAGATTTCCCTATTTACATGATTTCTTAAGTTCATAAATTCTGTAGTTTATTTTGTATAAAAATCTTTTTGTATGCAGTATCTGATGTTCAAGTAGTATGAAATGAGATTTGGAAATGAGGTGCTGGAGACATGAGAGGGGGCTGCTTCAGAAGCCCCTGCTTCAGGCAGGGCAGAGGAAGGCACCAAAAATCAGCTGCTGTTAGACAAACAGAGAGAAAATGGAGCAAAGCGAGGAGAGAGAACGTGTGCTGGGCTCAAACCCCTGAGCACTGCAGTGACATTGGAAAGATTTTGGCCATGGAGAAGCCAGTGGGATTTTTGAAGCTGGAAATGGGTAGAGTTTTTAAAGGTGAAAACTTCCATCTTTACTGGATTCTGCACAACTTGAGAGATTGGAAAGAGAGTGAGAGAGGCTAATTTTAATAATGAAAACAAAAAGCACTGAGTCACAGTGCAGAAGCAGTACTGATTAGACCATTTATGGAAAACATTCCTGAGTTCCTGAGAGACTGACAAATGGAATCAAAATGACAGTAAAAGAAGGGTCGCTATTATCAATAGTCAAGGAAAAGAGACTGAAGAAGATCTCAGAAGGAAAACAGATAGAATGGAGTTACTTTGAGAAATGCTTGGAGTCCGACAAAAGCAATTTTTAAAAGTCATTATTAATTTTGTGAATACAGAATTATTTCTCCTGACTTACCCAGTCATCTGAAGTCTTGCCAGCTCCATGGAGAAGGTGGAAAAGGAGCTAAGCCTCTTAGAGGCAGAGGAATATAAAGAAATCTAAAAAGATTTTTAGGCTTCAGGAAGACCTCAGTATCACCTAATCTTCTCCTTCTCTGAGAAAGATTAAGTCTACCTGTACCATTTGTGATTGATGTTTGCCTAACAGCTCATAATGACAAAGTACTCGAAGACCTTCAGAGAAGAGGAGAGAAAGGAAGCACTGAATATTTATCACCACAATTTTGTGCTTTATTGAGAACATATTTCTCTTTCTAACTCTTTTGACCTTTAGCTAATCTAATGCCTGTGCCCTCCAGAATAAATTGGTAGGTTAGCTAGTCCCTAATTTTAATCAGCTGCTAATGTTTCCACAGACTTCTACCTAGGGAACTGTCCTGGACTTTCCTGACACCATAAATCTCTGCTGCTTCCTGCATATGTGATGCTGCTCTGTGCTTATTTTATAGATGTCATATTCATATATATGTATATATATATTATTTGGATGGATTGTGTTCTGTTAGCAAAAGTCCTATATGCCCTGTCTGCACTTCACAGCAGTCTTCATGTGCCCTGCCCAGCTGGAAGCTGTGGAGCTGATCAGATGATTCAGTCACAATAAGAGCTTCTGATCATCCTTGCTTTCCTGTGCCCAGCTGGTTCTCACATTGCAACAGAGAGACCTGACTCTCATCCTTCATCTTGTAACATCAAAAGTACATAGAATTGGTGGCATGTACATTAAAATCTACAAGATAAACAGACGTTGTTTATGAAGAAATAATTTAAATTCCAGATTTTAAATGCATTTCTATATAATTTTAAAAATATAAAATAATCCTTTATTGTGGGAGATGGCAGTTTTGGTTATAGAATGCTATTTACTGGGTATTACATTATGCTGTAAACCTGTAATTTACCTTGCATTAAAATGACTTGGGTTTTAGACCCAGAGTTTTTTTTAGAAAAAAAAAATAAATTCCTTTGCTGTTAATTAATCTCCTGCTCCACTTTTGCTTTTCCTCTTTTGACTTTTACCCATCACAGACAGCGAGATACAACTGAGGAGAGACATGGTCTTCTGTCAGAGCCTGGTGGCCACGGTCTGCGCTTTTTCAGAGCAACTAATGGTGGCCTTAAATCAGATGTTTGACAACAACAAAGAGTATGAAATGGAGACACTGGAGGCCAGCAGAAGGTGGTTGGAACAGATAGCCAGTGCGGGTCTTCTCCTTCATTTCCAGTCCCTGCTCTCACCGAACTTGGTAAGACACAACGTGTGGCACCTGTGGTCACAGCCTGTGTTTGTTCCCTGGACACCCCTATAAATGTCATTTTCTGTGTCCTTTGTGCTCAGCTTGTTGCTTAATAGGCTGCTATTCGGAAAGTTTGCGTTTTAGATAATTACAGATAGGCAAAATGTTGGTTTGTGATCTGGGAAATATGTTTCCCACAAAGACAGTGTTATGTTTGGTTTGAGTTAGCAGATAGTGAGTTTACCCTTGACTCCCCGCTGCTATCATAGCTGTTCCCTAGGAGCAAATGTAGCATTAGGCAATGACCAGAGCTTCACTTTGCCATAAACAGCAATGCAAGATAAATAAAATACCTGATTTGAATAATTTTATCACCCCGTCTCCCCCAAAGTAATAGGTCTGTAGCAGTTGGAGGACTAGACGTGCTGGTTTGTTTTGCTCCTGTCGTAGGGCAAGTCCTCAAAGCCTGTCAGGGAAACTGGAAATCTGCTATTTCTTCACAAGGCTTGGCAGAGAGCCATGGCTTAAGAAACAATTAAAAAAGGGATGTGATTTTGTAGTCCTCTAATCCCCAGTTATCCCAAGTGCTGCTTCAGCTATTTAAGCTGCTTCCCACACTAGACTGGTTCCTGCCAACCTGAAGAACTGTGAGGCAGTCTGTGCGGTCTGCTCCGTCTCAGTCTTCTCAATCTCTGGAGCTGCTGTCTGAAAATAATTGATTTGGTACCTCCTACTGATGTAAAAGTCCACACAAATAGCAGACGGTGTTCCTAGTATCAAAGCTATTCTTGCCTTGCCTTGTCTGTCTTGGCAGCAAATTGCTGACAAGTTGACCTGGTAAACTTTAGAAGCAGAAGAGATCAATAAAAATAAGGGCATTTCTAAATGACAATCATGAGGTGTTAGTCTTTGGTATTGCTGGAGAGCATTGACTTGAGTTGGTGTGAGCGACTACCTCACAGGTAGTTGAGTTACCTGCGTGGGTTTGTGTGGGACAGGGTACATTGGGATGAGGTGTGCAGCTTAAAAACAGATAAAGTCAGTGCCTGAGGGAATCATAGAATAGTTTGGGTTAGAAGGGACCTTAAAGCCCATCCAGTTCCAACCCCCTGCCCTGGGCAGGGACACCTCCCACCAGACCAGGCTGCTCCAAGCCCCATCCAGCCTGGCCTTGAACCCCTCCAGGGATGGGGCAGCCACAGCTTCTCTGGGCAACCTCTTCCAGGGTCTCACCACCCTCACAGCAAAGAATTTCTTCCTGAGATCTCATCTAAATCTCCCCTCTTTCAGTTTAAAACCATTACCCCTCGTCCTATGGCTCCCCTCCCTGAGCAAGAGTCCCTCCCCACCTCTCCTTGAGCCCCTTTAGGTACTGGAAGGGGCACTAAGGTCTCTTCAGAGCCTTCTCTTTTCCAGGTTGAGAAACAGGAGGGCTCTTTATCCACATGAGGAGTATGTGAAGGGCACTAAAGTCTCCTCAGAGCCTTCTGTTCTCCAGGTTGAGAAATACGAAGGCTCTTTATCCACATGAGGAGTATGTGAAGAAAGCATGGTCAGGGGAGTTTGGGCTCATGTCTTGAGTCTTGCATGCTTTTTGGCACCATGCAGCACCAACATGTCCTGGTGCAGGAGTCCTCAGAGTTCAAGAGTAAATTCAGTTGGTGCCTGTCTTGTGTTTTTCCACGTGCTTAGTTGTCATGTTATCACAAAATAACTGTTGTCTTTACAGCACTCAATACTTCTGGGTTTTTTTCTTTAAAGATTGTAGAGATTTCCTTTGTAGTGAAAATGCATGCTACATAGCTGTTTTCACGTAATCAGATACCAGGAGTATGTATTCTCCAATTGAAAATAAAATTAAATTTAGTCTCTTCTGTGTAACTGTTCTTAACCAAGGGAAAAGTATTTATAGGCAACTTTTTCAATACCTTCTCAGCACTATTTTGCTTACAAATGATCCGTGTTATTTTAAACAAGGGTATTTGAAGGAAATTACACTCATTATGGCCCGAGTTCGGTAAAGAATGAGCAGTTGTGCAAAGATTTCCCATGTCACTGAATGGTTTTCAGACTATTCTGCTGATAAAACTGCTCTGTCCATAGGGACTTCCTAAAATGAGCCAGGAGACAAAATATTTCTAGCAGCTTTGCTTTTTCATAAGTACAAGGGGGATTGCTATTTCACTGATCAGGGAAAATAATAGGGTGGTGCTTTTTTTTTTTTTTCCTTTCTATAATTCAGTAAGCTACAGTTTATTCTCACTTTATAGGCAGCTAGTTTATTATTCTTTGCCTTCCTACTATTTCTGTTCTTAGAGGAGGAAAAATGCATGCCTTAGGTTTCCATTTGGCTCCTGCTAACTTAAGGTGCTAGGGGAGGGTTGTATAAAGAATAGAATTACTTCAAGTTATTATCGATTTCTGCTGTAATTGCTCTGCATATTTAACTCAAGATAACTGTACTTATAGATGACTATTTTCCTTTTTTTAAAGGTTCAGTTCCTGAGACGTTAGTAATTTACTTCTTGGTGCTTTTTTGGTAGATTAGTCTGCATCTCTTCAGCTATCTCTTTAGCTCAGGAGTACCCAGAGTGAATCATAGGTGCAAATCCAAATATTGGCATATCTACAGACTTGATTTGCATCTAGAGTTTTGTAGATGAAGGTGCAAATCACCCTGAGCTGTACTCGTTCTGAGCTACTGGTTCAATTATTGGTGCTTAGAGTGGACACAATGAACTCTCAGCTGTTGTTTACAAATGAAATGCTAAAGTTGCGGCATTTTTTTAAAGAAAACTGCTAAAAAGAAGAATTTGGCTTTCACATTTCCCCTCTGTTAATTTACAAGCTAGACCTGGTGTAAAGACAAGCTCTTGAAATCTAGTATCTTACATGAAGAATAATTACAGTATTGTTTGATTAAAAGCCTTGAGAAGTAATGGCAGCTATAAATTACCTATTAATTTACTATGTGAAATGATAACATTCATTTTAATAATCTTGGACTAGTAATAAAAGGGAAGAATGCCAATAGAAACAAAGATATTTACATTATCTAGGAGTTAATTAGTTTATACACTGCACATTTCACTACACAGTAAAATGTTGTGCAGCATTCTGTAGTTACTTTTATGTCCTGCTCTCGTGTTATTTCTGATAGGGAAAACATCTGGCTGAAATGACCATTTCACTTTTTCTTTTGCCTTTTTTAGGCTGATGAGCAAGCCATGCTAGAAGATACGTTGGTTGCACTGTTTGACTTGGAAAAAGTTACTTTTTACTTCAGACAATCAGAGCCAGAACCACTAGTTGCGAGTGAGTAATTATTATTATTAATAACTGGGCTTTGCAGGAACATTTTCTGTACTTGTAACATTTTTTCTCTCCTAGAACATTTCCTCTCACAGGGAATATTATATAATTTGGGATTATGGAGAATTTGTAGATATGTAGCTCTCCTGATATTCCTAGATTTCCTGAAACACAGCTAACATCAGTGACAATGCAGAATCACTGTCTGGCAACAACCCTGGGGGCAAAACTGTTTGCTTAACCAGATTTTCCATTGGGAGTATGTGACTGCATCAGGAAAGTCCCTGGAAGATCTCGTTGTTATTGAGTCAAGTGTAAAATAAACTTGAAGGACTTAATAGAGAAGTGCAACTGGGATGAGATGGAGAGGTATAAAAACCATTTCGTTTTGTCGTCTGAAAGACAAAGCGGATCTTGGAAGAGTTCTTTGAAAGGAGATGGTGAACACTATTAGGAGAGCTTTAAATTGTGCAAGAAACTTCCTTAGAGACCTGCTGGTGCAGACAATCAGGGTCATGAACCCTCCCACCCAGTACTCGCCCAGCTCGCAGGAAGGGACTGCCAGTTGCAGTCTGTGGTTTGTACCCTTTGCTCATTTTCAGCCACTCCTTTATTAATATGTTTTCAGCCAGTAGAAATTTTCCTCCAGTGAGCAAAAAGCCCTCTTTTTTTTTTTTTTTCCTAAGTCTCATAACTCCCCAGGGAAGGGAGGAAGCCATGTCTGCTTCACATCAGGCATTTCTAAAACAATTCCCTTGCCAGATTGAGACCACACGTGAGAGAACTTCTGCAATAACCAAAACCAGAAGACACAAAGCTCCTCCACAAAGCTGCCCGTGCTCCAAAGAATTCGGTAGCACGGGGCTGGTAGTCAGGCAGGAATTAGCCTATGTAAGACCACTTTATTTCTGTATAATCGAAATATAAAATTCAACATGGAACTGGAGTTACAGGAGAGACTCCTGATGGGGAGTTAACCCTATGACTATGTCATGAACTGTTCACATTTTTGTTATCTTCCAGCTGAGGTGTCTGTGCTAAAACAGAGATAAATGCAAAGTCCTCGTGTTCTAGGATGGTTACAAACTCCATATTTCCTTCTGGTTTAAGTGCAGCCATCACAGTCATCCTGACTGTGGTTACAGAAGACAAGGAGCTGACAAATTTGATTTTCCCATTTGATTCTGTATAATCAATAAAAGAAAAGAATAGTCTTTTTACCAAAAATAGTGAAAAATGGTCCTTTGGACTCTTTTCCATTTAGGTATAAAATAATTTATGCACACTGTGTAACAAAGAAAAGAATAGTCTTTTACTTTTTACCAAAAATAGTGAAAAATGGTCCTTTGGACTCTTTTCCATTTAGGTATAAAATAATTTATGCACACTGTGTAAAAAAACTAAGTATTTATGCTATTAATACAAATCACTAAATTTCATTGTTCCTGCTTTCAACTTGGGACCTACGTATGGAAATGATGCTTAAACAGGGAATACATACAAAACTCAAATTTAGTTGAACTGACTTTCTCTGAGAGATCTGGCTAATTTGAACATTTTTTGTCAACTTTTGCTAATGGTGATTAAGTGTTAATTGCCTGGCATAACGCATAGAATGTGTGTTTGGGAGTCGCTCTAACTGCAAAATGACACTGCTCGTTGTCCTGAATCTCCCAGTTGATGTATTGTGACATTTAGCTTGTCAAAGGGTAATGAAATGTGCTCTTCCATTTTTATATATTCTACCATAGTACATTTTTTTTCTCGGTTGAGTCCTGATTTTTAATAATAATTTAATGAATTATGCTGGTAGCTCCTGTATGTTTACACATGTTCTCTCCCCCACAAATCTGAGGAGGATCTGACTCTACGTATCACACTGAACTTACACATCGTGCATCTGAAGGAAGGCACATGAAATATGGCTAAAAGTGTCCTTCCAGTGGTTTCAAACCAGGTGCTGTGTGTACGGTGTAAAACTCTGCATGTGTTAGTTTTGTGTGATAAAAATCTGCAGTGACCTTTATAAAACTGTGTGAATTTTGGGTGCATCAGTTTTTCTGGAAAAGGATGTGCTGTTGTTTTTAATGAAATCGTAACCCTGACTTTTTTCTTAGATGTACCAATCACGTACCAAGCAGAAGGAAGCCGGCAAGCCCTGAAGGTTTACTTCTACCTTGACAGCTACCATTTTGAACAGCTTCCTCAAAGGCTGAAGAATGGAGGGGGATTTAAAATCCACCCAGTACTTTTTTCACAAGGTATCTTGAGTTTTTAAAAATATTTTCCCTGCCAATTCTCTCACATAATATTCAACTCTCTTATTCTCTACTTATTCTCTACTTATTCTCTACTTATTCTCTACTTATTCTCTACTTATTCTCTACTTATTCTCTACTTATTCTCTCTGATTTCAAATCCTTTGTATCTACAAGGGCTTATATTTAACCATATTGCTTAATGTGGGCATTTGTGGAGAGCTTTGAATTAAAATTTGAATTTAAGAAATGCTGAGATTTGTGATAAAAAAATAAAAAAGGGAGGCGTCATTTCCAAGTTTATACCTGTTCTATGATTCCAACACCAAAGAATGAAACTTCTTTCATCAATATTGTTTTGTTCTCTGTAGACGTTTGTGGGACAACAGTCAGACCATGAAACTTGCTTTTAAAAGTGTTTTGCATTCCAAATGCTATCGTAGTCTTTCCTTCTTACTTCAAATTTAAGCACTAAATTGATATCCCCTGAGAATTCTGTCCCTCTATAAAATACGACGAAGGCTTAAATGGTATTTTCAGGCTTTTCTAATTATGACACTGCAAACCAAAATGATGGACGGTGGTGCTGATGCTCAGCCCGTTCATAAATTGCAGGCAGCCTGCGTTGGCAGAGGTGTCATTAGAGTCATCAGCAGCCTGGGGTTTGATTCACTGAAAGGGAGAGTGAGAGGCACTGATTGCCTTGAGCCACCTTTGATTTCAGGGAGAGCCAAAAGCGCTCTGTATCTCACAAAAGGCTTCCAGGGTCTGTGTGGAACAGGCAGAAATCAGGCACACGAATGAAGGTTTTGAGGAGGGCTTGGTCCCTGGCAGATGAGAATGTGAAAGGAAGTAGCAAACAGTAAGATGCATGAAGAAATAGCCAAACTTACTGTAAACTTAAAACACTTTTTTTTTTTTTTGG